>NC_092394.1:60705182-61043180 GCF_030028105.1 Mobula birostris
GTAGTTTTTGCCAGGATACTGACTCACGAGCAGTTGGACCTTCCAAATACAGGTGTATTTTTACTACAATCAATTGAAATACCCTAACTGCACAGAGGTCTCCATTTCTCATTGTTACCATCAGATAGGAGTACACAAGTCTGAAGGCACACACTCAGGAACAGCTGCTACCCCTCTGCCATCTGATTCCTAAATGGACATTGAACCCGTGAACACTACCCGCCTTTTTTATATGTATGATTTATGTTTTTGCGCCATTTTTAATCTACTCAATATATGTATACTGTAATTTATTTATTCTTCTACATTATGTATTGCATTGAACTGCTGCTAAGTTAACAAATTTCACAACATATGCCAGTGATAATAAACCTGATATGTGACTTCTAAAATGAATACTTATGCAATCAATTCTTTGTTTTGTATTTGTAATTAATTTAGATCATTTTGTAGAGATCTGTTTTCACTTTGACACAAAATAGTCTTTCTCTGTTGAAAAAAGCCGTATTAAATCCACAGTGATTCAATGTTGCAAAGCAATAAAACATGAAAACTTCCAAGGAGGGGTGAATACTTTTTAAGGGCATTGTATGAACAGTAACGTGTTGAAATATCTGTTACCTCAAGGCAATATATTTCACAAAGCAACAAATGAAAATATTAAAAGCCAAAATCAATACATTTAATTTTCTATGGTGTGCAGTACAAAAATGCACACAGTATACTGCAATCTAGTCGTGAAAGGCTTCCTCATCTAACAACAGTAATTCCAGTATCAGCTTGTAATAGGATAATTCCTGGGGATGGAAGTATATTGTATGGATTAGATAAGAGAACAGGGTAGGGATATATAGATACATACATAGACACACACACACACACACACAAGAATGAATAAATGTTGGGTACAGGTTTGCTTTTGGCAGCTGTAGAGAGATTCATACAATCGATGCTGGGTTGTTGAATTACCAAGCTATTGATGGGAAATTAAAGGATAGCAAGTATGTGCCTCCACTCAGAATCAAAGTACTTTGAGTTCAGACATTACTGACTGCTGGTCCTTTACAACTTTACTTGATCTCATTGTTGCATCCAGTATAAGAAATAGACTGAATTAAATACTAAGGAAAAGTGAGATCTCCCTTTAACACCCATTTCAATTCTACTTTGCATTCCCATTCCAACATCCAAGTCCATGGCCTCCTCTACCACATCGTTCAGTTTGGAGGAGCAACATCTTATATTCCATCTGGGTGGCCTCCAACCTGATGGCACGAACATCGATTTCTCAAACTTCCGGTAACTGCACCCGCATCCGTTTCACCATTCCCCATTCCTGTTTCCCTCTCTCACCTCACTCCTTACCTGCCCACCACCTCCCTCTGTTGTTCCTTCCCCTTCCCTTTCTTCCATGGTCTTCTACACTCTCCCATCAGATTCCCCCTTTCCCAGCCCTTTATCTCTTTCACCAACCAACTTCCCAGCTCTTACTTCAGCCCTCCCCCTTCTCTGTATCACCTGTCACCTGGTACTCCTCCCCCCACCACTATTTTCTTTACTCTTGACTTCTCATCATTTTTCCAGTCCTAATGAAGGGTCCTGGCCCAAACAGTCGATACTGCCTGGCTTGCTAGGCTGCTCCAGCATTTTGTGTATTGCCTAAATACTAAGTACCTTCATTTTAAAAATAATTTCAGGTATAATTTCAGTCTAAAAATTTAACTGATTTAAATTTGGTATGATAATGCAAAGCTTTCCCCGGCAAAGTTACAGCAAAGATATTTTCCTTTTTCTATTTTTATCTCCCTAGGAACCAACAAAATGAATGATATGGGCAGATGATTTAACAAGTTCATTCCATCAAAGGATATGATTAATTCTACAGTCCTGAAATCTAGATAAACACACACAAAATGCTGGAGGAACTCAGTGGGTCATGAAGCATCAATGGAGGGAAATGAACAATGTGTCAGGCCAAGACCCTTCCTCAGGACTTGACAGTCCTGCTGATTCGAATTTGATAAATGAAAGAAACAGGTATATGCGTGTATTTCTCCACATCAAATTACCAGTAACAGATCCAATAAAGATAATTGTTGAGGGTAGTGGGGAGAACAGGAAGAAAACATCAGTACCACATAGCTAGCAGGTGCCTCAGGTTTGGCAATAGCACAATGCTTATAGACAAGGCGAAGGCGAAAAGTAAACTGCACATTTGCTTAGAAGTGATGTTCAATACATGAATTCCTAAAGAGCAATGGTAAGTTAACACACCAACAAACACAACTAATTGTATAAAAATCAACTGTCAACTCATTTGATATTGTTACTCAAGTTTTCATTACAGAAAGAAAGACTTTGTACCTCTTCCAGCGATATGGCAGAATCCACATGTAAATTCGGCAGTCTGATAGTGAAACCATCACCACTCCTGCTGCTCATCTTAATTCCCAATGAACTGCAAAACAAACTAGTGCAGATATCATAGCTCTCCAGAGCTTGTTCCATATCACCCTGTGAAATGATACGTTGAAACTTCAAACTGGTGGCTTTGATTCTTACTCAAACTATTGAAAAACACTTTGCTCCATGAACAATTTCATAATACATGCCTGCTCACAATTTTATATTATTACAACAGCTAACAGGCTTGTAAGTTGCACTATACTGGTCTATATAATATCTGATCCATCATGACAGAAATGTTTAAAAATTCTGAACTGCACAGTATACACCTATTGGCCACTTCATCAGGTAGCTCCTGTACCTAATGAAGAGACCACTGACTGCATGTTCAAATTCTTCTGCTACTGCAGCCATTGCCTACAAGTTGACAAGTTGTGAGTTCAGAGATGCTCTTCTGCATACCATTGTTGTAATGCATGGTTATTTGAGTTACTGCCCTCTTCCTGTCAGCTTGAACCAGTCTGACCATTCTCCCCTGACCTCTCTCATTAACAAAGCATTTTCACGCACAGAACTGCCGCTCACTGGATTTACTTTTGTTTTTCACACCATTCTCTGTAAACTCTAGAGACTGCTGTGTGTGAAAATCCCAGGATCTAAACAGTTTCTGAGATGCTCAAACCACCCTGTCTGGCACCAACATTCATTCCACGGGCAAAGTCCCTTAGATCCCATGTATTCCCCATTCTGATGTATGATATGAACACTTACAGAACTTCTTGACCATGCCTGCATGTTTTTATGCATTGAGTTGCTGCCACATGATTGGTTGATTAGATACTTGCATTAACAAGATGTACAACTGTACTTAACAAAGTGACCACTGAGTGTACAGGATAAAGACAATTTGCACTACTGATTCTTTCAAGTGGACTGAAATGTGTAACCTTGCATGATACATAGAATAGAATAGTACTGGATTGACACTTGACTTTCAAGAAACATAGAATTCAAACCCAATAAAAACAAGATGATACAAATTGGGGGCTCCAATACAGATGGGACATATACTATAAATGTTACAACAAACAGGATGCTGATTTCAGTCCAGATTGAAGGAAGTTTAAAATATCCTACAAAATAGAAAAATCAAGGATTCATATTCCTGAGTGCAGAAATTTCAATTTAAATCACTCTTAAACAGCATTAAATTACAACTGTGATTCACTAGTTCTCGCCTTCAGCTAGAAGAAAACAGCTCTTAATATCTACACTGTTAAATTCTGCAGGTTTCAATCAGACCAATTTTCCAGAGAATATAGGCCCATTCTACTTTTAAATTTCTTCAATGGCCAGTCCTATCATCATAGAATGAATCTAGTGAACCTTTACTGTATCCTCAGCACAATAACTATATCCTTCCTTACAAGTGGCAACAACAAAAACCCACATTGGCACATGAACCAACCCTTCTGTAATTATTATTTGCCTTCACAAATCCTGATTCGGGTTTAATTCGGAGAAGGAAGTCTGAAAATCGGAGCAGGAGTGCGGAGGAAGCCTTTTTGAATTTTTCGGGTTTTTCTTTGATCGACGTTCAGAGAGGCAGGACTGCGCAGGCGTGTGACGTCAGGGAGTGAAGCGCGGAAGATTTAAATGAACTGAGCCTTATACAGCAGGCAGTGTAGTTTCGGGCTGCAGAGTGAGCCGGGAGCAGAGTGAAGGCTTAAGGGCTTTGGCTCAACGGGCTTAGGCAGAAACGGGCGAGGCGAGGAAGGTTTGGTATTCATTTTTTGTTGTTATTTGAGGAGAGGGGGAAGTATGAGTGTGAGGGCAGCTTGTTGTTCTCAGTGCCGGATGTGAGAGGTCGTGGCGTCTCCCAGCCTCCCGGACGTCCACATCTGCGCCAGGTGTGTCGAGATGCAGCTCCTAAGAGACCGCGTTAGGGAACTGGAGCTGCAGCTCAATGGCCTTCGTCTGGTCAGGCAGAATGAGTAGTTGATAGAGAGGAGTTACAGGCAGGTGGTCACACCAGGGCCACGGGAGGCAGACAAGTGGGTCACAGTTAGGAAGGGGAATAGGAAGAATCAGGTAATAGAGAGTACCCCTGTGGCTGTGCTCCTTGACAATAGGTACTCCTGTTTGTGAGTACTGTTGGGGGGGACAGCACACCTGGGGGAAGCAACAATGGCTGAGCCTCCGGCACAGAGTCCGGCCATGTAGCTAAGAAGGGTAGGGAAAGGAAGAGGAGGGCAGTAGTAATAGGGAACTCGATAGTTAGGGGGTCAGATAGATGATTCTGTGGATGCAGTCCGGAGACCCAGATGGTAGTTTGCCTCCCTGGTCTGGGATGTTTCTGATCGCATCCAAGAGATCCTGAAGTGGGAGGGAGAGGAGCCAGAGATCGTGGTACATATAGGTACCAATGACATAGGTTGGAAAAGGGGAGAGGTCCTGAAAGAAGAATATAGGGAGTTAGGAAGGGAGTTGAGAAAAAGGACCGCAAAGGTAGTAATCTCGGAATTACTGCCTGTGCCAGGCTACAGTGAGAGTGGGAATGCAATGAGGTGGAGGATAATTGCGTGGCTGAGGGATTGGAGCAGGGGTCAGGGATTCAAGTTTTTGGATCATTGGAACCTACTTTGGTGGAGGCGTGACCTGTACAAAAAGGACGGGTTACGCTTGAATCCTAGGGGAACCAATATCCTGGCGGGGAGATTTGCGAGGGCTACTGAGGTGACTTTAAACTAGAATGGTTGGGGGGAAGGAATCAAATTAAAGAGACTAGGAGAGAGGAGGCTAGTTCACAAATAGAGAAAGCAGGTAGACAGTTTGATCAGAAGCACTCAGACCAAAAATGTAGGGGACAAGGAAGAAAATGGAGCAAACAACTTTGTTATCTTTAAGGATAAACAGAGAGTAGGATGTGGACAGTTTCTTAAATGCATCTATTTTAATGCTAGGAGCATTGTAAGAAAGGTGGATGAGCTTAGAGCATGGATTGATACCTGGAAATATGATATTGTAGCTATTAGTGAAACGTGGTTGCAGGAGGGGTGTGATTGGCAACTAAGTATTCCAGGATTTTGTTGCTTCAGGTGTGATAGAATAGGAGGGGCAAGAGGGGGAGGTGTTGCATTGCTTGTCAAAGAAAAGATTACAGCGGTGCTCTGGCAGGATAGATTAGTGGACTCGTCCAGGGAGGCTACTTGGGTGGAATTGAGGAATAGGAAAGGTGTAGTGACGCTTATAGGGGTGTATTATAGACCACCTAATGGGGACTGAGAACTGGAGGAGCAAATTTGTAAGGAGATAGCAGATATTTGTAGTAAACACAAGGTTGTGATTGTGGGAGATTTTAATTTTCCACACATACACTGGGAAGCCCATACTGTAAAAGGGCTGGATGGTTTGGAGTTTGTCAAATGTGTGCAAGATAGTTTTTTGGAGCAATACATAGAGCTACCAACTAGAGAAGGGGCAGTGTTGGATCTCCTGTTAGGGAATAAGATAGGGCAGGTGACGGAGGTATGTGTTGGGGAGCACTTCGGGTCCAGTGATCACAATACCATTAGTTTCAGTGTAATTATGGAGAAGGATAGGACTGGACCCAGGGTTGAGATTTTTGATTGGAGAAAGGCTAACTTTGAGGAGTTGCGAAAGGATTTAGAAGGAGTGGATTGGGACAATTTGTTTTATGGGAAGGAGGTAATAGAGAAATGGAGGTCACTTAAAGGTGAAATTTTGAGGGTGCAGGATCTTTATGTTCCTGTTAGGTTGAAAGGAAAGGTTAAAAGTTTGAGAGAGCCATGGTTTTCAAGGGATATTGGAAACTTGGTTCGGAAAAAGAGAGGGATCTTCAATAAATATAGGCAGCTTGGAGTTAATGAGGTGCTCGAGGAATATAAAGAATGTAAAAAGAATCTTAAGAAAGAAATTAGAAAAGCTAAAAGAAGATACGAGGCTGCTTTGGCAAGTAAGATGAAAATAAATCCGAAGGGTTTCTACAGTTATGTTAATAGCAAAAGGATAGTGAGGGATAAAATTGGTCCCTTAGAGAATCAGAGTGGACGGCTATGTGCGGAGCCAAAAGAGATGGAGGAGGTTTTGAACAATTTCTTTTCTTCAGTACTCACTAAGGAGAAGGATATTGAATTGTGTAAGGTAAACAAGAAGGGTAGTTATGGAAAGTATGACGATTGTGTAAGGTAAACAAGAAGGGTAGTTATGGAAAGTATGACGATTAAAGAAGAGGAAGTACTGGCACTTTTAAGGAATATAAAAGTGGATAAGTCTCCGGGTCCAGACAAGATATTCCATAGGACCTTGAGGGAAGTTAGTGTGGAAATAGCAGGGGCTCTGATAGAAATATTTCAAATGTCATTAGAACGGGGATGGTGCTGGAGGATTAGTGTATTGCACATGTTGTTCCATTGTTTCAAAAGGGTTCTAAGAGTAAACCTGGCAATTATCGGCCTGTGAGTTTGACGTCAGTGGTGGGTAAATTGATGGAAAGTATTCTCAGAGATGGTATATATAATTATCTGGATAGACAGGGTCTGATTAGGAACAGTCAACATGGATTTGTGCGTGGAAGGTCATGTTTGACAAATCTTACTGAATTTTTTGATGAGGTTACTAAGAAAGTTGACGAGGGTAAAGCTGTGGATGTTGTCTATATGAACTTCAGTAAGGTCTTTGACAAGGTTCCACACAGAGGGTTAGTTAGGAAGGTTCAATCGTTAGGTATTAATATCGATGTAGTAAAATGGATTCAGCAGTGGCTGGATGGGAGACCCCAGAGAGTAGTGGTGGATAACTGTGTGTCAGATTGGAGGATGGTGTGTAGCAGTGTGCCTCAGGGATCTGTATTGGGTCCAATGTTGTTTGTCATATATATTAATGATCTGGATGATGGGGTGGTTAATTGGATTAGTAAGTATGCAGATGATACTAAGATAGGTGGCGTTGTGGATAATGAAGTAGGTTTTCAAAGCTTGCAGAGAGATTTAGGCCAGTTAGAAGAGTGGGCTGAAAGAAGGCAGATGGAGTTTAATGCTGAAAAGTGTAAGGCGCTACATTTTGGTAGGACTAATCAAAATAGGAGATACATGGTAAATGGTAGGGCATTGAAGAATGCAGTAGAACAGAGGGATCTAGGAATAATGGTGCATAGTTCCCTGAAGGTGGAATCTCATATGGATAGAGTGGTGAAGAAAGCTTTGGTTTGCTGGCCTTTATAAATCAGAGCATTGAGTATAGGAGTTGGATGTAATGTTGAAATTGTAAAAGTTCAAATTTGGAGTATTGTGTACAGTTCTGGTCACCGAATTATAGGAAAGATGTCAATAAAATTGAGAGTGTACAGGGGAGGTTTACTAAAATGTTGCCTGGGTTTCATCTCCTAAGTTACAGAGAAAGGTTGAACAAGTTAGGTCTTTATTCTTTGAAGCGTAGAACATTGAGGGGGTACTTGATTGAGCTGTTTAAAATTATGAGGGGGATTGATAGAGTTGACGTGGATAGGCTTTTTCCATTGAGAACGGGGGAGATTCAAACAAGAGGACATGAGTTGAGAGTTAAAGGGCAAAAGTTTAGGGGCAACATGAGGGGGAACTTCTTTACTCAGCGAGTGGTAGCTGTGTGGAACGAGCTTCCAGCAGAAGTGGTTGAGGCAGGTTCGATGTTGTCATTTAAAGTTCAATTGGATAGATATATGGACAGGAAAGGAATGGAGGGTTATGGGCTGAGTGCAGGTCGGTGGGACGAGGTGAGAGTAAGAGTTCGGCAAGGACTAGAAGGGCCGAGATGGCCTGTTTCCGTGCTGTAATTGTTATATGGTTATGGTTAATTGGTTGCTGTACCTGGATGCTGACTTTCTGTGAATCTTGTACAATGATACCAAGATTTATGCATTTAGAGAAAACTGTGCAGAATAGGCCCTTCGAACTACACCACCCAGCAACCCTGACTTAACCCTAACCTAATCACAGGACAATATACAACGACAAGATAGGGCTCATCAGCTATGTTTGGCAGCTTATCTAGGAGAAGGAAAACTCTAATCACAAACCTCCACTGCCTTACAGCTATACTCACCCATATTGAAGATTTTGGAAGTAAACGCTGAGGAAAAATCCAGAGCTGGAGTCCCTAAAGCAGTCCTGTGTTGAGTTCAACGCTGACTGGCAACTTTTGCCATGCGAATAGTGTCAACGGTATTAGTCTCTACCATTCTGTTGGATTCACTAGCTGTGTGGAGAGGGGGAGCCATTATCGTACTACCCTGATTTGTGTACGAGCTGGCATAACACATAGGACACAATATCCATGGTTGACCTCGACCAATGGAGCATCTCCAAGTGAGCTAAGGGAAGTAGAGAGATCTCTCCAACCTAAATCTGTCTTTGGCTTGTTCCTATTGAGACTGCCAACCCCACCCATTAGAAATCTGGACTCAGACTGCCCGGGTTTATTTTTAAGGAGAAAATGGTTCGTCGTCATCTAGGCAGTACTGCCCACTTTCCCTTCACTTAGTAGAACTTTCAAGGTGAACCTGGTACAATTACAGAAATAACCTCCCAATGTCTCTTCGGTGAGCCGAGAATCAGAAAACTGGATATCAGTGTATTCCCCTTTCAAGCAACAGTATTGACCAGAAAATACAAACCTGCAATGCCATGAAGCGGGCTTTCAACCAGTACACTTGAACAACAAATACCAGCCAGTCATTCTCGAACAGATCCCTCTGCGAGGAAGTGAAGGCCAGTTGAATTAGATCCCCCAAATAATGGCTTCCCGGAAAATCAGGACCCAATTGCGCTGCGGTGTTGCTGGAGGTACATTTCCGAGGGGAAACTGAAGGGGGAGGGGGGAGAAAGATCAGGATTTCATGTCAATTAGAATAGATTCCTGATGTGTCACGTGGGAAGAAATTCTTCAAAATATCACATTCACAAGGACCAAGACAATAATCACACCTGCCTGATTGAAACTGCTCACTTTAAATGAAGCACATCAGAACTTCACACAGGGCAAGTTCCCTCTGCAGATTATAAATGCAACATCATGACTTCAGTCAGAAAATCCAGGAACTGAAATCTGTGATGCCAGTAAATTACTATTTACAATTTACATTAACTATTTTCTGTCCTCCAATCAATTCCATCATACAACAAACTCCAAAACAAAATTCCACAACAATCCAAAGATCTTTCGCCCACCTTTCTTTTACGATACTACAGAAGTTTACTTATTCACAAAATACAACCATCAGGGATTTACAACACTTAATAATTTCAAATTAAAATATGGTTACTACCACAGATTTAGTACCCCTTATCTGAAATGGTTGGGGCCAGAAGAACTTTGAATTTTGGAATATATAATGATGGGATCACCATCATTTCCAACTCTGAATTTATGTGCTACTAGTAAGCAGTCTTTGCCTTACGCTTGTTCATCACACATATGTACTTAACTATGATATACCATTAATATAATGAAAAAAAATGCGTGCAGGGTCTTCTTCTTCAGTTGTCCATCGGAATCCGATGATGACGTCCACTCCTTTAACGATGAGATCCTTGATGACTATACAGTCCTATCCTGGACCCACAAGCTCTATTGCAGGTGGGACACGTATATGTAGTAGTCGTGGCAACCATGGCTGCATTTCTCCTGGCTCTCGTCTGCTGTCTTCTGGTTGTTCTTTCCATCTCCAGAATACGAACCCCATCCCTACACAGCTGTCGCCAAGTGGTACGGTCAGCAGCAACATCCTCCAGGTCCTTGATTCTAATCTTGCATTTCCTTAAAGCATTCTTCATCTGATCCTTAAAGCGCTTCTTTGGCCCTCTAGCTGAGCGTTGACCATGATGTAGCTAGCCATATAACACTCTGCGGGGTAGCCAACAGTGCAGGGCAACAAAAGCAGCACAGCAGCATCGGGAGAATACCTGAATCAGCAGGCTTTCAGTCTTCACCTACAATGTTCAGATTAAAAGACGACAGGACACAGTACTTGTAGTTTACATTTTTTTGGGTTTTATGTAAGGTATAAAATCAGTGTTGTAGACTTGTTCCGGTGTTTCATCAGTGGCTCTTTAAAAATTTAATACCATAATGTAATGTATAAAAACAATTAGCATCATAGACTTGTTCTAGTGCTAGATTCTTGTGATTAGCAGACGCTTTGAAAAAATTAGTGTTTTCTGAAATTTTACCAACCAGCTTGCTGAATATTCACAATTACTTTCGATTTTCAGTCCATTGGGATAGATTTTTTGTTTGTTTTAAGATCAGCATATGTTCACCCTGACGATGATGATACATGATTGAGATCTTCATTTTTCACTTTATGCAGTATTTATTTTTCATTAACTTCTGTTCATTACATACATGAGCTCACTTCTCAGAACTGTCTGTGGTGATGCGCATCACCTGGGAACCTTTCTAGTGTACTGTGAAATTTTCCATTTCTGACATCATATCAGCAATCAAAAAAAAAATTGGATTTCGGAGGTTTTCGGATTTCAGAATTTCAAATAAAGGGTACTCAACCTGTACCTATAAAGCATTCAATTCCCTAGGGGCCTACCGTTCCCGGAATTCCCTCACTCTCCATCTGCACTCTGGAAGTTGCTTCACCTACTGTGCAGATGTCGATGTCCCTGAGGGAAAACAGCAGCAGGACACAAACCCTCAGCAAGCATCTTCCCAAAGGATTGCCTTCATTTCTAATTGCTTCAATATTTAATATCAGAGATATGTCTGCCACAATACTAATAAAATTAGTCTGTCATGACACAGTTAAAAAGCTTTAGTGAGATGACCATTCTCACAGCAGATCCAGTTGTAATGTCTGAATAGTTCCAGAAATACCAGTGCCCTTTGTAGCAGTCACACCTTTCAGTTTCTTGCACACTTCCAATCCGGAAGAATCCACAATGACTGCATTCCACCCCACCAGCCATGCAGGATCCTTCCATGGAGAGTTGTAGTACCACAACTAACACCAATACACTTGGAGCAGAGTTTCTGTCAGATTATCTGATGAAGATTATGGCCCAGGCTAAAATAAGTATCAACTTCATCTGCAAACTCTACCTAGGACACCAACATAGCCTCTACTTTCTTACTGATGTACGTCAAGTACTGTACTCTGCTTTCATCAGTGTGTATCCTGAAAAATCCACGGAGATGCAGTTGGACGTGGTTAAGGTCTATCACTCAGTTAAGTAGCACTCAGGGCTCTGGAGCATTCTCCCACCCTGAAACCATTTCAGATTCTGTGCTCCACAAAAAGACTAGGTAAACCATTTATAAACCACAGAAGCCAAACTTTCAGGATAGGTGCATGGACTGGAAAGGCTTAGAAGATTATGGATCAAACACAGTCAAGTGGGACCATGAATGGGTTATCTTTGTGAACATGGACCATTCGGGCTAAAGAGTCTGTTTCCATGCTATATGATACGACCTTGACTTAATATTCAAACACCACTATGATAGAAACATAGAAAACATACAGCACAATACAGGCCCTTCGGCCCACAATGCTGTGCCTAACATGTACTTACTTTAGAAATTATCTAGGATTACCCGCTATTTTTCTAAGCTCCACGTACCTATCCAGGAGTCTTTTAAAAGACCCTACTGTATCAGCCTCCACCACCGTCACCAGCAGCCCATTCCACGCACTCACCACACTCTCAATAAAAAACTTCCCCTGACATCGCCTCTGTACCTACTTCCAGGTACCTTAAAACTGTGCCCTCTCATGTTAACTATTTCAGCCCTGAAAAAAAGCCTATGACTATCCACACGATCAATGCCTCTCATCTTATACACCCCTATCAGGTCACCTCTCATCCTCCGTCACTCCAAGGAGAAAAGGCCGAGTTCACTCAACCTATTCTCATAAGGCATGCTACCCAATCCAGGCAACATCCTTGTAAATCTCCCCTGCACCCTTTCTATAGTTTCCACATCCTTCCTGTGGTGATGTGACCAGAACTGAGCACAGCACTCCAAGTAGGGTCTGATCAGGGTCCTATATAGTTGCAACATTACCTCTCGGCTCTTAAACCCAATCCCATGATTGATGAAAGCTAATGCACCATATGCCTTCTTAACCACAGAGTCAAACAGCGCAGTAGCTTTGAGTGTCCTATGGACTCGGATCCCAAGACCCCTCTGATCCTTCACACTGCCAGGAGTCTTACATTTAATACTATATTCTGCCATCATATTTGACCTACCAAAATGAATCACTTCACACTTACCTGGGTTGAACTCCATCTGCCACTTCTCAGCCCAGTTTTGCATCCTATCGACGTCCTGTTGTAACCTCTGACAGCCCTCCACACTATCCACAACATCTCCAATCTTTGTGTCATCAGCAAATTTACAAACCCATCCCTCCACTTCCTCATCCAGGTCATTTATAAAAATCACAAAGCGAAGGCGTCCAGAACAGATTCCTGAGGTACACCACTGGTGACCGACCTCCATGCAGAATATGACCCATCTACAACCGCTCTTTGCCTTCTGTGGGCAAGCCAATCCTGGATCCAAAAAGCAAGATCCCCTTGGATCCCATCCTCCTTACTTTCTCAATAAGCCTTATATGGGGTACCTTATCAAATTCCTTGCTGAAATCCATGTACACTACATCTACGGCTCTTCCTTCATCAATGTGTTTAGTCACAGCCTCAAAAAATTCAATCAGGCTTGTAAGGCATGACCTTCATTTGACAAAGTCATGCTGACTATTCTTAATCATATTATGCCTCTCAAATGTTCATAAATCCTGCCTCTCAGGATCTTTTCCATCAACTTACCAACCACTGAAATAAGACTCACTGGTCTATAACTTCCTGGGCTATCTCTACTCCCTTTCTTGAATAAGGAAACAACATCTGCAACCCTCCAGTCCTCCAGAACCTCTCCCATCCACATTGATGATGCAAAGATCATTGCCAGAGGCTCAGAACTCTCTTCCCTCACCTCCCACAGTTGCCTGGGGCACATCTCGACCGGTCCTGGAGACTTATCCAACTTGATGCTTTCCAAAAGCTCCAGCACATCCTCTTTCTTAATATCTATATGTTCAAGCTTTTCAATCAGTTGTAAATTATTCCTACAATCGCCAAGATCCTTTTCTGTAGTGAATACTGAAGCAAAGTATTCATTAAGTACCTCTGCGATCTCCTCCAGTTCCATACACACTTTTCCACTGTCACACTTGATAGGTCCTATTCTCTAATATCTTATCCTCTTACTCTTCACATACTTGTAGAATGCTTTGAGGTTTTTCTTAATCCTGTCCGTTAAGGCCTTCTCATGGGCCCTTCTGGTTCTCCTAATTTCATTCCTAAGCTCCTTCCTGCTAGCCTTATAATCTTCTAGATCTCTATCATTACCTAGCTTTTCGAACCTTTCGTAAGCTTTTCTATTCTTCTTGACTAGATTTTCAACAGCCTTTGTAAACCACAGTTCCTGAACCCTACCATCAGGGTCTGATGGTACCCTGTCTCATTGGAACGTACCTATGCAGAACACCACACAAATATCCCCGAACGTTTGCCACATTTCTGCCATACATTTCCCTGAGAACATCTGTTCACAATTTATGCATCCAAATTCCTGCCTGATAGCTTCATATGTCCCCTTACTCCAATTAAACGCTTTCCTAACTTGCCTGTTCCTATCCCTCTCCAATGCTATGGTAAAGGAGATAGAATTGTGATCACTATCTCCAAAATGCTCTCCCACTGAGAGACCCGAGAGACCAGATAGGCTTATTTACATATCTTGTAGGCTTATCTACATATCGTGTCAGGAAACCTTCCTACACACCTCCAAACTCCACCCCATCTGAACCCCTTGCTCTAGGGAGATGCCAATCAATATTTGGAAATTAAAATGTCCCACCACAACAACCCTGTTATTATTACACCTTTCCAAAATCTGTCTCCTTATCTCTCCTCGATGTCCCTGTTACTATTGGGTGGTCTATAAAAAACCCCCAGTAGTGTTATTGACCCCTTCCTGTTCCTAACTTCCACCCACAGAGAGTCAGTAGACAATCCCTCTATGACTTCCTCCTTTTCTGCAGCCGTGACACTATCTCTGATCAGCAGTGCCACGACCCCACCTCTTTTGCTTCCCTCCCTGTCCTTTCTGAAACATCTAAGCCTGGTACTCTAAGTAACCATTCCTGCCCCTCAGCCATCCAAGTCTCTGTAATGGCCACAACATCACAGCTCCAAGTACTGATCCACACTCTAAGCTCATCTGCTTTGTTCATGACGCTTCTTGCATTAAAATAGACACATCTCAAACCATTGGTCTGAGTGTATCCCTTCTCTATCACCTGCCTACCTCCCTGTCACACAGTCTCCAAGCTTTCTTTATTTGTGAGCCAACCGCCCCTTCCTCCGTCTCTTCAGTTCAGTTCCCACCCCCCAGCAATTCTAGTTAAACTCTCCCATATAGCGTTAGCAAACTTCCCTGCCAAAATTTTGGCCCCCTCGGATTCAAGTGCAACCTGTCCTTTTTGTACAGATCACGCCTGTCCCAGAAGAGGTCCCAATGATCCAGAAATCTGAATTCCTGCCCCCTGCTCCAATCCCTCAGCCACACATTCATCCTCCACCTCACTCTATTCCTATACTCACTGTCGCGTGGCACAGGCAGTAATCCCGAGATTACTAGCTTTAGGGTCCTGCTTCTCAACTTCCTTCCAAACTCCCTGTAGTCTGTTTTCAGGGCCTCCTCCCTTTCCCACCTATGACGTTGGTACCAATATGTACCACGACCTCTGGCTGTTCACCTTCCCACTTCAGGATATCATGGACACGATCAGAAACATCCCGGACCCTGGCACCTGGGAGGCAAACTACCATCCGTGTTTCTTTCCTGCATCCACAGAATCACCTCTCTGAACCCCTAACTATAGAGTCCCCTATTACTGCTGCCTTCTTCCTTTCCCTACCCTTCTGAGCCACAGGGCCAGACTCTGTGCCAGAGCCGTGGCCACTGTTGCTTCCCCCAGGTAGGTCATCCTCCCAACAGTACTCAAACAGGAGTACTTATTGTTAAGGGGGACAGCCACAGGGATACTCTCTAGTATCTGACTCTTGCCCTTCCCTCTCCTGACTGTTAACCACTCATCTGTCTCCCTATAGCTCCACTCTATCACCTCCTCACTTTCTCTGGCCAGACGAAGGCCATCGAGCTGCAGCTCCAGTTCCCTAACCCGGTCCCTAGCTGCAGTTCGACGTATCTGGCACAGGTGTGGCTATCCGGGAGACTGGGAGTCTCCTGGACATCCCACATCTCACACCCAGTACAGAACACTGGCCTCACAGATATACTTCCTGTTTCTATTCCCTACAGGTAACTTACCTCGCCTTGACCCATTATCGCAGGCCGAATGAGCCAAAGCCCTACCACTCTGCCTCAGATCACTCCATCAATGATTGCTCCACTAGGCAGTGTCTCCCTTTTATCCCTGAACCTTTCCTGCCATCTAACTCATGATTGGTGTTGCAGTTATAGCTGCTGATAGGTAATGTACAATGGACAAATGTTCTCGAAGCTCCCTTTTTAAATAACAGCCGCCGACCTACGTGAAATCCCTCCACGTGCTTTCTAGGACTTTCTGTTCCACCTTCTCTTTCTGCAGCTGCGAGAATAAATGTTGTCTGAAACAAGGAAATCATTCCCACTGACCCACTGTCAGCCTTGAAGAATATTGGCTGGCTCTGAATGGAATTTGAATACACAAAGTGGTAATTTAACACCAAGAGAAAATCCCTATCTTGACCATGATGACAATCGGATAGAACAAACAATAAACCATTACCTCACATCCTGCCCAAGATATACATTTCATAATGACATCTTTAAAATAAGTCCCTTCTCCCAAAAGCCACAGTATTTTATAAACCTCAGATTAATTTTATAAACTAATTTTCTATTAAAGAGTTTGCAGTAAATACAACTTAATAATTCCCAACTGTAACAGCACATCAGTTTCTTCTTATGTGCTGCTATCCATATTAAAGTACCTATTTTGGCATTAGATTTTAATGCAAGGTACAGGTCTGAGATTGCAGACTCCGTCTTTCCTGTTCGTTGCTCAAGACTGGCTGGGCTATCTATTTTCAGTAACTACTTTATTTTTCTCCTGACAGATTTACTTGAAGCATTTAATGTTATTAAGTGGATATAGTAGTGTTCAACATGAAAAGGCAGTGAATCAACATAATCTGGTTGTGAAATGTGAACCAATGTGTTTTGTGCCATCTTTGTATCAAAATAGGAAAAGTTCATATTCTTTGGATGCCTGGCCTTCAACCAATTTCACTGAAAATTGTTGGGAGGGAAAATGCATCCTTTGTTTTCTTCTGGGGTGAGCAGTCAAGATAAATTCTGCATTTCTTAGGCAGTTAGTTCTATAGTTCTTCTGCAGTTGGTTCTATCTTGCATAGAATTTTCCTTGGTGCAGAAATAGCCCAGCAATGTCATTGCTCTGTTCACTCCCTCTGCTGAAGAGCACACATTTATACAGCATTTTGGAACATCCTAACGTTTCCATAGCTAATGAATTATCTTTCAAGAGTAGTTACTAAAGTAAGCAACTGAGGCCAATAGTTTTAATATAACAGGTCTCAGAAGCAATCTTTATTCAGTTATCTAATAAAGGTTGCCTACAAAACTGAGTGCCATGAATTGTAAATTTTGAAGCTTATTAAATAACCTAAAATTGTGAACCTTTCAAGTGGTCCATACCTGTGGTACTTTTTGACTTTGTCAGAAGCCACTGATCGAGCTGTAGCTCCATACATATTAGGCACATCACCATCATGTCCTGAAACAAAGGGTGAAAAAGTAAATATGCTAATGCAAAAAGAGTTCAAGCCATTATGCACAGAACAGTTACTTATTTTAAAAAATGGTGAAAATACAGTATCTAAAAAAAAGCATTGATATCAGTTAGTCATTTAATTTAACTGAATGTTAAACAGCATCAAAACAGTCACACAAGTATCTTCCCCCAAATATTTCCCCAATTTTAATACATTTTGGGCTCATTAACAAGTATTAAAAATAAAATACTTGAACTCTATTGCTATCCAATAACGAAGCCTACAACTGAAGGATCTGTGATCTGCGACACTATGATTACAAATGGAGATGCTTTTGATTACTCAGTCCAGGCTGATGAATGAAGACCGGTTAAGCACCAGAGATGTCATAGAACATGCTGAACCAGATACTGATTTGGATTCTAATCAGAAGATTAAAAAAAACACTTAAAATGGGTCAAGGCTTCTGGGGACTTTTGCTATTGCTTGCATGGTGGGGCGGTTGGGGGGGGGGTTGTTGGTGCTTTTGCTGGCGTGAGTGGGAGGAACGATTGATGCTTTTGCTGCTCCTTCTGCAAAGAGTGAGGGGATGGGGGGTAGCGGGGCTTCAATGTTTTATCAGTCATTCTAATGGGGTCTCTTGTTTCATTGATGTCTGTGAAGAGCATGAATTGCAAGTTGTATACTATATACAAACCCCATTTCCAGAAAAGTTGGGATATTTTCCAAAATGCAATAAAAACAAAAATCTGTGATATGTTAATTCACATGAACCTTTATTTAACTGACAAAAATACAAAGAAAAGATTTTCAATAGTTTTACTGACCAACTTAATTGTATTTTGTAAACATACACAAATTTAGAATTTGATGGCTGCAACACACTCAACAAAAGTTGGGACAGAGGCATGTTTACCATTGTGTTACATCACCTTTCCTTTTAATATCACTTCTTAACCATTTTGGAACTGAGGATACTAATTGTAGTAGATTTGCAATTGGAAATTTTGTCCATTCTTGCTTGATATAAGACTTCAGCTGCTTTACAGTCCGTGGTCTCCGTTGTCTGATTCTCCTCTTCATGATGCGCCATACATTTTCAATAGGAGATAGATCTGGACTGGCAGCAGGCCAGTCAAGTACATGCACTCTGTGTCTACAAAGCCACGCTGTTCTAGCCCGTGCGGAATGTGGTCTGGCATTGTCCTGCTGAAATAAGCATGGACGGCCCGGGAAGAGACGTCGCCTTGACGGCAACATATGTCTCTCTAAAATCCTAATATACGCCTCAGAGTCAATGGTACCTTCACATACATGCAACTCACCCATGCCGTGGGCACTGATGCACCCCCATACCATAACAGGTGCTGGCTTTTGCACCTTTCGCTGATAACAATCTGGATGGTCATTTTCATCTTTGGCACGGAGAACTTGACGCCTGTTTTTTCCGAAAACTAGCTGAAATGTGGACTCATCTGACCACAGCACACGGTTCCACAGTCTTTCGGTCCATCTGAGAAAGCTTGGGCCCAGAGAACTCACCGGCGTTTCTGCATAGAGTTGACGTATGGCTTCCTCCTTGCGTAATACAGTTTCAAGTTGCATTTCTGGATGCAGCGATGGACTGTGTTGAGTGACAATGGTTTTCCAAAGTGCACTTGAGCCCAGGTGGCTATAATCGTCACAGTAGCATGACTTTTCTGTGCACTTTTCAATCTTATTTTAACTCTGTCCCAACTTTTGTTGAGTGTGTTGCAGCCATCAAATTCTAAATTTGTGTATATTTACAAAATACAATTAAGTTGGTCAGTAAAACTATTGAAAATCTTTTCTTTGTATTTTTGTCAGTTAAATAAAGGTTCATATGAATTAACATATCACAGATTTTTGTTTTTATTGCATTTTGAAAAATATCCCAACTTTTCTGGAAATGGGGTTTGTACATTCTCTGCTATTAAAGGAACCCAAATCTAAATCTGAGTCAAAATAGATGGCAGTGGGAAAATAAATACAAGTCACCACTGCTATGCTCACAAGAATTTTCATATCAATCAGAATACATGTCAAACCAAACAGCAACCATTTCCATTTAGTGCCTTTCAACAAGTAAAATATCCAAAGGGGCTATAGAGTTATTGTTTAAGATGTGACCTAAAGCTACCCAAGGACAGTTCACAAAACCTTGGACAACTAGGTAGATTTATAAACGAGTGGCATGGTAGTGTAGCAGCTAAAATTGTGATTCCCAACGGGGACAGTTACATGTCCTAAGGGTGAAAAAAGTTGTCAGTGAGCATTTAAGATTCTTGGGGGGGAGTAATCAGCACCATATCTTCATAACTTGAGGCATGAGACCTGATCAACTGTTAGTAGAACAGACACTTCCAAAAAAAAAGGAAAGGAAGAAAGAAATGATGAGGCACTGGATTACCGGAAGAACCATAGCTCTGCAGGGAGTGAGCAGTCAACATCACAGCGTGTCTGGAACTCGGCATTCTCATTGAACCTTACCGATCAAACAGACATTATTGAGGATGCATAAACCACCCGACAATTCCCCTTAACTCGCAACACAGAACGAGTTCATGCAATTTAACAGTTGGTAAGTCAAGTACACCCTCTCAACTTTCTGTACAGATCTACGGAAAATAGGTCACGCAATGATACATCACTGGCCGGAACTAAACAGTGCAATAGAGCCAATAGTGAACCTGCCAACCCCGAGGATTCCTCTTCAGTTGTTCAAAGTGACCTCCCACTTCATATGTGCAGTCAAGAACCATCTTTGGGGATTATGAGACCTTGCGTGATTATTCAATTGAGTTAAAGTCTAAAGTATAACTGGAATAGTATAAAGATCCTGATATTGTCTGGTCAGAATCCCACAGGAACTAGAGAGGGGGAAATCACTAGTTAAGGAGATGTCCGAGCAGTCTGGGAAACTTGCTGCTAAGCTTAAGAAATCTAGCTGCCAGGTCTCAAGGAAGGGAAAGACTCCTTTATGTCGATCCTTGAAGCCTATTCTGGGGTGGGGGGTGGGTAGCATGAACACTCTGTAACACCTCGTTCCCTTTGCCTGTGGATATAGACAGGGATTTGGACTGTAATTTGGCCACTATTTCTACGTATGAACTTTGTGAGCTTAGGGAGAGGACTTTGAGATCCATTGAATCACCCGTGTCAACTAAGAAGCCTCAGGAGTCATTCTCAAAGGAAGGTCCAGAGGAGAGGACCATCATTTGTGTCCTGATAGAGGTGTATAAGATGATGTGAGACATTCATCATGTGGATAGTCAGAGGCTTTTTCCCAGGGCTGAAATGGCTATCAAAAATTTTAAGGTCCTTGGAAGTAGGTACAGAGATATCAGGGGGAAGTTTTTTATGCAGAGAGTGGTGAGTGTGTGGAATGGGCTGCCGTCGACAGTGGTGGAAGCGGATACCATATGGTCTTTAAAGAGACTCCCGGACAGGTACATGGGGTCAGAAAAATAGAGGGCTATGGGTAACCCTGGGTAATTTCTAAGGTAAGGACATATTCGGCACGGCTTTGTGGGCCAAAGGGCCTGTATTGTGCTGTAGGTTTTCTATGTTTCTATGCTTATATATCTTGATGAACATCAGCTCTATCCCAACTAACATTCAGATTCCCATCCGAACCCTTATCAACGTAATTTTCACTGTTGTAATTGTCTTCAGCTTCACCTCACTGTTCCTTTATGTGCCGCCACCATTGTTCAATTCCATGTCAGCTAGCTGCCCTCATTAATATCCGATAGATATTCCCAGTTTGTGTTAATTTTCTATTTTAATTTAACCCCGTTAATGATGGATAGCGCAATCTCTACAAGTCTGAAGGCAGTGAAGCCTTGAATTCTAATCCTGCTAAAGAGAAGAAACGACAGAAAGTGCTCAATACAATGCTACATAGCTGGAGTATGGTTTTACTGCATTCCCATTAGATCAGCAATACCCCATGTGTCTTATTTGTAATACTGTACCATCTAATTAAGCCAGGAAACCATCAAGATTGCAGGAGATTAGTGGGCAAAATTAGGGCACATGGTATTGGGGGCAGAGTACTGACATGGATTGAAAACTGGCCGGCTGACAGAAAACAAAGAGTAGCGATTAACGGGTCCCTTTCGGAATGGCAGGCGGTGACCAATGGGGTACCGCAGGGTTCGGTGCTGGGACCGCAGCTGTTTACAATATATATTAATGATTTAGATGAGGGAATTAAAAGCAACATTAGCAAATTTGCCGATGACATAAAGCTGGGTGATAGTGTGAAATATGAGGAGGATGTTATGAGAATGCAGGGTGACTTGGACAGGCTGGGTGAGTGGGCGGATGCATGGCAGATGCAGTTTAATGTGGATAAATGTGAGGTTATCCACTTTGGTGGTAAGAACAGGAAGGCAGATTATTATCTAAATGGAGTCAAGTTAGGAAAAGGGGAAGTACAACAAGATCTTGTACATCAGTCACTGAAAGCAAGCATGCAAGTACAGCAGGCAGTGAAAAAAGCTAATGGAATGTTGGCCTGCATAACAAGGGGAATTGAGTATAAGAGCAAAGAGGTCCTTCTGCAGCTGTACAGGGCCCTGGTGAGACCACACCTGGAGTACTGTGTGCAGTTTTGGTCTCCAAATTTGAGGAAGGACATTCTTGCTATTGAGGGAGTGCAGTGTAGGTTCACAAGGTTAATTCCCGGGGTGGCGGGACTGTCATATGTTGAAAGATTGGAGCGACTGGGCTTGTATACTCTGGAATTTAGAAGGCTGAAAGGGGATCTTATTGAAACATATAAGATTATTAAGGGATTGGACACACTGGAGGCAGGAAGCATGTTCCCGCTGATGGGTGAGTCCAGAACCAGAGGCCACAGTTTAAGAATAAGGGGTAGGCCATTTAGAACGGTGTTGAGGAAAAACTTTTTCACCCAGAGAGTGGTGGATATATGGAATGCTCTGCCCCAGAAGACAGTGGAGGCCAAGTCTCTGGATGCTTTCAAGAAAGAGATGGATAGAGCTCTTAAAGATAGCAGAATCAAAGGTTATGGGGATAAGGCAGAAACTGGATATTGATTGTGGATGATCAGCTATGATCACAGTGAATGGCGGTGCTGGCTCGAAGGGCCGAATGGCCTACTCCTGCACCTATTGTCTATTGTATACTTCCATAAAAGATACCCTGAAAAGGCTTCTTATGGTGTAACTCAGTTCCAGAAGATGAAAGAAGCATTAGAAAAGCATTGCACACTCAAGTCTTTTGCCAAGAAAGCTAAAAATGACCTCCATCTTTAATATCTCTGTTTTCCCCTTTCAGGGTTCTTTTGAAGACCCTGACCTGGAGTTACATGCTGACTACAGTTCTTTGTGGAATGGGACCCGCTCTCAAGGTTTCATAACTGGCCGTTGTTCGGCACGCCAAGGGCTCAACCTAAGAGTCTGGCTCAGCTCTGGAGGCCTAGAATCTCGGGGTTCTGGAGACAGGTGGATCGAAGGTTGGTGTCATGGCAGGAGACACCGAGGGAGTCGGAATATCTATGGCTGTGTGCCCAGACACGCGAGATCTTTGGGCACAGAGCTCAAAGAAAACGACGTAATGGACTTTTAACACTGTAAACCAATGAGCAGATTGTTATGTCTCCCCGCTCGCTGTGAAAATGGAGACAATTCTTTCTCCCTTATTAGGTAGGGGGAGAGACTCTGTGGTATGTTAAATGCCAGGTGAACAATATAGTCTTTGGGGTTACTGCAAGTCTGTGTCTTTAATGTTGCTTTGCTCATGCTTGAGTGCTCTGTGGTGGGTGCCGAAGCCTTTTTTTTTGTTGTAAAGGGAATTACAGAAGCACGAGAGGGGAGCTGAGCAAAGTTGATTGGAAAGGGATACTAGCAGGGATAATGGCAGAACAGCAACTGTTGGAGTTTATGCAGGCAATTCAGAAGGCACCTGATCGATACATCCCAAAGATGTAGTATTTTAAAGGGAAATGTGGCAACTATGATCAACAAGCAAAGTCCAAGACAGCAAACTAACCAAAGAGAGGGCACATAATATAGGAGTTTGAAGTGATTTGGCATGTCAACAAATACACTCAAAAACTCCTATAGTTGTACCATGGAGAGCATTCTCACAGGCTGCATCACTGTCTGATATGGAGGGGCTACTGCACAGGACCGAAAGAAGCTGCAGAAGGTTGTAAATCTTGTCAGCATCTTG
Source organism: Mobula birostris (assembly GCF_030028105.1). Lineage (NCBI taxonomy): Eukaryota > Metazoa > Chordata > Chondrichthyes > Myliobatiformes > Myliobatidae > Mobula > Mobula birostris. The sequence goes on from NC_092394.1 coordinate 60,728,693, forward strand.
GGGATTAGCCTACAAAGTACCCAGGACATCTTTAAGGAGCGGTGTCTCAGAAAGGCAGTGTCCATTATTAAAGACCTCCAGCACCCAGGGCATGCCTTTTTCTCACTGTTGCCATCAGGTAGGAGATACAGAAGCATGAAGGCACACACTCAGCGATTCATGAACAGCTTCTTCCCCTCCGCCATCCGATTCCTAAATGGACTTTGAAGCTTTGGACACTACCTCACTTACAGCATTTCTGTTTTTGCACAATTTTTAATACTTTATTTTCAAATTTTTCAAAAAAAATAATGAAATCAACAAGAATATACCAGCTCAGACATGTGTAAAAATGAAACAAGCAAAAAAAAGGGACATAACATTACAGGGATGCCTATTGTGTGCTCAAAAATACTAAACGTTAAATCTCAAATGAGGGCCGTGAGAAATCAGCTGGGGGGAAATTATTCATCTGCCCCCTGCCTCGTCCAGGTAGGCAAGAAATGGATCCCAGATAGCCGAAAATTGTTTAATTGAATTGGTTCTCAAGAACCTAAGTTTTTCCATCTGTATGACTGAGATCATATCAGCCACCCATCTCCGAATCCGTCAGAGACTATTGTATAGCTGTAGGAAAACAAATAGTAGATTGCGAGCAGCCAAAGATGGCGAGACCAGCTTCCAAGGGGAAGGATCTTTTATAAGCCTTTGAGTACCAGTCGAATATTTTGGACCAAAATCCAGTCAGTAATGGGCAAAACCAAAAGGTGTGTGACAACGTGGCCTCCGTCCCTTGGCACCCATCACAGTGCAGCACATCACACAAACCAATCTTCTGTCCGTGTAGTCACTTTACACCGCACGCTGTCGGGGCGGTGCTGCCAGGATAATTAAGGACATGACCTACCCAGCCAACACACTTTTCGTCCCTCTTCCTTCCAGGAGAAGGTTCAGGAGCTTGAAGACTCGTACGGCCAGATTTGGGAACAGCTTCTTTCCAACCGTGATAAGACTGCTGAACGGATCCTGACCTGGATCTGGGCCGCACCCTCCAAATATCCGGACCTGTCTCTCAGTTTTTTTGCATTCCTTACTTCCCATTTTTCTATTTTCTATTTCTGATTTACAATTTAAATTTTAAATATTTACTAATTTTAACTATTTTTAATATTTAATATTTGTAATCCAGGGAGTGTGAAGCGCAGAATCAAATATCACTGTGATGATTGTACGTTCTAGTACTAATTGTTTGGCGACAATAAAGTATAAAGTATAAAGATGATGGAATTGATGGCTTTGTGGCCAAGCTTGAGACAATACAAAGATAGGTGAAGAGGCAGGTAATGTTAAGGAAGCAGTAAGTCTGCAGGAAGACCTGGACAGATTGGGAGAATGGACAAAGTAGTAGCAGATAGAATATAGTGTAAGGATGTGTATGGTCATGCATTTTGGTAGAAGAAATAAAGGTATAGACTATTTTCTTAACAGAGAGAAAATTTAAAAATCAGAGCTGCAAAGGGATTTAAGAGTCCTTGTGAAGGATCTTCTAGAGGTTAACTTGTGGATTGAGTTGATAGTAAGGAAGGCAAATGCATTGTTAGTATTCATTTTGAGAGGACTAGAATGTAAGAGCAATGATGTGATGCTAAGGCTTTAGAATGCATTGGTCAGACTGCACTTAGAGTATTGTGAACAGCTTTGAGCCCCTTACCTCAGAAAAGATATGCTGGTACTGGAGAGGGTCCAGAGGAGGTTCATGAGAATGATTCCAAGAATGAAAGGATTAACGTATGAGCAGCATTTAATGGCTCTGGCCCAAAACTCACTGGAATTTGGAAGAAAGAGGGAGGATCTCACTGAAACCTATTTAATATTGATATGCCTGGATAGAGTGGACATGGAGAGGATGGTTTGATAGTGAGTGAGTCTAAGACCAGAGGGCACAGCCTTAGAATAGAGGGGTGACCATTTAGAACAGAGATCGAGAGGAATTACTTTAGCCAGCGGGTGGTGAATCTGTGGAGCTCATTGCCACAGATGGCTGTGAAGGCCAAGTCATTAAGTATATTTACAGCGGAGTTTGAGAGGTTCTTGATTAGTCAGGGCGTCAAAGGTTATGGTGCGAAGGCATGAGTATGGGATAATCAGCCATGACGGTACACCAGAGCAGACTCGATGAGCCGTTTGACCTAACCCTGCTCCTACATCTTATAGTACACTGACTTGTTTCACCGTGGTCTAGTATGAAGCACCAATACCCACAAAAAGTAGTGAATATGGCTCAGTCCATCACAGGTATTGTGCACATTGAGCATAACAACATGGAGGGCTGTCGTAGGAAACCAGCATCCATCATCAAGGATCCCCGCCAGCCAGGACATGCTCCTGTCTCACTGCAGCCATCAGGAAGAAGCCTTACGACAAACACCACCTGGTTCAGGAACAGTTATTACCCTTCAACCATCAGGCTCTTGAACCAGAGGAGATAACTTCACTCACCCCATCACTGAACTGTTCCCACAACCTATGAAGTCACTTTCAAGGACTCTTCATCTCATGTTCTTAATGCGTATTGCTTATTTATTATATTTTTCTCTTGTAGAGTTTGTTTTTTGCACGTTGGTTGTCCGCCCTGTTGGGTGTCACCTTTCATTGATTCCATTGATTCTCTTGTACTTACTGTGAATGCTCACAAGAAAACGAATCTCAGGGTTGTGTGATATATGTACTTGGATAATAAATGTATTTTGAACTTTGAAATATCTTGGGATTTAAGTTATAACACAACCCAAGAAAAACATTAGGGAGAAAAGTGTTCCACTGTAACTTAGAAATTAAATACTTTTATCCGCCCTCCCCCCTAAAGTTTCCAACTTTATATATTACATTCCATTACTAATGTAGTGTTCCATTTCTACATGTTTTTAGATGTGTAGAAAATCCTCTCTTATAAACTTAAAGTAGTAATGAATTCCAACATTGAACAACATATGCAAGCTCGTCATTTGGTTACGATCCAAAGAACAATCTCTCATTTTGAAATATTACAACTTTAAAGAGGAATACACTTTGGAAAACAAAAGCAGCATGATAAATACAAAGCACTTCCATACACATCATGCTGAGCATATCCACTATTCTGAGCATATAGTATGTTATGAGGTGGCAGCAACCATCGCTGGAACTGTTCATAAGCACAGTCTAAGTCCTGGCGGGAGGAGAGAAAGCAGCGCGCCGCGCGTGCGCAGCCCTCCGGTGAAAAATGATATTGTATATGTTAAGTAGGGGCCGTGGACAATTCTGATTTGATGGAGAATGGACGTGAAAGCACAGAGGAACATCTGGAAAAATTTCTGAAACTCTCGTTCACTGTTGTCGTTACTGCGTGGTCGGGAATCTTTCCAAGGGAAGTCCTCAAAATCCCCGGCTTTGCCTGCTGTTGGCGATCGAGATGGAGGTTGAATCATTCGGATAGAGATGGCGCTCAGTACTCGGTGTCGGAGAGCTGATCAGAGCTCAAAGTTTTCGGATGACTCGGAGTCGGACCGTGGTCGGGTATAACAGGGAGAGTTTTTCTTCCTTCTCCCGTCTGCGTGAGATGTGGGACATTTGAGAGACTTTGAACTTTTACTGTGCTCATGGACTTCTTCATCAAGTTATGGTATTGTTGCACTGTGGTAACTAGATGTTATAATTATGTGGTTTTGTTAGTTTTTTTTTCAGTCTTGGTCTGTCCTGTGTTTTGTGGTATCACACCGGAGGAAATATTGTATCATTTCTTAACGCATGCATTACTAAATGACAATAAAAGAGGACTGCGTGTCTTCATAATCTATCTAAGTTTGCATAAAATACCAAGGGTTGGTGGTTTAGTACAATCAAAATGAAAAATATCTAAGGTTATTAGAACTATGTAGATTGATTGCAATACCTTAATGTGCTGGTTGCTGCACTCTCTCAGGATAGGATTGGGCAGACTGCTGCAGTGTTTCCTCCAGTTGTTGTAGATCGAAAGGACAACTTCTGTCAGTTTAGGTGGCCATTTTGCCAAGAACTTCTGACCAAGAACTTTTAAATATTTTAGCATTAGATCCAGTACCCCTCCATTCTTCAGATTATTCAGTAAGAACTTATGAACTTCTTGCTTTTCTGCTTGTATAAAAATAAAGTTAAGGTTAAAAAGATCTACTAATGACTAATGTGCTACACTTCATTAAGTATGAAGTATCAATCCCCTATATTATTCACATTCAGATTTCTTTCAATTGTGAAATATACACAAGCCCAAAGAAAAGTTATCAAACAACTTATATTCCGAACCACATTGAAAATAAACATTGTGGAAAAGTTGGTACTTAGTGCAAAGCCTGAAAGACAAACACAATAAGTTCAGCAAATCTGCAAGTGAATAAGACATGCCAATTAATGTCCCTACCTTAGCTTGTTCCATTAGCCTGAATTCGACCTACAGTATATCCCCCAAAGCCTTTCCTATTCATGTAGCTGTACGATATGTGCTTTTGTTTTTAAACACTACCTTCCCCTAACACTTTCTCTGAAAGTTCATTCCATATATACACCAGTTTCTGGGAAAAAGCTGCCCTCCAGTTCCCTTTAAATCTTTTCTCTCTCAACTTAAACCTTTGTCCAGCAGTTTTAGATTCCCTTATCCTGACCATAACGATCCACCTTACTATACTGCTCATGATTTTATAAACCTCTGTAAGGTCATCCAAGGAAAACAGTGCCAGCCTATCCGGGCCTCTTTTTTTAAACTCAGCTCCTCCAATTGTGGAAACATCCTTGTGAATACTTGTTGCACCTTGTCTAAGTTAATCACAGCCTTCTCATAATCTGGTGACCAAAACTGCAGACAACATTCTAGGTGTCACCTCACCAACGTTTTACTGAACTGTAGTGTTACAAATAAACCAATGAAGGCAAATGTGCCACATGCCTTCTTCACCCTCCTGCCTACCTGTGTGCTGCTTGCTGGGAACTACACACTTGAACCCTCTGGGTCTGTCAGTTCCCAAGGACTTGCTATTCGCTGTGTCCATCCTGCCCTGGTTTAACTTCCCAAAATGCACAACTTCACGCTTGCCTGAGTTAAATTTTACCTGTCAATCCTTTGCTTACTCCCAGTTAATCAAGATCCTTTAGTAACTTTCTGTTGAAACCAATGTTCTTCACTCTTCACTATACTACCAACTTAGTAATCATACCACCAACATTCTCACCCAAATCACAGGCATCTAATCGTGAAAACAACTAGGAAGCATTGACTCCATCTGCCAAGCCACCTTTGTATTGTGGAAAAAAAGAGGAAACAAACTGCTTCACAGATACTGTATAGGGAGGAAAAAAAACAGAAGGGCTGGCCTGTGAGTCTCCACATCTTTTATTCCCTCTTGGGTACACAGATGTAGACCAGAATAACAGCAGACCCATGAAGGGCCAGTTACTGGTACTAAATATACTAAAAGACCAAGGAAAGGCCAGCAAAGGAGCTCAAATAGTGGTGGACTGTGAGAGGTCAGTCACAAGCAGTAGGAAATTTCGAAGAACATGAAAAGACACACTACACAGAGGCCAGCAAGCAAGACTCACAATTGGCGTAACAGTTCAAAGAATGACATATTGTATGGGGAGGATGAAGATAGTTAGAAATGGGGTATTCCTAGCTTTTTTATTATTTTTATTTTCAAAACTAAGAGAAAAGATAGGAACTCCCAGATTAAAATAGATGATGCTTTGAACGAGATAGGGTCCCTGGAGTAATTAATATTCTAAATTAAAGAGAGCAATTACAGTGGTTAATTTCTGCCCCAGTGCAGGCATCTCCAGCGGCAGATTCAGCACCAGGATAACCCAGTTGGGAGAGGTGGTGGTAAAATGAATGAGTATTCTTGTACAGCAGACAATGGAAGTAAACATGCACATACAGCAAACAGATAAGTGGAACACTGGCCTGCATGGCAAAAGGTTTCAAGCCCAAGAGTAGGGTCAGTGTCTAAAGATAATGGGTAAAAGCCATGGAGAATAGAGATGATCATAAATGTGGAAATATTATATATATATTTATACACATACATACACACACACAGACACACACACACACACAAATGTTCACAATTCTGATCTAAGGCTCTGAACGTCAAGTTTCTGAGAGTTGGTGGTTTCAAGTATACAACATCGGTGACAAGAATTCATTGTATTTCAAGAAATCTGGCAAAATTCTATATTTCTACTCAAATTAATGAACAGCAAACTATTTGACACAACAAAAAATTATTTTTACATAACAAGTGTAAATTACCCAGAACAAATAAAATTTAATGAGAAGCTATTGGAGACAGAACAGCCAATAGAGACTGCAAATGCTGGAATCTGGATCAACAAATAATCTACTGTAGGAATTCAGTGAGTTGAGAACCATCTATTGGGAGACAGGAACTGTCGATGTCTCAAGTTGCAATCCTGCATCAGGAATGGTAATGGAGATGGGAGTGATGAGGCAGTAGTCTGACACGACTGATGGACTGGAGAGGGATACAGGATGACTGGCAGGCTGCGCCAGCAGACAACAGGAGGAGTGTAGTATGAAGACAATGGCAGGTCATTATTTTGTTACGTTGCCGCGTCATATGACATGAGCGATCATAGTCTTTCCATGACAATGAATGTTTTTGGCAAATTTTCCTACATAAGTAGTTTGTTACTGCCTGCTTCTGGGAGGTGTCTTTATAAGACTGGTGACCCCGGCCATCATATACTCTTCAGAGATGGTCTGCCTGGCATCAGGACATGTGATATGTACCAGCTGCACATACAACCATCCACCACCTGCTCCCATGGTTTCATGTGACCCTGACTGGGAAGTGGGGGTGGCTAAGCAGGTGCTACATGTTCCCCAGGGGTGACCTGCAGGGCCAACCAGAGAGAAGGAGCGCCTTATAACTCCTTTAGTAGAAATGTATCTTATCTCTACCCGCCACCAAAGGCAGGTGGATGATTGATAAAGGCAGCTAAAGAAACAACAGCAACACACACAAAATGCTGGAGGAACTCAGCAGACCAGGCAACATTTATGGAAGAAAGTACAGTCAATGTTTCAAGCCGAAACCCTTGGCCTGTCACATTTTGTGTGTGTTGCTCAGATTTCCAACATCTGCAAATTTTCTTTTGTTCAAAGAAACAACAGAATAAGGAGCAGGTGGAGTGAGAGGAATGTGAAGGTTGGAGATGGCTGCTGGAGGAAGATAAATAGGAACACAAAGGTTTACACCTTTGAATGCTGGAATCTGACAAGTAAAGGTGGTGATAATGGTGAGAGGTGAACTAAAATGAGAGGAGAGATGGAACGAGAATCAGATGGGGGGAGGGAGGGGTTTGAGGAAAAGGAAACAACAATGAGAAGACAGGAAGAGGACCAGAAGGGTGAATGGAAGGAGGGAAAAGAACTCACTAGAAGAGAGTGTAACCTAAAATTGGAAAACTCAGTGTCCACCCACAATTATATTGTAGACTATTCAGGGAAATATGAGGGGTTGTTCCTCTAGTTTGTGTTGAGCCTCACCCTAGCCGTGCAGAAGACCAAGGACGGACAGGTCAGTGTAGGAATAGGAAGGGATGATGAAATGACATACAGCTGAAGCTTGGGGTGACCATTGCAGACTGAGCATAGGTGTTCTGCAAAACAGTTACCCAATCTATATTTGGTCTCATTGACAAGCATCGGAAGCATCAATGGAGCAGAAAAGGTTGGAGGTGGTTTGTGGCAATCTTTTTCCAAAAGTTTCTGCAAAGACAAGCTTGGTCAAAGAGACAAGTTTTACCAAGTGCCTTAAAGAAGGAAATAAAAGCTAAGAGACAAGACGATTAGAGAGGAGATTCCAAAGAGTAGGTTCCAAACAACTGAGGAGGCAGATATCAAAGTTTACCATAACCAAAAGGTCAAACTTTGAGTAGAACTGATGTCAGGGGGCCAAGACTGAAGGAAACTACAATGACAGAAATGGTCAAGGCCATGGGTTGATTTAAAAGACAGGTGGAAGTCTGAAAAAACTGAGTTGTTGTTTAGCCACATCAACACAAATCCAGCAAACACAGAGTTTACTGATTTATGTTAATCAGACCTTCACAAAGTAAAAAGCTCTTTTCTGAAGTTAACAAAATGCTATAACATTCTCATAGCCCAACTAATTCTCAAGTTTCCTCAGAAAATAAAAACCGGATGAACTGCATAATTACAAGCCATAAACAGCTGAAGGAATATGGATATGTAACTTTTCTATCTAAATTACAAAAAAACGTAAGATTCAGAATTTTGTTTTGAAGTTTTACACTTTACATGATCACTTCAGCTTTTTCGGGTGCTTCCTGGACAAAATACTGGCTAACATTTCCAATCTGTAATCATGACATAGATGCAAAAATATCAAAGTTTCAACTTTGCTTAATCTGGCAATCACAAAGTTAATCCCCAAACCTCATGTACCGGGACAAAATCTCCAAACCTCACATACTGAGATTAGTTGGGGAATTATTGAAAAATGAAAGTGTTGAGAAATGTGGACTCTGGTTTCCACCTACATTCCCAAACATGCAAGACAATAGGTTAACTGGCCACTGTAAGGTGTGGGGCAGACAGTAGCTTAACATTTAACACAATGCGTTACAGCACCCTTGTTGTAAGATTAGGGTTTGACTCCCACTGCTGTTGGTAGCTTGTATGTTCTCTGCATGACCACGTGGTTTTCTTCTGAGTGCTTCAGCTTGCTCCCACATTCCACAGTCATAAGGGTTCGGGCCGGTGGTTTTTGGACACGTTACTTTGGTAAGTGAAGCAACACACAGGGCTACAATGCTCACAGACGTGATTTGATGCAAACAACGCATTTCCCTGTATGTTTCGATGTACATACAAGAAATAAAGCTAATCTTTATTTTTAGTCTCCTGACTAATTGAATAGGTGACTTGTACAATCTGAGGGGAATTGAGGAGAATGTTAGAACATTTTTTTAAAAATGGAATTAATACTGGATAAGTAAACATGTGTCAGTGGCAGATGAAGAGGCTGTTATGACCATAAGACACAGGAGCAACACACACAAAATGCTGACACAGGACCTCTCAAAGAGTTTTGACCCAAAACGTTGACTGTACTTTTTGCCACAGGTGCTGCCTGGCCTGCTGAGCTTAAAACATAGAAACCGTCCTGCATAATACAGGCCCTTCAGCCCACAATGCCATGCGAAACACGTACTTACTTTAGAAATTACCTAGGGTTACCCATAGCCCTCTACTTTTCTAAGCACAATGTGCCTGTCCAGGAGTCTCTTAAAAGACCCTATCATATTCACCTCCACCACCATCACCAGCAGACAATTCCACACACTGGAATTCCTTCCTTCCATCTGTATAAAAAACTTACCCCTGACATCTCCTCTGTACCCACTTCCAAGCACCTTAAAACTGTGCCCTCTCGTGTTAGCCATTTCAGCCTTGGGAAAAAAACCTCTGACTATCCACACGATCAATGCATCTCATCATCTTAGACACCTCTATCAAATCACCTCTCATCCTCCATCACTCCAAGGAGAGATGGCCAAGTTCACTCAACTATTCTCAGAAGATATGCTCCCCAGTCCAGGCAACATCCTTGTAAATCTCCTCTGCACCCTTTCTATGGTTTCCATGTCCTTACTGTAGTGAGGTGACCAGAACTGAGCACAGTACAACAAGCGGGGTCTGACTGGGGTCCTATATAGCTATAGCATTACCCCTCGGCTCTTAAACTCAATCCCACGATTGATGAAGGCCAATGCACCGTATGCCTTCTTAACCACACAGTCAACCTGCTCAGCAGCTTTGAGTGTCCTATGGACTCAGACCTCAAGATCCCTCTGATCCTCCACACTGCCAAGAGTCCTACCATTAATACTATATTCTGCCATCATATTTGACCAACCAAAATGAACTACTTCACACTTATCTGGGTTGAACTCCATCTGCCACTTCTCAACCCAGTTTTGCATCCTATCAATGTCCCACTGAAACCTCTGACCATCAGAGAGGCAAAGTATGCACATGCCCAGCGAATCCACAGCCACTTCCAAGACAGCGGCGACACGCGGCGCATGTGGAAGGGCATTCAGGACACCACCACCTGCCTGTGCTGGTGATGCCTCCCTCCCAGATGCATTGAACAACTTCTACGCTCAGTTTGAAGCGGAAAATGACGTGGCAGCGAGGAAGACCACCCCTCCTCCAAACGACCAGGCGCTGTGTCTTACCGTGGCCAATGTGAAGAGAACCCTCTGCAGGGTCAACCTACGAAAGGGTGCTAGACCAGACAATATTCCTGGCAGAGTGCTTAGAGGATGTGCAGACCAGCTAGCTGAGATTCTCACTGACATCTTCAGCATCTCCCTGAGCAGTGCCGTCGTTCCTACGTGCTTCAAGGCCACCACCATCATCCCCGTGCCGAAGAAGTCTTCAGTGTCCAGCCTCAATTACTACCGTCCCGTCGCACTCACATCCATCATCATGAAGTGTTTCGAGAGGCTCGTCATGCGGCACATCAAGACCCTGCTGCCCCTCTCACTGGAGCCCCTGCAGTTCGCGTACTGTCCCAACCGCCATCACTCTCTACCTGGCCCTAACCCACCTGGACAAAAAAGATACGTATGCTCGAATGCTATTCATAGACTTCAGTTCAGTATTCAACACAATCATTCCTTAGAAACTGATTGGAAAGCTGAGCCTACTGGGCCTGAACACCTCCCTCTGCAACTGGATTCTAGACTTCCTGACTGGGAGACCTCAGTCAGTCCGGATTGGAAGCAGCATCTCCAACACCATCACACTGAGCACAGGGGGCCCCCAGGGCTGTGTGCTCAGTCCACTGCTGTTCACTCTGCTGACCCACGACTGTGCTGCAACACACAGCTCGAACCACATCATCAAGTTCGCCGATGACACGACCGTGGTGGGTCTCATCAGCAAGAACGATGAGTCAGCATACAGAGAGGAGGTGCAGCGGCTAACGGACTGGTGCAGAGCCAACAACCTGTCTCTGAATATGAACAAAACAAAAGAGATGGTTGTTGACTTCAGGAGGACACGGAACGACCACTCTCCACCGAACATCGACAACACCTCCGTAGAGATTGTTAAGAATACCAAATTTCTTGGTGTTCACCTGGTGGAGAATCTCACCTAGTCCCTCAGCACCAGCTCCATAGCAAAGAAAGCCCAGCAGCGTCTCTACTTTCTGCGAAGGCTGAAAAAAGACTATCTCCCACCCCTTATCCTCACCACATTCTACAGAGGTTGTACTGAGAGCATCCTGAGCAGCTGCATCACTGTCTGTTTCGGAAATTGCACCATCTCGGATCACAAGACCCTGCAGCTGATAGTGAGGTCAGCTGAGAAGATCATCGGGGTCTCTCTTCCCGCCATTACAGACATTTACACCACATGCTGCATCCATAAAGCAAACAGCATTATGAAGGACCCCATGTACCCCTCATACAAACTCTTCTCCCTCCTGCCATCTGGCAAAAGGCACCGAAGTATTCGGGCTCTCATGACCAGACTATGTTACAGTTTTTTCCCCCCAAGCCATCAGACTCCTCAATACCCAGAGCCTGGGGTGACACCAACCTACTGCCCTCTACTGTGCATATTGTCTTGTTTATTATTTATTGTAATGCCTGCACCACTTTTTTGTACTTTATGCAGCCCTGGGTAGGTCTGTAGTCTAGTGTAGTTTTGCGTTGTTTTTCACCTAGTTCAGTGTAGTTTTTGTATTGTTCATGTAGCACCATGGTCCTGAAAAACGTTGTCTCGTTTCTACTGTGTACAGTACCAGCAGTTATAGTCGAAATGACGATAAAAAGTGACTTGACTTGACGGCCCTCCACACAATTCACAACACCCCCAACCTTTGTGTTATCAGCAAATTTACTAACCCATCCCTCCACTTCCTCATCCAGGTCATTTATAAAAATCACAAAGAGAAGGGGTCCCAAAAAAGATCACTGAGGTACACCACTGATCACTGACCTCCATGCAAAATATGACTGTCTACAACCACTCTTTGATTCTGTGGGAAACTCAATTCTGGTTCCACAAGGCAAGGTCCCCTACCACTCTACCTTCATCAATGTGTTTAGTCACACCCTCAAAAAATTCAATCAGGCTCGTAAGGCACTACCTGCATTTGACAAAGCCAAGGTGACTATTCCTAATCATATTATGCCTTTCCAAATGTTTATAAATCCTGCCTCTCAGGATCTTCGCCAGCAACGTACCAACCACTGAGGTAAGACTCACTGGTCTATAATTTCCTTTCTACTCCCTTTCTTGAATAAGGGAACAACATCTGCAACTCTCCAATCCTCTGGAACCTCTCCCATCCTCATTGATGATGCAAAGATCATTGCCAGAGGCTCAGAAATCTCCTCCTTCGCCTCCCACAGTAGCCTGGAGTACATCTCATCCAGTCACGGTGATTTATCCAACTTGACGATTTCCGAAAGCTCCAACACATCCTCTTTCTTAATGTCTATATGCTCAAGCTTTTCAGTCTGCTATAAATCATCCCTACAATCACCAAGGTCCTTTTCCGTAGTGAACACTGAAGTATTCAGTAAGTACCTCCACTATCTCCTCCGTCACACTGTCACACTTGATTGGTCCTATTCCCTCACGTATTATCCTCTTGCTCTTCACATACTTGTAGAATGCCTGGGGGTTGTCCTTAATCCTGCTCGCCAAGGCCTTCTCATGGCCCTTTCTGGCTCTCCTAATTTCATTCTTAAGCTCCTTCCTGCTAGCCTTATAGTTTTCTCGATCTCTATCATCATCTAGTTTTTTGAACCATTCGTAAGCCTTTATTTCTTCTTGACTCGATTTTCAACAGCCTTTTCAACATGGTTCCTGTACTCTACCATCCTTTCCATCTCATTGGAACGTACCTATGCAGAACTCCACGCAAATAACCCCTGAACATTTGCCACATTTCTGCCATACATTTCCCTGAGAACATCTGTTCACAATTTATGCTACCAAGTTCCTGGCTGATAGCCTCATATTTCCCCTTACTCCAATTAAACACTTTCCAAACTTGTCTGTTTCTATCCCCCTCCTATGCTACGGTAAAGGAGATAGAACTGTGATCACTATCTCCAAAATGCTCTCCCTCTGGGAGATCTGATACCTGACCAGGTTCATTTCCCAATACCAGATCAAGTACAACCTCACCTCTTGTAGTCTTATCGACATATTGTGTCAGGAAACCTTCCTGAACACACCTAACAAACTCGACCCCATCTAAACCTCAATATTGGGGAAATTAAAATCTCCCACTACAACAACCCTGTTATTATTGCATCTAGTCACTGACAGCCTACCAGAAAAGGACCCCTTTATTCCGACTCGTTGCCTCCTGCCAGTCAACCAATCTTCTATCCATGCTAGTATCTTTCCTGTAATACTATGAATTCCTATCTTGTTAAGCAGCCTCATGTGTGGTACCTTGTCAAATGTTATCTGAAAATTCAAGGGTACCACATCCATTGCCTCTCCTTTGTCTATCCTACTTGTTATTTCCTCAAAGATTTCCAACAGATTTGTTAGACATGACTTCTCCTTAAGGAAACCATGCTGACTTTGGCCTGACATTCCTGAATTTCTGGCATACTGCTAGTGTCTTCCATAGTGAAGACAGACACAAAATACTAATGAATTTTATCCGAATTTTTTTTGTTCTCCATTGCCATTTCTTTGTCCCCCATTATGGTGCTCTAGACTGAATGTTTCTGTCAAGGTTTGACACAGACAACTGGAGAGTTCTATGAGGAAAGAATCTCAAAGAAGCCCCAATTTGAAAACCTACCAAATTCCATGAAAGATGAAGGGTCAGATTGCATTCTATAAGGGCCCATTAGTTGTTGACTTTCCTTTTTCATTTCTGTCTGTACTTCAAAAGTATTAAAAGCATCTTCTTCATCCTCCAGTTCTACCCTTTTCAACCTAGTGAGAGAACAGAAATTAGGATATAATGTGATTGTCTCATTATTGAATTAGTACTGTGTGTATCGGCTGGATCTCAAGAGATACAAGAGTCCTAAAAAAGGATGAAGCAATTATTAGGCCCTTGAACTTGCTCTACCATACAATAAGAACATTGCTGACCAATCTTGGCCTCAACGCAGATTGCTCTCCACATATCCTTTAACTTTTATACAAGGATAAAATGAAGGATATACACTTAGCGGCCACTTCATTAGATACACCTACATGTGAATGCAAATATTTAATTGGCCAACATGTGGCAGCAACTCAATGCATAAAAACATGCATACACGGTCAAGCAGTTCAGTTGTTTTTCAGACCAATGGAGAAGAAATGTGATCTAAGTGACTTTGATCGTGGAATAATTGTTGGAGCCAGACGGGATGGTTTGAACATCTCACAAACTGCTGATCTCCTGGGATTTTCACACACAATTGTTTCTAGTGTTTACAGAGAACGGTGCAAAAAAAACCCAAAAAATATTCAGTAAGCAGCAATTCTGTGGGCAAAAACACCTTGTTAATGAGAAAAGTCAGAGGAGAATGACCAGGTTGGTCAAGCTGTCAATAAGGTGACAGTAACTCAAATAACCTGCTGTTAAGTAACAACAGTGGTGTGCAGAAGAGCATCGCTGAATGCAGAACATGATGACCCTAGAAGTGGATGGGCTACTGCAGAAGACTGCACCAGGTTCCGCTCTTAGATCTAAAAAAGAGACCAGAGTTTAGGTCTAGGAGGAATGCAGAAAAATCTTAATTCACTCACCACATGCATGACAGTATGATTCTAGAAATTAATAACTTAAACAGGATAAATAATTCATCTCTTTTAAATCATTTAACATTTTTGATGTGTTAACTAGGAAAACTGATGCAAGCAACATTTCAGATGAGGTTTACAATTTGTCGTGCGAGGCCCCTTGGGTAAGAGTGACCATAATACTTTGGAATTCTTCATTAAGATGGAGAGTGATATAGTTAATTCAGAAACAAAGGTTCTGAACTTAAAGAAGGGTAACTTTGAAGGTATGAGATGTGAATTAGCCAAGGTAGACTGGCAAATGACACTTAAAGGGTTGACGGTGGATATGCAATGGCAAGCATTTAAAGATTGCATGGATGAACTACAACAATTGTTCATCTCAGATGTGCAAAAGAATAAACCAGGGAAGGTAGTGCACCCGTGGCTAACAAGGTAAATTAGGGATAGTATCAATTCCAAAGGAGAAACATACAAATTAGCCAGAAAAAGCAGCACACCTGAGGAATGGGAGAAATTCAGAGTCCAGCAGAGGAGGACAAAGGGCTTAATTAGGAAAGGGAAAAATATTATGACAGAAAGCTGGCAGGGAACATAAAAACTGACCAAAAGCTTTTGTAGATATGTGAAAAGAAAAACACTGATTAAGACAAGTGTAGGTCCCTTACTGTCAGAAACAGGTGCATTGATCATGGGGAACAAGGACATGGCAGACCAATTGAATAACTACTTTGGTTCTGTCTTCACTAAGGAGGACATAAATAATCTTCCAGAAATAGCAGGGATCAAGGGTCTAGTGAGATGGAGGAACGGAGCGAAATACATGTTAGTAGGGAAGTAGTGTTAGGTAAATTGAAGGGATTAAAGGCAGATGGTCTGCATCCCAGAGTGCTTAAGGAAGTAGCCCAAGAAATAGTGGATGCATCAGTGATAATTTTTCAAAACTCTTTAGAATCTGGATTAGTTCCTGAGGATTGGAGGGTGGCTAATGTAACCCCGCTTTTTAAAAAAGGAGTGAGAGAGAAACCAGGGAATTATAGACCGGTAAGCCTGACATCGATGGTGGGGAAATGCTAGAGTCAGTTATCAAAGATGTGATAACAGCATATTTGGAAAGCAGTGAAATCATCGGACAAAGTCAGCATGGATTTGTGAAAGGAAAAATCATGTCTGACGAATCTCATAGAATTTTTTGAGGATGTAACTAGTAGAGTGGATCGGGGAGAACCAGTGGATGTGGTATATTTGGATTTTCAAAAGGCTTTTGACAAGGTCCCACACAGGAGATTAGTGTACAAACTTAAAGCACACGGTATTGGGGGTATGGTATTGATGTGGATAGAGAATTGGTTGGCAGACAGGAAGCAAAGAGTAGGAATAAACGGGACCTTTTCAGAATGGCAGGCAGTGACTAGTGGGGTACCGCAAGGCTCAGTGCTGGGACCCCAGTTGTTTACAATAGATATTAATGATTTAGACGAGGGAATTAAATGCAGCATCTCCAAGTTTGTGGATGACACAAAGCTGGGCGGCAGTATTAGCTGTGAGGAGGATGCTAAGAGGATGCAGGGTGACTTGGATAGGTTAGGTGAGTGGGCAAATTCATGGCAGATGCAGTTTAATGTGGATAAATGTGAGGTTATCCACTTTGGTGGCAAGAACAGGAAAACTGATTATTATCTGAATGGTGGCCGATTAGGAAAAAGGGAAGTGCAATGAGACCTGGGTGTCATTGTACACCAGTCATTGAAAATGGGCATGCAGGTACAGCAGGTGGTGAAAAAGGCGAATGGTATGCTGGCATTCATAGCAAGAGGATTCGAGTACAGGAGCAGGGAGGTACTACTGCAGTTGCACAAGGCCTTGGTGAGACCACACCTAGAGTATTGTGCGCAGTTTTGGTCCCCTAGTCTGATGAAAGACATTCTTGCCATAGAGGGAGTACAAAGAAGGTTCACCAGATTGATTCCCGGGATGGCAGGACTTTCATATGATGAAAGACTGGATCGACTAGGCTTATATTCTTTGGAATTTAGAAGATTGATTGAAACGTATAAAATCCTAAAGGGATTAGACAGGCTAGATGCAGGAAGATTGTTCCCAATGTTGCGGAAATCCAGAACGAGGGGTCACAGTTTGAGGATAAAGGGGAAGCCTTTTAGGACCGAGATGAGGAAAAACTTCACGTAGAGTGTGGTTAATCTGTGGAATTCACTGCCACAGGAAACAGTTGAGGCCAGTTCATTGGCTATATTTAAGTGGGTGTTAGATAAGGGCCTTGTGGCTAAAGGAATCAGGGGGTATGGAGAAAAGGCAGGTATAGGGTTCTGAGTTGGATGATCAGCCATGATCGTACTGAATGGCGGTGCAGTCTCGAAGGGCCAAATGGCCTACTCCTGCACCTATTTTCTATGTTTCTACATGGACTTCAGGTAGGCCTTAAACAAAGTCCTATGAAGGTTGGTCTAGAGAGTTAAGGCACAAGGGATGGCAAACTGGATCCAGATTTGGCTTGGTGAGAGGAGTCAGGAATTGGGGTTGGATGATTGCTTCTCTGTCTGGAAATCTGTAACAAATGGCGTGATCCAGGAATTGGTCCTGGCACGTGTGTGTGTGTGTGTGTGTGTGTGTGTGTGTGTGTGTGTGTGTGTGTGTGTGTATGTTATATTATATATGTATTATATAACAATATAAAAATTTAAATAAGAATGTCAGTGGGCCACAAGTAAGTTGCAGATAAAATGACAATTGGTAACAACACTACAAGAATGCATAAGAGATTTACTGGGACTTGCCCAGTATAGAAGGCACCAGTTAAAAGCAGAGATTGAATAGGCTGGGTTTATTCTCACTGGAACATAAAAAGCTGAGGGGTGACATAGAGGTTTCTAAAATTATGAAGGGCATAGATAGGATAGATAGATAGAATCTTTTTCTCAGGACAAATTAGTTTAGAAGGCACAGGGTTAAGGTGAGCAGGGAGAAATATAAAGAGGATCTGAGCGGTAGGACTTTCCACAAAGGTTGGTAGTTATATAAAACAAGTTACCAGAGGAAGTGGTACAACTTGGACACATGTTTAGATATGAAAGGCATAGATGGATACGGACATCACAGTTTCTATGGATGAGTCAAAAGTGTCAGTTTTCACACTGTGATTCCACAATAACCTGAAGGACCATAACAGCAGCTACAATTAAGCAGAAAGACAACTAGAGAGGATGATGGTCATCATGGCATCTGTTTCTTTTATATTATCTATGCAAATCTGATTATGATACTGTAATGAACCACGTGGAAATCGACGCTCATCACTGGGAAGACAAGATTTGATTTTATTAAAACAATAATACAATATACAGTATTAGTCACTTAATATTATTAATACAATAATATAATAATTTAATTTAATGGTTTTGGATGGGATTGACAGGATAGATGTGAAGATGTGAGAATCTAGAACCTGAGAAGGGCTGTCTCAAGAATGGCAGGTTAGGAAAAAGTAAAGAAATTTCTCTTCAAAGTGGAATTTTTAAGAATTCCATCTTTGAAATTCTGTTCTATAATCCATATATTTTTAGAATAAAGAGGAATCAAGGAGATTGAAAAGTTGACTGTACAGGATGAGTCACGATTTTCTTGAAAAGCAGAGCAGACTTAAGGTTTAATATAACCTACTAAAACCTAATTTGTACATTTAAAGAGACCACACAAGTGACCGACCATTGAGCTAAAATCCTGATATACTTGTTTAATTCTTTTATCAAACAAGCTTAATGCTTTTACATTGCACTCAAGTTAGAAGAGAGACCTAAATTAATACTTCAAGAGTTTCTGGCCTTTTCTTAGATTGGCTAATGATTTGTCTTGTTAGTCAGAAATGTGAAAACATTTGACAGTTTTTCACGACTCTTTTTCTCCAGGTGTCCTCTGTTACACTAACTTGTTTTATTGATCTCTTGAAAATATTCTAAGCTTGAATTGATATTTGTTTAGAACATTGTACAGTGTAGCACAGGAATTAGCCCTTCAGCCCATGATGTGCTAAACTAATTAAACTAGTAATTAAATGCCTAACTAAATTAATCCTTTCTGCCTACACAACATCCATATCACTCTATTCTCTACATATTGACGTGCCTCTCTAAGAACCTCTTGAATACCACTACTGTATTTGCCTCCACTGCCACCTAGGCAGTGCATTCTAGCCACCCACAACGTTGTGTAAAAATAATTGGGCCTGCACATCTCCTTTGCACTTACCCTCTCACCTTAAATTTCAACTCTGAGGAAAAGATACCAGCTGTCTACTCTAGTTATGTCTCTCATAATCTTGTAAATTTCAACCCTGAGCCGAGCCTCCACCACTACAGAGAAAACAACCCAAGTTCATCCAACCTCTCCTTATAGCACATGCCCTCCAATCCAGACTTCACCCTGATAAATCTCTTCAGGACTCTCTCCAATGCCTACATATCCTTTCTCTAATGGAGTGACCAGAATTATATGTAATACTCCAAATGCAGCCTAACCAGAGCATTGTTGACAAACTAATCCACCAGGTCAACTAAGGAATCTAAATAAATTTGGAATAAAAGGCTAATTTCAGTAATAATGACAGTACAATTACTAATATATTGTAAAAACCCAGTTCTCACTTCCAAGAAATTTATTATTTTGAAGTATGACATTTTATATACACATTTACCTTGAGTAAAGAAAGGGTTAAATTATGGAACTAAATCATTCTCCGTCCTTACCTTGAGTCTCCACATCATTCTCTGTCATTTCCACCATCTTCAACAGGATCCTACGACAAAGCACGTCTTTCCCTCCCCTCCACTTTCTGCAGGGACTCTCATGTTCACTCCTCCCTCTCCAGTGATATCCCTCCTGACACTGATCCCAGCATGCGAAACAAGCCCACTCTCCTTCTCCCTCACCACCATTCAGGGCCCTCAGGCAGTCCTTCCAAGTGAGGCTACACTTCAACTGCGAGTCTGTTAGGCTTGCATACTGTATCTGGTGCAGCCTCCTTTACGTTTCCAGCACCTGCAAAAGCACTTGTGTTTATGAACTATAAGTGAAGCCATGATCAGACTTATCAGAATGTGATTCATAGGAACCTTGTTAAAATCTAATTAAAAATCATACTTCATATGACCATGGATTAAACAGTAGAAGATAGATATTACAACTACATGCAGATGGAGGAGCCTGCAGAAGGAATTCCTGCTTTCCCTGCTACCGGACTCTGGATTTTCTGTTTGCAAGGTTGTAGAGCAGCTGTTAGCCACTTAATGAAATATACGAATATTTGTTTAAAAAAAGGAGGGTGAAGACAGGAACAGATGTTTTTCATACCACTTCAACCCATACAAATTACTTGGGCAACCTCTGATGTGACTCTTACAGTGCAGGTCGATGGGAGTAGACAGTTTAAATGGATTAGATGGGCCAAAGAACCTGTTTCTGTGCTGTACTTTTCTATGACTCTATAGCTCTAACATTTGATATCTTCTTAAAACGTGGCAACATTTTTATTTTTAAGGGCTGCTTTACCTTGAAGGCAGGAACTTGACCAGCAATTCCTGAAAATCTATCTTCTCTTCTTTCTTGCACTTGGTATTTCTCACTCGGGCAGAGCGCCTCTTAGCTGGTTCACCAGCCTCATCGGTAATTCGCTTCCTTTTGGAGCCTTTCTTCACCTTGTCCATGATTAAAGAATCTGTTTAGAACAAGGTTATTTCATCAGAAAACATCAGAAATTTACAAAAGGCAACAGTAATAACTGCAAGAAGATTACTTTGTCAATCACACTATTCTCTTAACTTTTTTTCCTATAATCATAAAAATAGAACCAAACTTGACTGCCACCAATTCATTTTACAATTTTCTAGTAGTAATGGTGAGTTTAACCCGATTAGTCAAACATCACTCAGTGTCTTGACTATTGGAACTTAAGATATTATGTGCTCATTATATTTTGCCTGTTGTGAATGTTTCAATAGATGATACAGTAGTGCAAGATTCATATCCCTTCCCTATACTGTATCTATAATCTCTTCCAGTCCTAAAACACTCTCAGCATTGCATTTTGCTGTTGCTGAGGGCATCTGTTGAGGACGATAGCCAAAAAAAAATGAACGGTTAGACAAGTAGCAAAACAGCAGCTGGAATTCAGTTGTGAGGTGCTGTACTTGGGAATGGCAAATGAGATGAAGGAATTTACATTAAGTGGAAAGATATCAAAAATATGGCAGGAAGGCAAAGGCACACACACAAATGCTTTAAAGTACACGTGAGGCAGAAAAAGTGATGGAGGTGATTATAGAATATTTCATTACTTATCAAGGTGTGAAATAGAAGATCAGAACCAAAAGAAGAAACTACAGGTGTCCCCCGCTTTTTGAACGTTCGCTTTACGAAACCTCACTGTTACGAAAGACCTACATTAGTACCCTGTTTTCGCTTTCAGGAGGTGTTTTCACTGTGAAGAAAAAAAATTCAGCGTGCGCCCCGAGCAGCCGCTCTCCCCCGGATTGGGAACTGCTTTGCTTTAACACGTGCCTGTGAGCAGCCATTTGCAAGATGAGTTCTATGGTATCGGAAAAGCCTGAAAGAGCTCGTAAGGGTGTTACACTTATGATAAAACTAGGCATAAATAAGCGTTTTGATCATGGTGAACGAAGTAAGGACAACCTGAGTTTGGCTTGTGGAAGCTGACGAACATGATGTTGAAGAGGTTTTGGCATCCCATACCAAGAACTGACAGATGAACAGCTGATGCAATTGGAAGAAAAAAGGATAACAATCAAAACCAAATGAGTAATGATAAAGTATGACTTTAATTTTGAAAGGGTACGTCGGTTTAGGGGATATTTGCAGGATGGTTTGAGTCCTTACAAAGAACTGTGTGATAGAAAAATGCGCGAGGCTCAGCAGTCAAGCAAGCCTTCCACATCAGCCACAGCAAACGACGAACCTCGACCTTCAACATCAAGGCAGGCAGAGATAGAAGAAGATGAGCTGCCTGCTCTAATGGAAACAGACGATGAGATGACACCCCAGTGTCCCACCACCCCAAACCCCAGGCCATGGACAGATACCGATTTGCGGAGAATGCAGCGGTAGCCGGGATGCACACAGCACATCTTTAAGAAAAAAGCCAAAATAAACATGCTAATCAATTAGGTGCCGCCGATACGTAATTGTCGGCCCAGATCAGAGATGATGCAATCGGAAATTGGCACTGATCTAGGCCAACAATTACACGTCGGGTGGCACCTAATTAATTAGCTTGTTTATTTCGGCTTTTTCTTAAAGATGTGCTGTGTACCTCCCGGCTACTGCTGCATTCCTACATGCTTCGCGGCAATGTATCGGTTGGTGGCCCGGAGGGTGGGGGCTACTGCACCAGCCAACCTGCAACAATTCAGTCTAACACACCATCATCAGTGTGCTCAGCAAGCTATCTTCCCGATTCCCGTAAGTGATACTACAGTGTACATACATTATTTCTACTTTATGTCGGCTGTGTATTTTTACGAGTTATTTGGTATGATTTGGTAGCTTCATAGCTTAAAGGTTACCGGAGAGAGTGTTCTTGCCAACAGCGCTTGCATGAGATTTTCTGCTGACGGCGCTTCCATGAGATTTTCGCTACGGAGAACAGTTCAGTAATGATTGTGGAGAAGTATTTCTACTTTATATAGGCTGTGTATTTATCATATCATTCCTGCTTTTACTATATGTTACTGTTATTTTAGGTTTTTTGTGTTATTTGGCATGACTTGGTAGGTTATTTTTGGCTCTGCCAACGCTCACAAAATTTTCCCATAAATGGTAATTGCTTCTTCGCTTTACGACATTCTGGCTTACGAACCGTTTCACAGGAACGCTCTACCTTCGGATGGCGGGGGAAACCTGTATATAGCTTGCAGCCAAAAATACTGTATGCAGTCTCAACATAAGAAATAAGGAGCAGGAGTAAGCCATCTAGCTCGTCAAGCCTGCTCCGCCATTCTATAAAACCATGGCTCATCTGACAATGGACTCATCCCCACCTACCTGCCTTTTCCCCATAACCTTTAATTCACCTACTATGCAAAAATCTATCCAACCTTGTTTTAAATATATACTTACTGAGGTAGCCTCCACTGCTCCAAGGCAGGGAATTCCACAGATTCACCACACTCTGGGAAAAGCAGTTCCTCCTCATCTCCGTCCCAAATTTACTCCCCCGAATCTTGGCGCTATGCCCCCTAGCTCTAGTCGCACCTATCAGTGGAAACATTTTTCCTGCCTCTATCTTATCTATCCCTTTCCTAATTTTGTAGATTTCTATAAAATCTCTCATACTTCTGAATTCTGAGTAAAATCCCAGGAGTCTCAATCTCTCCTCATAGTCTAACCCCCTCATCGCTGGAATCAACCTCCTCTGTACCACCTCCAAAGCCAGTATATCCTTCTCAAGTAAGGAGACCAGAAATGCACAGAGTACTCCAAGTGCGGCCTCACCAGTACCCTGTACAATTGCAGCATAACCTCCCTGCTCTTAAAATCAATCCCTCTAGCAATGAAGGCCCACACTCCATTTCTTAATAACCTGCAAACCAAACCTTTTGATATTCATGCAGAAGCACTCCCAAGTCTTTCTGCACAGCAGCATGCTGCAATTTTTTACCATTTAAATATTCCGATCTTCCATTTTTCCCTCCAAAGTGGATGACCTCATATTTAGCAACATTGTAACTCCATCTGCCAGACCTTTGCCCACTCACTTAACCAATCTATAGCTCTCTGCAGACTCTCCGTATCCTCTGTGCAATTTGCTTTTCCACTCAATTTAGTGTCAACAGCAAATTTGGATACACTACACTTGGTCCCCTCTTCCAGATCATTAAAATGTATTTTGTGAACAGTTGTGGGTCCTGCACCAACCCTTGCAGCACACCGCTCACCACTGATTGCCAACCAGTGTAACACCCATGTATCCCAACTCTCTGCTTTCTATTAGTTAACCAATTCTCAATTCATGGTAATACATCACCTCCAACTCTATGCATCCTTATCTTTGGAGAATCTTACTGTAGGAAGTATGGCAAAATCAGCAAAGAATGCTATAGAGGATTTATAAGGCAATTGCAGAGTTATAACAGAGGGAGATCGACTAGACTTTCTAAGGAATAGAATAGGTTGAACCTGGAGTCAAAGAAAAATTACTACACATCTGTAGGTTGTAAGGTAACCAATGGCTCAAGTACAAGACCTGCAAATTCTTCCACATTTGCTGTAGACTCTTTTCATTGTTTATGCTTGGTCTCAACTTACTCCTGTCATGGAGACACAGTGCTTGGTGCCTTCCTGAACGGTTCTCTGACAAATTAAGCAGTCTTGTGTTAGATGTCCATGAGTGGCAGCCAGCTTCAAGAGCCCAGCAGCAGACAACCTGGCTCATTTATCAAAATTATTGAGCATGTCCAGAACCGTCAGTTGAGGAAGGACACAGACACTGGTTCACTTGTTCTGCCAGTGGATTTGGAGAATTTGGTTGAAACTGCAATGGTAGTATCTCTAGAGAACCGCTGTACCTACATTGTTGCCTGTATTTTGTTTAATACAGAAGGGTTGGATCATTACTGCTTGGCAGAACACAAATCCATTACCAGGTACCACGTCTAGGCCTTGGAATAGTCATAGTCATAATTTATTGATCCCAAGGGAATTTGGTTTTCGTTACAGTTGCACCTTAATTAAATAGTGATAAAACCATAAATAATTAAATAGTAATATGTAAATTATGCCAGGAAATAAGTCCAGGACCAGCCTATTGGCTCAGGGTGTCTGACCCTCCAAGGGAAGAGTTGTAAAGTTTGATGGCCACAGGCAGGAATGACTTCCTATGACGCTCTGTGTTGCATCTCAGTGGAATGAGTCTCTGGCTGAATGTACTCCTGTGCTCACCCAGTACATTATGTAGGGGATGGGAGACATTGTCCAAGATGGCATGCAACTTGGACAGCACCCTCTTTTCAGACACCACCATCAGAGAGTCCAGTTTCATCCCCACAACATCACTGGCCTTACGAATGAGTTTGTTGATTCTGTTGCTGCCTGCTACCCTCAGCCTCCTGCCCCAGCACACAACAACAAACATGATTGCACTGGCCACCACAGACTCGTAGAACATCCTCAGCATCGTCCAACAGATACTTTAACCTGGCAGCCAAGGATATGTTAGTGCACTCTAGGCAGTGACAGACATGGCCACTGATGTCTGCTGTCATTGAGATTATGGCTTCAGAGATAGAGGATGTTATCCATACTGACCAGAGTCTAACGGATTTTTGCCGGTGGGGGGGGGGGGGCGCGGTCTTTGCTGTACATTGGAAGTGAAGGCTTCTAAATGCTTAGTGCAAGACTAATACTTTCAGACACTTCAGTAAAGATATCACTAACAATTTGGAGTTTAGTCTCATAGAATGCTTACATACAACTGTCATCCTTGTACAGCAACTTAACAGCTAAGGTTCAGATGATCCTGGTTCTGAAATGGAAGAAAATACTTAACGTTTCCAGCTCTCCCTATGGATTAACCAAGCCAAGCAGAAAGCTTATTGAAGAAAGCATTGTAACAATGAAGATTAAGAGGAGTGTTGGTGCAATGACCAACTCCACGTCCCCAATCTGCAAGCAGATCTGCGTTGGATCCATTAACGAGAATCACAACTTGCATGCGATTGTGGAGCAGACAAAAGGATTCTGACAATTTCATGAGAGGCCAAATTTGTAAAGGAGTTTGTCCTTTTGAAAGGCCAATAAATTCTAGATCCAGTGATTGGTGCTGCTCCAGGTTCTTGTATTAGTTGTATAGTTAAGATCCACTCCACTGAACTATCAGAAAGAAAAGACACATTCTCTGGAAGAGAACAGAGGATGTCTTTCCCCAATCACTGAGTTATAAACCTAGAACTCACTGCCTAAATGGTTTGAAACAGAAATCGCCTATTGCATTAATAGGAATAGGTTTAGAAAAAAATTTAGATTTAAATCCTTTTCAGAAAGGTGTTATAGCAATTATTTATAATACAATTATGAATATATGTCCTGATGTATCGAATAAAATTAAGACTGATTGGGAAAGAGAACTTAAGATCACTGTACCGATTGAAAAATGGGAAAAAATTCTTCAATTATATGTGCTAAACATACGTTGATACAGTTTAAAGTAGTGCATAGGGCTCATATGTCTAAAGATAAATTATCTCATTATTACTCTTATATAAACCCTATATGTGATAGATGTCATTCCGAGATAGCTTCTTTAACTCATGTTAAAGAAACTCATGTTAACTCTGGTCATGTCCTTTATTGAAAAAATATTAGAGAGATATTTTTGATATTATCTCAACTGTTTTGAAGATTGACTTACAACCTCACCCAATTACTGCCATTTTTGGGTTACCAATGATACAATCAAGTCATTTAACCTTTTCAGCTTGTCGGATGATTGCATTTCTTACATTAATGGCCAGAAGATCCATTTTGCTGAATTGGAAAGAGATTAATCCTCCTACCATATTTCATTGGTTCTCTCAAACTATGCTGTGTCTAAATTTGGAAAAAATTAGAAGTGTTGTTTATGATCCCTCTATTAAATTCGAAAAGACCTGGAGGCCATTTAGTCAATATTTACATATGACGTAATTTGACCTTTTCCAAACTCCTTCTATTTCTTTGTAATATTGGTTGTGAGGAATGGAGTTGTCAACACTAATGCTTTCTTTTCCTTTTTTTTCATGATTTTTTTTAGATATTTTTCTTTGTTTTATATTGTTCATCTGTATCCTACATGATTGGGAGTTTTATCATTTAAGTGTCAACTGGCTTTATAATTAACTATGCCAATTATAACAATGTATTCCCAATAACTTTGTACCATTACTATGCTATGTTTATCATTATGAAACTAATAAAAAGATTTAAAAAGGAATAGGTCAGTACTCAAGATGGCTCAACATGCCAGGTTACAAATTGAGCACTGGAAAGTACAATTAGCTTTTTGCAACTAATCACCAACAAAGTGGATCAAAAGATCTCCTTTTCACCAAACATTTTTCAGATGATTTGAGGCTCATTTGGTTGTTGCTCAATTCTTTCACCCCACTTGATAGTCTTGCCTTCAACAGTGCTTCAGTCCTTTTTCCTTAAATCATTTCAAACCACTACCTCCCTCCCTTTAGCATGCAACCTGTTCAACCAAGTTTTTGATCCCGATTCCTCCTTCTGACAACTTCTCTTAAATTTTACATTGTAAAGTTGGAAGGTTTGCTTGGAAAATTTAAACCACTTTAAAAAGGTATTACAAAAATCCAACTTTTTTCTTCTAATAAAGAAAGAGAGGTAGAACTTAGTAGGAAATGGACTAATCTGTCAATTCCTGCAAATAGGTCCAAATGAAACATTTTTATACTCGAGTAGAAGCTACAGCAAATTAATTCAATGAGTGTGGATAAACAAATTATTCTGTTCACCTTAACAAATTATTTTACTTTATAAACGTAGTACCATTAGAAATCTATTTCATATATGGCAGACATAAATTGTTCACAAACACTCTTATTTTTTAAAGTAACAAGTTGACCAGAAGCTTGAGTTAGTCACTTGTTCCCTGAGAGGGCAATACCTTTTCTGACCATCTTTCACACAATCCCTTTACTAAATATATTGATGCCCCATGAAGCCAAAGCAGAACAGGACTGCTAACCAGTTCCCAGGTCTGTACCAGGAATATCTTAAAATTTTAGAAGTTGTGAATATCTTATGAATTCCTTCCCTCAAGCAGTTAATCTGATCAACCATTCTAGTTAGCCCCCCCACCAACCCCTCTATATACCCTTGTCGATGCAGTGTAAAAGCTATTTTTATAATGCTGCTTACATTGTAAATACATGCTAGTATTTATGCACATTTTTATTCCATACCCATACTTTATCTTCTAACTTTATTTTTATATAATTCTTTCTATTTAGTGAATGTAGCTTCTGTTGCATGTTGCACCAGCACACCAAATCAAATTCCTAAAACAGGTGTCCCCCGCTTTTTGAACATTCGCTTTACGAAACCTCACAGTTACAAAAGACCTACATTAGTTCCCTGTTTTCGCTAAACAGAAGGTGTTTTCACTGTTACGAAGAAAGGCAGCGCGCGATAAAAAAAAAGCAGCACACGAAATAAAAGGCAGCGCGCACTCCGAGCAGCCGCTCTCCCTGGATTCGGAACGGCATTCTCACTGGCATTGCTTAAACACATGTCTCTGAGCAGCCGTTAGCAAGATGAGTTCTAAGGTATCGGAAAAGCCTAAAAGAGCTCGTAAGGGTGTTACACTTAGCGTAAAACTAAACATAATTCAGCGTTTCGATCGTGGTGAACGAAGTAAGGACAAGGTGAGTTTGGCTTGTGGAAGCTGACGAAGATGATGTTGAAGAGGTTTTGGCATCCCATGACCAAGAACTGATAGATGAAGAGCTGATGCAATTGGAAGAAGAAAGGATAACAATCGAAACCGAATGAGTAATGATAAAGTACGACTTTAATTTTGAAAGGGTACGTCGGTTTAAGGCATATTTGCAGGATGGTTTGAGTGCTCACAAAGAACTGTATGATAGAAAAATGCGCGAGGCTAAGCAGTCAAGCATACTGTCGTTTTTCAAGTCTTCCACAGCAGATGACGAACCTCGACCTTCGACATCGAGGCAGGCAGAGATAGAAGATGAGTTGCCTGCCCTAATGGAAACGGACGACAATGAGATGACACCCCAGTGTCCCACCACCCCAACCCCCAGGCCGCAGACAGATACCAATTCGCGGAGAATGCAGCGGTAGCCGGGAGGCACACAGCACATCTTTTAAGAAAAAAGCCAAAATAAACATGCTAATTAATCAGGTGCCGCCTGGCACGTAAATGTCGGGCCAGATCAGAAGCAATTGCTGATTTCACTTGCTCTATGCAATCGGCAATCACCTCTGATCTGGGCCGACAATTACGTGCCAGGCGGCACCTAATTAATTAGGTTGTTTATTTCGGCTTTTTTCTTAAAGATGTGTTAGGTGCCTCCCGGCCACCGCTAGACCCCCGCATGCTTTGCGGATCGGTATCGGGTTGCTGCCCAGAGGGTGGGGGCCACTGCACCACCCAAACTCCAACAACTCAGTCTAACACACCATCATCAGTGTGCTCGGTGTCTTCTTGATTCCCATAAGTGATACTGCACTGTACATACCTTATTTCTACTTTATACTGGCTGTGCATTTTTACGCGTTATTTGGTATGATTTGGCAGCTTCATAGCTTAAAGGTTACTGGAGAGCGCTTGCATCGTGTTTTAGCCGACGGTGCTTGCGTGAGATTTTCGCTACGGAGAACAGTTCAGGCAATGATTATGGAAAAGTATTTCTACTTTATATAGACTGTGTATTTATCATAACATTCCTGCTTTTACTATATGTTACTGTTATTTTAGGTTTTGTGTGTTATTTGGCATGATTTGGTAGGTTATTTTTGGGTCTGTAAACACTCACAAAATTTTCCCATATAAATAAATGGTAATTGCTTCTTCATTTTACGACATCTGGCTTAAGAACCGTTTCATAGGAATGCTCTACCTTTGGATGGCGGGGGAAACCTGTATACATGTAAATGTATATGGCAAATAAAGTTGATCCTTGAACACCTCTCTTGTATTACCCCTTCTTTGAATCCACTTCCATCCACCCTGCTATTACAGCTTCCCCCACATGGTTTAAGGCAAAAGCATAAAGGAACACTACTGCACTCAAAAATGACAATTCAAAAATTAACCAATTCAAGGCAAAAAATCTATTATAACTCAAGAACAATACTCAAAAGAGAACTATTATTTTAAAAACTGGCTCAAAAGCTGTTTTCTCACTTTATCCCATCATTCTTCATGATCACATATATACAATGTCTATAAAAAGTACTTAACCTCCTTGAAAGTTTTCATGTTTTATGGTTTTACATTATTGAATCACTGGATTTAATCTGGCTTTTTGACACTGATCAACAGAAAAAGACTCTTTCATGTAAAAATGAAAACAGATCTCTACAAAGTAATCTAATTTAATTACAAATATAAAACATGAAATAATTGATTCCACAAGTATTCACCCCCTCCAAATCAGTATTTAGTAGATGCAGCTTTGAGTTTGTGTGGCTGGTCTCTATCAGCTTTCCCCATCTAGACACAGCAATTTTTCACCATTCTTCTTTGCAAAACTGCTCAAGCTCTAGCTGGATTGCATGGGGATTGAGAATGAACAGCCCTTTTCAAGTCCAGCCACAAATTCTCAGTTGGATTGAGGTCTAGACCCTGACTTGGCCACTCCAGAACATTAACTTTGTTGTTTTTAAGCTATTCCTGTGTAGCTTTAGTTTATGCTTGGGATCATGGTCTTGCTGGAAAACAAATCTTCTTCCAAGTTGCAGTTCTCTTGCAGACTGCATCAGGTTTTCCTCCAGGATTTCCCTGTATCTTGCTGCATTCATTTTACCCCCTACCTTCACAGGCCTTCCAGGACCTGCTGCAGTGAAGCATCCCCACAGCATGATGCAGCCACCACCATACTTCACGTAGAGATGGTGTGTTCTTGATGATATGCAGAGTTCGGTCTGAAGGTCAAAAAGCTCAAATTTGGTTTCATCAGACCATAGAATCTGCTTCCAGCTGACATACCTTCTGGCAAGGTCTAGCCCAGATTTCATGAGTTTTTTCCCTCTCAACAGTGACTTCCTTTTTGCCACTCTCTCATAAAGCTGCGACTGGTGAAACACCCAGTCAGCAGTTGTTGTATATACAGTCTCTCCCATCTCAGCCACAGAAGCTATTAACTCCTCCAGAGTTGTCATAGTTCTCCTGGTGGCCTCACTCACTTGTCCCCTTCTTGCATGGTCACTCAGTTTTTGAGGACAGCCTTCTCTAGGCAGATTTACAGCTGTGTCATATTCCATCCATTTCTTAATGATTGACTTAACTGTACTCCAAACTGTACTTCAAAATTTTCTTGTACCCATCTCCTGACTTGTGCTTTTCAATATCCTTTTTACAGAGTTGCTTGGAGTATATTTTTGTCTTCGTGGTGTCCTTTTTGACAAGGATACTGACTTACCAGCAGTTGGACCTTCCAGACACAAGTGTATTTTTACTACTATCAATTGAAACACTCTGACTACAGAGGTCTCCAAAAACAAATCTCTGTTTGACTAATTATGTGACCTCTAAAACCAACTGTTTGCACCAGAGATAATGTGGTGTATCGTATTAAACCGGGGGGGGGGGGGGGGGGGCGGAATACTTATGCAATCTATTATTTAGTGTTTTATATTTGTAATTAATTTAGATCATTTTGTAGAGATCTGCTTTCACTTTGACACAAAAGAGTATTTTTCTGTTGATCAGTGTCAAAAAAGCCAAATTAAATCCACTGTGATTCAATGTTGTAAAACAATAAAACATGAAAACTTTGGGGGGGGGTGAATACTTCTTATTGGCACTATAAATGGTAATGATTCACACTGACCTTGCACTACAACAGCTTCTGCTACACTTGGAATAGGAGTTGGCGCAGCTGGTGTAACTGTGGCTGCTGCTGACATTGTTGGCGTCGTCACCACTGGTGTAGAACTAGAAGTCGTAGGATTAGGCTGGATGACACTGACAGGTGTGCCTGCTGATGATGTCAAGAGATGCTGGGAAGGATCTCTGTACATGCAAAGATCTATCATCCTTCCAAGACCGGGGTGAGGTGGCTCAGATGACGTCAAGCTTATGTACGTAGCCAACAGGCTCTCACCCAGGCACATCCACCTGCAATAAGAAAATCATATTCAGTGGCAATGTTACTTACAGAAACTCAAGTACTTAATCAGTACTGTACAGGGGTGTTCGTGTGAATTGTATTAGAATGACAATCACAACAAAATACCAAATGATAATTCCATCAATAAAAGGCAGTGTTGACAGGGAGCAACTGTTCACCCTACAATTCATAGTATATACACCGCACAACTTAATTCATGAAGCAGTTTTAAAATTTGGTTTTCATTGTGTATTTGTACTTCCATACCAATTCTAGAGATAAACAAAGCGGATAAAGTTCGATTCCCTGCATTCCTCAGTAGGTAATATTTCGACTTTAAGTCGAGTTTCTTAGAAGGGAAGATAAGTAGCGCTTCAAGAATATTAAATCAATAAGGGAGAGAGGTGGAGAGACTGGGAAAAAAATCAAGCTCTAAACACAAGATGAAAATTAAAATTTTAAAACTGGAGGCAAAATGAGAATAAATAGCAGAAAAAGGTAATGATCAATCAAGAAAGAATAGAAAATGTGTACATGGCCACTTTAAATAGAGGAAAATGAACAACTGCAAAAGCCAGTCAGATTTACAGCCTGTTTAGAGCTGCAGTTCAAATGACACTTTTGATACACAAGGGAAGGAGTAACATCGCTGAAGCACATTTATTCCTCTGAATGGAGACTTTAACCGTCAATAAAATGCGTTCAACTTACTTCCTTTTTCATAAAAGGATGTTTACAGCTCAGAATGAAGCTATTCAGCCCATCATGTCCATGTCAGCTCTGTACCAGAGCAACTCCAGATTCTTTCCCATATCATCAGGCAACCATAGAAACATAGAAACATAGAAAATAGGTGCAGGAGTTGGCCATTCAGCCCTACAAGCCTGCACCGCCATTCAGTATGATCATGGCTGATCATCCAACTCAGAACCCTGTACCTGCCTTCCCTGCATACCCCTTGATCCCTTTAGCCACAAGGGCCATATCTAACTCCCTCTTAAATATAGCCAATCAACTGGCCTCAACTGTTTCCTGTGGCAGAGAATTCCACAGATTCACCACTCTCTGTGTGAAAAAGTTTTTCCTCATCTCGGTCCTAAAAGGCTTCCCCTTTATCCTTAATCTGTGACCCCTCATTCTGGACTTCCCCAACATCGGGAGCAATCTACCTGCATCTAGCCTGTCCAATCCCTTTAGAATTTTATAGGTTTCAATAAGATCCCCCACTCAATCTTCTAAATTCTAGTGAGTATAAGCCTAGTCAATCCAGTCTTTCATCATATGAAAGTCCTGCCATCCCAGGAATCAATCTGGTGAACCTTCTTTGTACTCCCTCTATGGCAAGAATGTCTTTCCTCAAATTAGGGGACCAAAACTGCACACAATACTCCAGGTGTGGTCTCACAACTGCAGTAGAACCCCACTGCTCCTGTACTCAAATCCTGTTCCTAGGAATGCCAGCATACCATTCGCATTTATCACTGCCTGCTGTACCTGCACGCTCACTTTCAATGACTGGTGTACAATGACACCCAGGTCTCACTGCACCTCCCCTTTTGCTAATCAGCCACCATTCAGATAATAATCAGGCGGGAGGAGAGAGAGCAGCGCGCCTTGCGTGCGCAACCCTCCAGTGAAAAATGATATCGTATTCGTTAAATAGGGGCCATGGACAATTCTGATTTAATGGAGATGGATGTGAAAGAACAGAGGAACATCTGGAAAAATTTCTGAAACGCCAGTTCACTGCTGTTGTTACTGCGTGATCAGCAATCTTTTGGAGGGAAGGCCTCAAAATCCTCAGCTTTGCCTGCTGTTGGCGACTGAGACGGAGGTTGAATCGTTCAGATAGAGATGGCGCTCAGTACTCGGTGTCGGAGAGCTGATCAGAGCTCGAAGTTTTTGGATGACTCAGAGTCGGACCGTGGTCGGGTATGGCAGGGAGAGTTTTTCTTCCTTCTGTCTGCGTGAGATGTGGGACATCTGAGAGACTTTGAACTTTTTACTGTGCTCATGGACTTCTTCATCAAGTTACGGTATGTTGCACTGTTGTAATTATAAGTTATAATTATGTGGTTTTGTTAGTTTTTTTCAGTCTTGGTCTGTCCTGTGTTTTGTGATATCACACCGGAGGAAATATTGTATCATTTCTTAATGCATGCGTTACTAAATGACAATAAAAGAGGACTGCGTGCCTTCATAATCTAAATCTAATCTATAATCTGTTTTCCTGTTCTTGCCACCAAAGTGGATAACCTCACATTTATCCACATTAAATTGCATCTGCCACGAATTTGTCCACTCACCGAACCTATCCAAGTCACCCTGCATCCTCTTAGCATCCTCCTCACAGTTAACGCTGCCGCCCAGCTTCGTGTCATCCACAAACTTGGAGATGCTGAATTTAATTCCCTCGTCAATATATATTGTAAACAACTGGGGTCCCAGCACTGAGCCTTGAATCCCTCCCCCTTGCACCATTTTTCAAGCCATGTATTCATCTGATATAT
The DNA here is from genome assembly GCF_030028105.1 of Mobula birostris. Lineage (NCBI taxonomy): Eukaryota > Metazoa > Chordata > Chondrichthyes > Myliobatiformes > Myliobatidae > Mobula > Mobula birostris. The sequence goes on from NC_092394.1 coordinate 60,762,907, forward strand.
CCTCCTATTTCTACTCTGACTAGCACATGGCACTGGTAGTAATCCAGAGATTATTACCTTTGTAGTCCTACTTTTTAGTTTATCTCCTAACTCCCTAAATTCACCTTGTAGGACCTCATCCCATTTTTTTCCTATATCGTTGGTACCTATGTGCACCATGACCACTGGCTGTTCACCCTCCCACTCCAGAATGTCCTGCAGCCGCTCAGACACATCCTTGACCCTTGTACCAGGGAGGCAACATATCCTCCTGGAGTCTCGTTTGTGGTGAGAGTCCTGGTGGCAGCAGTGAGAAGAAAGCATCACTTGGGTATTGTGGGGTCCCTGCTAACAGATGCTGCTTATCTGCAACAACACTCCATGTTGATGTGCTCAATGGTGGGGAAGGTTTTACCCAAGATGGACTAAGCATATCATCATGCAGAGCTTATGACACTAAAATAGCATGGCTTTCCCAAAAACAAATTCAGTACTAGTTTAAAAGGATGATAAGTTAAAAAAAAATTAAAATTCTTGGCGTTAATGAGTTCTGAAAATAAGCTGGAAAATTATAGGCCTGCCATCAGCAGTTATTGCAAGGTAGTTTAAAGTATTTGAATAGACAAGGACTGATTAGGGATAATCAACATGGCTTTGTGCGTGGTAGGTCATGTCTAACCAATCTTAAGAGTTTGCAAGGAAGTTACCAGGAAAGTTAATTAAGGTAAGACAATGGATGAACTTCAATACAAGGACTTCGGCAGGGCCTTTGACAAGGTCCCACATGGAAGGTATGTCAAGAGGTTCAGTTGCTTGGCATTCAGGATGAGGAAGCAAATTGGATTAGAAATTGGCTTCACAGGAGACACCAGAGTGGTAGTAGATGATTGCCTCTCTGATAAGTGGCGTGCCACAGGTATCAGTGCTAAGTCCATTGATTTTTGTCACCTATATCAATGATCTGTATGATAATGTAGTAAACTGGATCAGCAAATTTCCAGATGACACCAAGATTAGGTGTGTAGTGGACAGTGAGGAAGGCTATCAAAGCCTGCAGTGGGATCTGGACCAGCCAGATGAATTAATTGAAAAATGACAGACAACAGTGAAGTGTTGCACTTTGGGAGGACAAAGCAGGGTAGGACTTCCACAGTAAATAAAGGGGCAGTGAGGAGTGCAGTAGAATATAATACAGACCCATAATTCCTTGAAACTGACTTCAGAAGTAGATAAGGTCATAAACAGACCTTCTGGCACATTGGTCTTCATAAATAAAAGTACAGGAGTTAAGATGTTATGTTGAAGTTTTGTATACTTTGGTGAAGCCTAATTTGGAGTATTGTGTGCAGTGTTGGTAACTTACCTATAGGAAACTTGTAAGCAAGATTGAAAGAGTGCAGAGAAAGTTTACAAGGATGCTACCAGGACTTGAGGACCTGCGTTTTATGGAAAGGTTGAATGGCTTAAGACGTTATTCCCCACAGCAGAGGAGAATGAGGAGAGATTTGATAGAGGGAGACAAAATTATGAGGGGTACAGATAGGGAAAATGCAAGAAGGCTTTTTCCACTGAGCTTGGGTGAGATTAAAACTAGAGGTCATGGGTTAAGTGTGAAAGCTAAAATATTTAAGGGGAACATGAGGGGGTACCTCTTCACTGAGAGAGTGGTGAGAGTATGGAAAGAGCTGCAATCATAAGCTGATAGATTCATGTTTGATTTTAACATGAGAAATTTGGATAGGTACATGGATGGGAGGGTTACGGAGGGCATGGACTAGGTGCAGGTCAATGGGACTAGGCAGATTAATAGCTCAGCACAGACTAGATGGGCCAAAGGGCCTACTTCTGTGCTGTAGTGTTCTTTAACTTTATCTATTTCATTCATAACGTCTCTCAGAGAATTGCGACGTGATCTCAATTACAGAAATTTAGGATGTTAATGGTAGGCACCAAAATTTAAAGTATTTAATTAGTTATGATCATTATATAATACTGTCAAGATATGTTCTAATTTCATCTAGTTTTACAAATACTTAATTGCAGATTATTTACTTTCTTTATGGTAAAGGAATCTACCGTTTGCTGAAAACACATGGTAGTTGAAAATAGAGCAGATAGGGGATTAAACATGCACTTCACCAATAGACTGCATTGGTTACATACGTGAATTGAGAGATTGGTTGTGCTAGCTGAAGACACGGCTCTTCCTCTTGAACTGCTAGTGCCTGTTTACTCCTGCGTAGCTCAAGTGCTTCCTCAATCACAGCCCGAGCCTCAGCTGGATCCACATCCAAAGCATGAATGGACATATCACTAACCACAAAAAGAACACAAATTAAGCAAATGTTAAAGTGAAAACTAATAAATATTGCAGCACAAACTGACTTCTTGTCCTTTTGTGCATTGTTTTGAATTAAGATCAGTGAGGAAGAGAAAAGCCAACTGAACTTCCTCACTTTAAGATTATATCCCATGTGCAAGATCTCAACATACAGTTATGTCTGCTGGAGGTGCCTTTGGCAAAAATAGGCACAAATTATAATTTTTCATCCGTGCAGAATTCATCTTCATTTTTTTTTATTCCTTCTCCCTCTCACTCCAGAAATGTATCCAAATTAAACTGTAATAACCAAAGATAAAGTGTGGTTTGATAAAGCAATCGAAAAAATTGAAGGATGGCACAGCTGATATTGTTAAAAGCCGTTTGACAGACTTGCCACACGATATAGCTAACTGGATGAGAGGGGTGGAGGTTGGGCAATAAAAATTGAATCACGAAAGGCAGATAACAGCTGCTTCTGAGAATGTTTTTAAACGTTATTGTTCTGATCTGGAGCAAGGCCCGTCCTCAATACTCATTAGCAATATGGAATGATCACTCAGCAGTTAGTGCTCTATTGGAAATAAGTGATGAATAGGCAAGGTTTTCTTTCACAGAAACATACAAAAATAGAATGCAGCAACAGGTTTCAGATGATGATATTAACAGGGGTGAGCTGGGAATACAAGTGAAATATAAAACTAGAATTGTGAAGAGATTCCTTTTGCAACAAAGAATATGCACAATACATAATAAACAGTACAATTATTGTTTTCAAAGGATGAGAAATTGCAAGCCTAGACAGTTTTCACAAAGATTGTTGACATTGGTTAGATACATTACAATATTTGTTAATAAAACTCATTAATAAATTTGTTAAAAAGATTTTATTGACTTTGCAAATAGAAGTACAGAGGGGAAAAAAGTTTAGCCTCTAGTGATGGCTGATATTGACATTCTTGAATCTAATTCTGGACACCAGACTTTAGAAAATCGTCTAGGGCTTTTAGAGCATGTGTGGAAGGGATCAACAAGAGATTACCAAGGATGAAACTTTTAAGTTTCATAGTGACTAGACAATGTGAATACTTCTGGTGGTGAAGTTAGGATTTGTTAGAGTTTAACATTTTTAAGTTGTTGATGAAATATGTAAATATTTCTGTCAGAAAGATTGGCAGCAAGAGACACAATTTAAGGTAACTGTCAACAGAATCAGAGGGGACACAAGATATAAAGATGATCCTGCAGTGTTTAAAATTGGAAAATATCAATAAAAAACCTTTCATACAGCAACTGGACAAGCTCAAAAGGGAAAGGTCTACATGGAAAAAGTCTAGGGATTTGGACTATTCAGATAACTATTTCAAAACGCAATTTCAAAGACTGTACAGAAATAGCCTTGCTCTGTGGTACATCATTCTATTATCCTATAAACCAACTCCTTCATTACAAGACAAACACTCATTGCTGTAGGGTAACACTGCAGAAAACTATATAATTACCAAGTACAACAAACACCTGTTATATTTAGAAACAGCTGAATTATGTGCACAACAGGCATAGAAGAGGGCAGTCTCTTTGTGCAAGAATGTCTTGTAGTGTCTGGGTTTAAAAACGGAGAAATCAAAAATATTCACCAAATATTTGAAAGCTGCAAAAGAAGAACTTAAATTTGTCTTCAAACAGGATGCAAGGGATGCAACAATCCTGAAACATATTCATTGAAGTTATTTGAGCGTATTGTAGTCATACTCGATTTAAAAGATGCAACAAAGTCACTGTTCTCAATTTAGCTTACCCTCTCCATTTTATAGTTGAAATATTTACCACTTCAATTCTTATAACTTTCGTCTCCATTGATGTCATTCTCTCTTTAGCATATATGCACACTCTTCGTTCTTGCCCACTGTCATTCACTGCCTTCTCCCTTCTTCTGATTCCCCATCTCTTCATTAACATAACATTGTTTCTCCCCCATTTTTGTAACATTACTTATTTTAAAAACTATTGCAACCACTTTACCCTATCAATTTTTCTTCCTCTAGTCTGCAACTATTTTCAATAATCTGCCAGCTCCACACCTCACTGCCCACGTGCTCAACAAATTCCAAACGGCTTCATTTACTGTCTCATTTTCACTGCTATCCATTTTCCCCATCTTTTATTTTTCTCTACCATTTTCCTTGTTATCCATCGTCGTTGCTGTTTTATTATCCTTTTCTATCAATCTCAGGTGCTGATTTCCAACTCCCTTTGTCACCTTTTGCACCCATTTCCAATTAGTTAATCCTCAATTTACCTCCATTACATTTACCTATAGTTTTCAAAAATAGAATTATTGTATCTGGTTCAGAAAATCAATCTACCACAGTGAGATCGTAATTTTGTCCACTACTATCACCAAGTGAGAATTAAATTGAAACGTTGTTTGTGCGGCTACTTACCATTTCAAGAACATACGAAAAGAATCCTTCCTCAAGCAAGGCTGCTCTTCAAAAATCTTCTCTTTCAAAACTAGGCCCTTACTATACCGGCAGTCTTTCTCCAAAGCTTTGCATATGTAATAAAGACAATCTGAAATGAGAAACAATGAGGTTTCACATGTGTTGTTTTAAATAATGCATGGTTTGCTAACCCACCTCCAAGTATCAGATATTTCAGTGTCTATAATGATCCACCTACAAAGTTTCAAACCCCAGGTTAAACTACAAAGCCTTTTGGCTTTGAGTCACTGACAAATTAAGCAAAGTACTCTGCAAAAAAAGATTGTGTTGAAATTATTCTACAGCAGAAAGTGAATTAAACTAGCAATGTGCTGTTGGCCAATGCATGTACAGTGCTAACCATTTAAATCAATGCTTCTGAGCCCATATAACTTTGTCCATGTAACAGATAGTCAACATTGCCTGCCAAAGGTAAAGTTAGACCTTGGCTGAGGTATATTGATAATATAATGTTGCAACATCAATTCATCTTCAATGCTTATGATGTTGGCATGTAACCAATTTCATACAAAAAAAACACAATTCAATCTGTGGAAGAGCCCTTAATCAATGATCCCAATACCAGCAGTCCATCATGAATACATATACCAAAAATAAAAACTCAAACACTTCAAACCCAACACTAGCAACCATTAATTAATCAATTAATTTTGAAAAATGTTTCTCCTCTACAAGATAGGAAAACTGTTTCAGTAGCTCATGCTTTTTGAAGGCATCCAGTTGAAAATAGGCAAGCAATGAGTATAAATAATTTTACTACTCAGCACTGGTGATACACAACTATTCAGCTGCTGTCAGTATCTCATCTTCCTCAGCTACCTTCTTGGATGCTGCTGCCTCAGTAACTGCTCCCTTCATGCTATCCCTTTATGAAGTTACAATATTACTTACAGGATCATTGATAACTGCAATAGCCAATAATTCGCTATTCCATATTCCTAATTTTAGGAAGGGAGTTCAGCATCAGCATGATCTACTATAATTTCACATGGTGAAAATATAATGAAGTTATCATTACTTTAAACAAAAATGTACATGGAGCAATTCTGTATTGTTTCCTGCTTTAAATGTATCCCAGTTTTTCTTCAGGAAGTTCACTGCTTGAAGCAAATGCACATTAAAGGATAGGCATCTTGCAGTAATTTTTTTAATATATAAATCATAGATTTATACATAAATTAAGAGTCCAATGACTCTACTCGATTTACAATTATGACTACGTACCTGAGCACTGCTCCAATGCCATCCTTAAGTTTGCTGATGACACCACTGTTGTCGGTCGAATCAAAGGTGGTGATGAATCAGCATATAGGAGGGAGATTGAAAATCTGTACTCACTTCAACTCTGCTTCCCACTCCCATTCAGATATGTCCATAAATGACCTCCTCTAGTGCCATGATGAGGCTAAACTCAGGTTGGAGGAGCAACACCTCATATACCGTCTAGGCATTCTCCAGCCCCTTGGTATCAATACAGAATTCTCCAACTTCCGGTTATTCCCTCCCCCTCCCTTCCCCTATCCCTATGTCACTCTGCCCCCTCCCCCAGCTGCCTACCACCTCCCGCATGGTTCCGCCTCCTTCTACTACCCATTGTTCTACCCTATTCTTTCTTCACCTTTCCTGCCGATCCCCTCCTTGCCCCTCTTCCCCCACCCCTTTATCTTTCCCCTTACTGGTTTTTCACCTGGAACCTACCGGCCTTCTCCTTCCCACCCTCCCCCCACCTTCTTTATAGGGCCTCTGCCCCTTCCCCCTACAGTCCTGACAAAGGGTTCTGGCCCAAAACGTCAACTGATCGTTTCCACGGATGCTGCCCGACCTGCTGAGTTCCTCCAGCATGTTGTGAGTGTTGAAAATCTGTTTGAATGGTGCCACAACAACACCTCTCAGCAATATCAAAGAGCTGATTATTTACTACAGGAGGAAGAAACTCTAGGTCCATGAGCCAGTTCTCATTACAGGTGTCCCCGCTTTTCGAACGTTCGCTTTACGAAACCTCACTGTTACGAAAGACCTACATTAGTACCCTGTTTTCGCTAACAGAAGGTGTTTTCACTGTTACGAAAAAAGCAGCGCGCGATAAAAGGCAGCGCGTGCTCCGAGCAGCCGCTCTCCACCGGATTCGGAACTGCAATCTTGCCGGCATTGCTTAAACACGTGCCTGTGAGCAGCCGTTTGCAAGATGAGTTCTATGGTATCGGAAAAGTCTGAAAGGGCTCGTAAGGGTGTTACACTTAGCATAAAACTAGACATAATTAAGTGTTTTGATTAATTATTATTAATTATTAAGTAAGGACTAAGTGAGCTTGGCTTGTGGAAGCTGACGAAGATGATGTTGAAGAGGTTTTGGCATCCCATGACCAAGAACTGATAGATGAAGAGCTGATGCAATTGGAAGAGGAAAGGATAACAATCGAAATCGAATGAGTAATGATACAGTACAACTTTAATTTTGAAAGGGTACGTCGGTTTAGGGGATATTTGCAGGATGGTTTGAGTGCTTACAAAGAACTGTATGATAGAAAAATGCGCGAGGCTCAGCAGTCAAGCAAGCCTTCCACATCAGCCACAGCAGACGACGAACCTCGACCTTCGACATCGAGGCGGGTAGTCATTGGAGAAAATGAGCTGCCTGTTCTAATGGAAACAGATGACGAGATGACTCCTCAGTGTCCCACCACCCCAACACCCAGGCCGCGGACAGATACCGATTCGCGGAGAATACAACGGTAGCCAGGAGGCACACAGCACATCTTTCAGAAAAAAGCCGAAATAAACAAGCTAATTAATTAGGTGCTGCCGGACATGTAATTGTCGGCCCAGATCAAAGGCGATGCAATCTAATCCACTAATGAGCACATCTACAAAGAGCACTGCCAAAAGACAGCAGCATCTACTGTCGAGGACCCTATCACCCTGGCCATGTTCTCTTCTCACTGCTGTCATCAGCAAAGAGTTACAAGCGCCTTAGATCCCACACCACAAAGGTCAGGAACAGTTATAACTCTTCAAACATTAGGCTCCTGAACCATCATGGATAACTTCACTCACCGCAACACTGAACTGATTCACAACCTATGGACTCATTTTCATCTTGTGTTCTGGATATTATTTATTACTTATGTATTTATTATTACACTGGATTCTGGATAACCAAGTCACATCAGGACCAGTACATTTTGGCCCAATTAGCAGCTGCCCCAACTCGCCAGAGTTTCATGCAAATAATTAAAAAATTAAAGATATTAGTGGGATTAAACTCATGAATATATTTCTGCCAGCCAGATGTCACAATTCAAACAGCAAAAAACAGCTATCATTAGGATTAAAACTGTCAGCCATTGCTGCAAAGCTTTCAACTTTCTGCACAATACTTTCTTTTGATAAAACTATGCTTGGGCAAGCTTTAACTATCATATCAAGCAAGGTGCACCTTCTCCAATCTCAGATTTTTTCAGGTCATTCCTTTTGGTGTTAGTATTTCATCCTCTGCTCAATCTTATTTTTTCTTTCAGCATTCTTTATCCAGTCAGTGTATTATACTTGACATAAAATTCAGTCTGTATTTCTTTGCATGTTCTTTCTTCATTGAGACCCTTCAGTGCTTTGTACTTGGTGTGCAGTTCTTGAAAGGTAACAAGTTTTTTTTTGCCAAGGCCAGTCATGATGCTCATTTACACTTTAAGGGTTCATTTGCACAAAACAAACTCATCAAATAGAAATTGGAGCACACACTAATGTGTTCAAACATTTGTCTCAAATCCAGCCCCAATTTATCGGCAGCCCAATCTACCGTATTTGTTTTTTTTTGTATTTGTACAGTTTGTCTTCTTTTGGACACTGGTTGTTTGTCAATCTTTGTTCATGTATAGTTTTTCATAAAATCTGTTGTATTTCTTCAGTTTCCTGTAAATGAATAGTGGATTCATTGTCATATGGAGACACAAGAGACTGTAGATGCTGAAATCTGATTCATTGCCACATACTTCAATGTGGAGCAAATGATGACAACAATATGCAGAAGCTGCCTATGAGGGCTGGAGTTGGTTAGACTGAGGAGAGCACTGTGGCCACTCAGCATGAAAATGCTGGATGCTGGACTCTGGGCTCAGAGCTTCAAACTCACCAGGACAGTGAGTATGGACTGTTGTTGGGGAAGCACTAGTAAATAAGCTTATAACTGTGGAGAAATTTCTGGACGAGAGAGCTGTGCACTGGATGATAAGGAAGACCATAGTGTCCTTTTATTTTAAGATATACATTATTCATAATATACCCAGTAAATATAATCACTGCTCTACTTTGTCTACATTCACCATGCCAGTAGTTCATTCTTTTCTCAAGCAACACACCCATGGACACATAGGGCGCAGGCCCGCAATGTCCATTGTGGTCTTCCCCTTTGCTATGCTTCACCATGCTTCAGTTTGCCCATCAGCATATACATCTGCACTTTGGTGGCAGCATTCCCTTGCAGACATCTCCTCACACTGGAAGACTCAAGTTTCATGCAGATGACAGTACAGCTTTCACTGGATTACTGATCCTCCAGCAGTGTCTATCTGTGTTGATGTACAAACCAAGGAATGCTCAGGACAGGCTTCTAAAGAACTTCGCATCCTTTTCCAGACCTTGGCCAATGCACAAAGTGGAAAATTACCTCATCCACACTGCCACCAACTTAAGGACACCAAGCAGTGAGTGTGAGACTAACTGTGCAGGAAGTCTTTGATGAGTAGGGTCCTTCTTGTTGCCAGCCAAGCAAGGTCTTGGTGAGTCCTGGTGAAGAGGAATTCAGCCAATCAACTGAGTCTGCTTGAGAAATCATCCTGCAGAATCCATCATGACCCCCCCTGTCATCCCTGCAGAACTTTCCATGGTGGACATGGCCAAAGGCTGGTTTTCCATAGAGACATAGAAATAGACATAGACTTCTCTGCAAAGGGCAAACAGTACAGCAAAGCCCAACTGAAAGGAACTTTGCGTGGCAACAAGGTGAGGCCCAGCCTTCACAACACTGAGGACAGGTAGAATTTCAGCAAGAGTGAAAGCTGCAACGTGGTCTGCATGAAACTGGGTGTTCCAGTGTGAGGAGATGTCAGCAAGGGAATGCTGATTTACAGAGGCAATATGTAGTGAGGAGAGGGCAAAATTGCACTCAACAGGACAAGCTGCAACGTAAAAGGTGGACAAAATCTAAAAGGGCGAACACAGGACTGAAGGCATTATATTTGAATGCACACAGTATACAAAATAAGGTAGATGAACTTGTAACACAGTTGCAGATTGGCATGTGTGATATTCTAGGCATCACTGATGCATGGCTAAAAGATTACAGCTGGGAGCTTAATGTCCAAAGATACACATTGTATCAAAAGTGCAGGCAGGATGGCAGAGGGAATGGCGTTGCTCTGTTGGTAAAAAAAAAAAAAATGAAATCAAATCATTAAAAAGAGATGACATAGGGTCAGAAAGTTGAATCAACTGAAGGAACGGCAAGGGTAAAAAAAAAGACCCTGAAAAGAGTTATATACAGACCCCCCCCAAAAAGTAGTAAGGATGTGGTCTACAAATTAGAGTAGGAGATAGGAAACACATGCCAGAAGGGCAATGTTACAATGGTCAAAGGGGATATCAATAGGCAGGTAGATTGTGAAAATCAGGTTCTTGCTGGATTCCAAGAGGGGGAATTTCTAGAATGCCCATGAGATGGCTTTTTAGAGCAGTTCATGGTTGAGCCCACTAGGGGATCAGCTATTCTGGATTGGGTGTTGTGCAATGAACCAGAATTGATTAGAGAGCTTAAGGTAAAAGAACCCTTAGTGGCAACAATCATAATATGATTGAATTCACCCTGAAATTTGAGGAGGAGAAGATAAAGTCAGATGTATCAGTATTACAGTGGAGTAAGGGAATTACAGTGGTATGAGAAGTGAGTTGGCCAAAGTTGATTGGAAAAGAATACTGGCAAGGATGACAGCAGAGCAACAATGGCTGGAATTTCTGGAAGCAATTCAGAAGGCACAGGATATATACATCCCAAAGAGGAAGAGGTATTCTAAAGGAATGATGACACAACCATGGCTAACATGTGAAGTCAAAGCCAACATAAAAGCCAAAGACAAGCAACACACATCAAAGTTGCTGGTGAACGCAGCAGGCCAGGCAGCATCTCTAGGAAGAGGTGTAGTCGATGTTTCAGGCCGAGACCCTTCGTCAGGACTAACTGAAGGAATATAATAGAGCAAAAATTAGTGAGAAGTTAGAGGGTTGGGAAGAGTTTAAAAAACAACAGAAGGCAACTAAAAAAGTAAAGATGGAACATGAAAGTGAGCAAGCCAATAATATTAAAGATGATACCAAAAGTTTCCTCAGATACATAAAGTGTAAAAAGAAAGGCCAAGAGTGGATATTAGATCACTGGAAAACGGTGCTGGAGAGGTGGCAATGGGGAACAAGGAAATTGTGAATGAACTGAGAAGTATTTAACATCGGTCTTCATTGTGGAATTCTATGAAGAAACAACAAGCAGTTTAGACAAAGGAGAATCAGTTGATATTGTGTACTTAGATTTTCAGACAGCCTTTCACAAGGTGACACGCATGAGGCTGCTTAACAAGTTACGAGTCTGTGGTATTATAAGGAAGATTCTAGCATGGATAAAGCAGTGACTGGTTGGCAGGAGGCACAGAATGGGAATAAAGGGAGCATTTTCTGGCTGGCTGCTGGTGACAAGTGGTGTTCCACAGGGAGTCTGCATTGGGACAGATTCTTTTTACAAAATATGTCAATGATTTGAATGATGGAATTGATGGCTTTGTTGCAAAGTCTTCAGAAGATATAAAGATAGATGGAAGGGTAGATAGTTTAGAGCAGTGGTCCCCAACCTCCGGGCTGCGGAGATCTGATCTGGGCCGCCATTTACTTGCCGGACGGCACCTAATTAATTAGCTTATTTATTTCGGCTTTTTTCTTAAAGATGTGCTGGGTGCGTCCCAGCTACCACTGCACCCCTGCATGCTTCGGAGGTTGGGGACCACTGGTTTAGAGGAAGTAAAGAGGCTACAGGTGGACTTAGATTAGGAGAAAGGGCAAAAAAAGTGGCAGATGGAATACAGTGTCAGGAAGTGTGTGGTCAAGCACTTTGGTAGAGGAAATGAAAGGGTTGATGGTTTTCTAAATGAAGAGAAAATACAAAAGTCTGAGGCATAAAGGGATTTGGTAGACCTTATGCAGGATTCCCTAAAGGTTAATTTTTTTATTTCAAGAGAGCTAGAATATAAAAACAAGGATGTAATGCTGAGAAGAGAAAATCTGCAGATGCTGGAATCCAAGCAACACACACAAAATGCTGGGAGGAACTCCGCAGACCGGGAAGCATCTATGGAAAAAAGTACAGTTGACGTTTAGGGTTGAGACGCTTCAGCAGGACTCAATGTAATGCTGAAACTTTCCAAACCACTGGTGAGACCTCACTTGGAGTACTACAAGTAGTTTTGGGCCCCTTATCTTAGAAAGGATGTGCTGAAACAGGAGTGGATTCAAAGGAAGTTCACAAAAATAATTCCAGGGTTGAATGGCTTGTCATATGAAGAGCATTTGATGGCTCTAGGCCTGTATACCTTCTCGTCTCCATCTGAGATTCTGCCAACAACGGTTGTGTAATTTGTGAGTTAAAGATGGCATATCAGCTGTGCCGAACCACACAGTCGTGAATGACTGTGCGAGTAGAGCAGTGGGCTAAGCACACATGTCTGAGGTGCACCAATGTTGATCAACAGCAAAGAGGAGATACTATTACCAATCTGCAGATTGTGGTCTTCCGATTAGGAAGTAGAAGATCCACTTATAGAGGAAGGTACAGAAGCCCAGGTTCTGTAACTTATCAATCAGAATTGTAGGAATGATGGTGTTAAACACTGAGCTATAGTCAACAAACAGAATCCTGACATAGGTGTTTGAATTGTCCAGGTGATTGAAGGCCATGCAAAGAGCCATTGAGATTGCATCTGCTGTAGACCTGTTGTGGCGATAGGCAAATTGCAGTGGGTCCAGTAACTTGCTGAGCCAGGAGTTGATTCTAGCCATGACCAACCTCTCAAAGTACAATAGTAATCAATGCAGCTCACAGTACTCTTAATGGGCACTAGTACAATTGTTGCAGTAAATACAAATTTTCACTGTGCCTAAATGGTCATAATTGAGGGGTAATCCTGGTTGCAGGATGGTTGGGTAGTGGCTGATTTAGGACCTGTGTTTTCTTTTAATATTCAAAACAAGCTCCAGGGCCCAATATGCCTTGGTAAAGGCATTCAGGATATATTGGAGATCTTTTTCAGAGTATTCTGAGATGGCAGTAATGCATTTCTCAATATAGTATAATGCTGCAATAACTCCTGACACACACCCGTATGTTTTCATTTATGGGATCCATTCTAAGCAACTGAAACAGAACAAGGGTCATCAGCCTTCAACCTGTTCTACCATTCAACAAGATCAAAGCTGGGCTTTGTCTCAATGCCACTTCCTGCACTAACCCCATATTACAGGCTGACCACCACTTTTCCAGAAACTGATGGTTCAGCGCCCCTTTTAATTTGGACAAAATTATAAGACGCAGTTTACTGGGCAGCCATCTGTGGTGAGATTCATTTTGATGAAAGCATGCCATTTTTTATTATTTACATTACACTAGGTGGTAGGCCCAATAATTTGTTTATTTTATGTAAATTTAACACTAGCTATGGCTTCTAAGATAAGTGCAAGTACCAGTGGTGGTATTGATCCAAGAGAATGTTGAAATGTTGAAAAAACTGGACCAAGGATCCAGTGACATCATCGTCCAGAACGGCAGCTTAAATCAATAGCTCCTCTGGAAAACGCATATATTGCCCCGTTAATCCATCAAATATAAGATCTTTCGAAAATATCTGAATTGATAAGGGGGGCAAGAATGGGGAAAAAGAATGGAGATAAAAAAAGCATCACTGCGGAGCCCATGGACGAGAGGTGCAACTCGCGGCTCTCCTACCCAAACGTGTGCTAGCAAGGCTGACGATGGGCTTCGTTCAGGCAAAGCAACAAATATGATAAAAATTCTGGAAGAGATACGGGGATTCCAAAAAGATATAAAACAGCAACTCATTGATATCGAGTCAGAGCTCGCCAACGTCAATCAAAAAATAGCGGTGGCAGAGACTCAAATTGAGAAGGTGGAAGATTGTGTGTGCAAAACGTGGAACGGATACTAAGAAAGACAATAAAAATATTAAATCAACAAGAAAGTAAACTGATCAACCAGGAGGGAAGATCACGATGGAAAAATATTAGGATATACAGTGTTCCCGAAGGAGCGGAGGTTTTGTCTATGCTGGAATTTGTAGGAAAGTTGCTGTGGGGTGCGCTAGAGATTTCCTCCACTATGGAGCTTGAAATTGAGAGGGTGCATCGTGCGCTTGTCCTGCGGCTTACTGGAGACAGAGAAGATAAGCCACGCTCAATAGTAATTAGATTCCTTCAATACAGTACCAAGGCAGATATTCTACGAAGAGCCTGGGGTAAGAAGAGGGTGCTTTTGGACGGGAAATTAATATATTTCGATCAAGATTACCTCCCCGGTGGTCCTGCAGAAACATAAAGAATATTCTGCAGTAAAGCGAATATTAAAGCAAGGAAAGATTAGATTCCAAACTCCGTACCCTGCTAAATTGCGGGTGTTCTATGAAGATGGCATGCAACTATATCAGACAGTGGAAGAGGCAACTACAGACATGAGGAACAGAGGGCTGTCCGTCAGCGTGATCAAACCGAGGGAAAGCCTGACTGAGCAGTTATCCCGATCTGCTTGAGAAATAGTAAGAGAACCGAGAAACCAGGGGACGGGAGGAGGGCAAGAGAATATCAGGAAGAGACTGTGAGTTTTCCAAAGACAGCCCTTACCCTCTCCAGAACAGCCATAAGGTTTGGCTAACTTTAAAAGTGCTGATAAGATAAACGGAAGCAAAAAGAGACGGTGCTATACCTAATTCAGGATATTATAATGCGGATTTTATATTAACTCAATTTTTTTTATTCATTCATTCACTCCTTTTTCCCCACCTAAATGAGAATATATATATGGGAGGAATACACAGGGAAATCTTTTCTGTGTAATGGACATAGACTTGTTCACTTACTTTTATGGGTACTGTGTAATGGGGCCCCCAACTCACAGGGAGGAGGGGCTATCCCCCACAGCTAGATGTTTCCTCCAGCTCAACCCAGGGTCATCTATTAGAGACCACAGCCTTGGAATCACACCTTCGTTGCCTTTTTTTTATTATTCACGTTTCTTAGTTCTTATTTGTTCAGGGAGTAGATCGATTAAGTTTTATTCTGCTAATTTCAATGATATATTGACAGATAAATACACATGGCTAAAGACAAAGTAAAATTCATTTCTTTTAATGTCAATAGGCTGTTAAATCCAATCAAACGCAGTAAAATTCTATCCAAAATGAACAGAGAACAAGGCCATGTAGTATATTTACAGGAAACTCACAAGTGATAATGAGCATGGAAAATTAAAGAGAATGGGCTTCACTAATTTGTTTTTCTCCTCATATAAATCAGGACATAGAAAAGGAATTGCTATTCTCATCTCAAGCAAGCTAAATTTTGTAAAAGTATTCGAAATGGGAGGTAAGGAGGGCAGATATATTCTGGTAAGGGGGAATATAGATGGAAATTCAGTTACTCTATTGAATATATACGCACCCCCAGGAAGTCATATTAGTTCCTTTCAAAAAATGACTAATATTATGGTAACGGAAACAGAAGGTCCCCTGATATGTGGGGGAAGTCTTAAATTTACAATTACAACCAAAGTTAGACTATTCTAATAGAAAAACCTATGAAACAAAATCAAAAGAGTTAATACACTTTTTGAGGATGTTGGTTTAATTGATATAAATTGTTATTTGTCAAGTAGGGTGCCGTGCACAATCCCAATTTGATGGAGATGGACGTGAGAGCACGGAAGAACATCTAGTGAAACTTCTGAAATGCCTGCTTCACTGCTGCTGCTACTGTGTGGTCCAGAATCTCCGGAGGAGAAGGCCCCGAGTCTTTGGTTTTGCTTGTTGCTCGGCAGCCAGGGTGGGGTCGAAGCGCTGGGCAGAGGATGGCGCTCAGAGAGGCTGTGTCAGAGGGGCTGGTCGGAGGCGCAAAGTTTTCGGACGGACTCAGAGTTCGCTGCAGTCGGGTGCTTCCAATGGTGCTGCATCGACCAGTTGGCAGCGCTTGGAGGTTCATGGCGGGGAGAGCTTCTCCCTTCTGCTGCCTGCATGGGACGATGAGTCTATCGGGATTTTGAGTCTTTTTTTTCACCGTGACCATGGTCTGCTCTTTATCAAATTATGGTATTGCTTTGCACTGTTGTAACTATATGTTATAATTATGTGGTTTTGTCAGTTTTAGTCTTGGTTTCTCCTATGTTTTCTTGTGATATCATTCTGGAGGAACGTTGTATCATTTTTTTAATACATGCATTTCTAAATGACAATAAACGAAGACTGAGTGTCCTCATAATAATCTATATGGAGGGACCTTTTCCCCGACAGAAGGGATTACGCTCATTATTCTGCCCCCCATTCCGTATATACAAGAATAGACTATTTCATAACATTTGGAAAAGACAGACAAAATAAACACCTGTGGAATTGGGACAATAGATGTAAGTGACCATACACCTATATATTTCTCTGTTGATTTTGACCTACAACCAAAGAATACTATTTGGAAACTAAATTCAAGTCTACGCAATGATCCCTACTTTAAGGAACAAATTAAAAAAAGAAATTGGTCTTTACTTAGAATTCAATGATAATGGAGAGGTTTCACCTCCCATTCTATGGGATACTCTGAAAGCTGTCTTAAGAGGGAAAATTATAGCGATATCTTCAGATAAGAAAAAAATAAGGAATAAAATTAGAGGAATTATAAAATAGGCTGAAGGAACTAGAAAAAAAACCACAAATTGAATTTGGCACAGGATACATTAGATGAAATTTTAAAAATTAGGAATGAAATTAATAGTTTGGCTATGCAAGAAATCAGGAAAAATTTAATGTTTCTGAAACAGGGACATTATGAAAGTGGATCTAAGTCTATGAAAATACTGGCATGGAAACTGAAGAAAAAGACAGCAAAAAATACAATTCATAGAATTAGGGATCCAAGAACAAAAATGATTTTTAAAAAAAGTGAAATTCAAGAAGCTTTTGAAGTGTTTTACAAAACTCGATATTCCAAAGTTCCAGGGGGAAGCATAACCCAAATTGACACTTTCCTGAATTCTCTAGAGTTACCCACTTTAAGCGAAGAACAAAATAGAATGATGACTGCTGAAGTAGAACTAAAAGCTGCAATCAGTAGGCTTAAATTAAACAGGCCACCAGATTCAAATGGGTATACGGCAGAGTGGTACAAAGAATTTAAAAATGAGTTAATTCCTGTCTTACTCCCCACACTGAACTGGGCTCTAAAAAAGGCACAAATGCCACCCAGCTGGAAGGAAGCGATAATCTCAGCTATACCGAAAGAAGGCAAGGATAAAATGGAATGTGGGTCATTTAGACCAATATCCGTTCTTAACGTGAATTTTAAATTATTTACCTCCATCATAGTCAAATGATTAGAAGAGCTTCTACCCATACTGATACACAAGAATCAGACAGGTTTTATACAACAACGCCAAACACAAGACAATATACGAAGGACACTTCACATTATGGATCATATACAGGTGGCCCCCGTTTTCTGGACGTTCGCTTTACGACACCTTGCTGTTACGAAAGACCTACATTAGTTACCTGTTTTCGCTAACAGAAGGTGTTTTCACTGTTACGAAAAAAAGCAGCGTGCGCCCGAACAGCCAAGCTACTCCCCCAGAATTGCATTCTAGCCGCGGCAGCCGCCATTGCTTAAATACGTGCTTTATGTTGATTTATTTTGTGCATCCGTTAGCAAGATGAATTTTAAGGTATCGGAAAAGCCTAAAAGAGCTCGTAAGGGTGTTACACTTAGCGTAAAACTAGACATAATTAAGTGTTTCGATCATGGTGAACGAAGTGAGGATGTGTCCGCGCATTGAACTTGCCTGCATCCACCATTTGCACTATTTATACACAGAGAGAAATGACGTGTGGTTATTCTGATAAGCATGTGTTTAACTGTGACAAAACTGCAATTTATTGCAAAAAATCGCCGAGCAAGACATTTATTTCATAGAAGAAAATCATGCTAAGGGACACAAGGCATCAAAGGACAGGTTTACCCTAAGTTGGGTCTTTATTCTTTGGAACGTAGAAGGTTGAGGGGGGACTTGATAGAGGTATTTAAAATTATGGGAAGGATAGATAGAGTTAACGTGGATAGGCTTTTTCCATTGAGAGTGGGGGAGATTCAAACAAGAGGACATGAGTTGAGAGTTAAAGGGCAAAAGTTTAGGGGTAACATGAGGGGGAACTTCTTTACTCAGAGAGTGGTAGCTGTGTGGAACGAGCTTCCAGCAGAAGTGGTTGAGGCAGGTTCGATGTTGTCGTTTAAAGTTAAAATGGACAGCTATATGGACAGGAAAGGAATAGAGGATTATGGGCTGAGTGCGGGTCGGTGGAACTAAGTGAGAGTAAGAGTTCGGCATGGACTAGAAGGGCCAAGATGGCCTGTTTCCGTGCTATAATTGTTATATGGTTATACGGTTATAATGTCTATTATTAACACCACTGGCAATGCTGCCCTTAAGCCTCTACTCATTCAGAAAATCTGAGGGCACTTAAAGGCATTGATAAGAAAACACTTCCCGTTGTGTTCCGTTCACATCCAAGTGGTTGGAAAACCAAGTGCTTTTTTCTGAGTACATGAGTGGATACATTAGTCTTTTTGTTGAAAAATACTGTAGAGAAAATAACCTCGATAATAAGTGTCTGGTGATTGTCGATAATTGTGCTGCTCATCCACCTGGCATTACCGAGTATGGCGGTAACATTCGTGTTGTGTTTTTACCACCAAATACGACATCGTTGCTGCAGCCATGCGACCAAGGCCTAATAGCCACAATTAAGGCTTACTAGATGCAAAATGTGATATGTTTTATTTTAAGTACCATTGACAGAGAGGGCAACTCCGAAGCGTCTTTGCGAGACATCTGGAAAGAATACAATATAAAATTGGCAATTGCCAACATTGGAGATGCTCTCGATAGGCTAACAGTCTCGATAAGAAATGACGTTCAGAAGAAACTGTGTCCCGAAGCAGTGAATGATTTTAAAGGCTTCGAACCATCAATAAATACGGCAATAGTAGGTTTGGCTACTGTACATACATTATTTCTACTTTATATAGGCTGTGCATTTTTTATGCATTATTTGGTATGATTTGGCAGCTTCATAGCTTAAAGGTTACTGGAGAGAGTGCTTCTGCCGAGAGCGCTTCCGTCGAGAGTGCTGCTGTGAGATTTTCATTGCGCTAGACAGTGCTGAAAAGTATTTCTACTTTATGCTGTGTACTTATCATATCATTCCTGCTTTTACTATATGTTACTGTTATTTTAGGTTTTATGTGTTATTTGGCATGTCTTTGTAGGGTATTTTTTGGGTCTGGGAACGCTCAAGAATTTTTCCCATATTAATAAATGGTAATTCCTTATTCACTTTATGATATTCCGGCTTACGAACCGTTTCGTAGGAATGCTCTACCTTTGGATAGCGGGGGAAACCTATACGAAAAAAATAAAATCGAAGCAATAGTGGACGCTGAGGAGGCATTTGATTCAGTTAATTGGAATTTTCTTTACAGAGTTTTGTATAGATTTGGTTTCCATGACACAATTATTAAAACTATACAGGCACTATATGACAACCCTACTGCTAGGATTAAAATCAATGGATATTTATCAAATAGTTTTACTCTAGGAAGGGGCACGAGACAGGGTTGTGCATGGTCACTGCTACTCTTCGCATTATATCTGGAACCATTAGCTCAATACATCAGACAAAATGAAGATATCAGGGGAATTACTATTAAAGGGTCAGAGCATAAATTGGCTGTTACGCGAATGACATTTTGATCTATCTAGGGCAACCAACATACTCTTTACCTAAACTGATGCAATCCTTTGAACAATATGGTCAATTATCAGGATACAAGATCAACATAGATAAAACACAACTACTTTCATATAACTATAGCCCACCAAGAAAAATTGAAAGTAGATATCCTTGGGCATAGCAAACAGAGCCTGTCAAATATTTGGACATCATTATGCCAAAAGATCTGTCAAAATTATCAGAATGCAATTATCAGCCCAAATATAAAAAAATTAAGGAAGATATAACAAGATGGAACCTAATTCCTTTTTTCAGTCTCAGTTCAAGGATTGAATCTATTAAAATGAATATACTGCCCAGACTACTATATCTCTTTCAGACCCTACCAATAGAGATTCTTCAGAATCAATTCAATGAATGGAACAAAATGTTATCAAGATATATACGACAAGGTAAAAGGCCTAGAGTCGTTCTCAAAACTTTGCAATTAGCAAAGGAAAAGGGGGGGATGAGGCCTACCTTCTCTTAGAGATTATTATCTCGCAGCACAGTTGAGAGCCGTGATATGTTGGTGTTAGAGTGAAGTTTTTTTGGGTAGATGATTTATTTACACTTAAATGACTTTGGACACTAGACTTCTATTTTAACTGTTTGGGCTTCCTAAGAGGTGTGAATACCAGATGCTTCTGGCTCCGTAGTTTGACCTAATGCTGTAGTTTCGAAGACAGTATTATCTATACATTATAAATATTAATTGTCTTCTATGTTAGCATGGGAAATGCCAAATAAATGTATCATCGATTTAACTTACATTCCTAAAGGCTGTGGATACCAATCCAGACATGTCGGCGTCGGAAGGAAAGGATGGTGTGACATTTTGTATGTAGCTTCAATAGGGAGCATTGTCTATGCATTGTCTATAACTAATTGCCTTTGTGTTTAGCATATAAATAGAGCCCACATTGAGTTAGCAGGCCTTTCTGCAGAAAGCGTCTCCATCCGTAAGATGCCTTGTTGTGTCGAATAAAGAAGCTGCTTTGTATCTACCAGTGACTCTGTCTCTCCAGTAATTTCATCCACGCTACGACAGTTGGTGCAACCCATCATATGACTCTCAACGGAAAAACACTGAGGAGGGGATACTTCCATCCCCCATCCCCATACAGACAATTTTGGCTGATAACAACCTACAAAGGTACATACTACTGATAATCCATGGGTGAAATAGACTCTTAAAATATGGAAAACTATTATAAAAGAATATAAACTAGAGGGAGAAAATGCAATTCTTAAATGGTGTGCATATGACTCTGATTTTACGCCGAATAAACTGGATGCTAGATTTAAGGACTGGACAGCTAAAGGAATAACAGTTCTTTGCAATATAATGAAAGAAGGAACACTGTTCAGTTTTGAAATGCTTAAAGAGGGTTCCGGAGATGTCATCGTTCAGAATGGCAGCTTAAATCAACAGCTCCTCCGGAAAAAAGCATATTTTGCCCCGTTAATCCATCGAATATAAGATCTTTCGAAAATATCTGAATAGATAAGGGGGGCAAGAATGGGGAGAAAGAATTGAGATCAAAAAAGCACCACTGCAGAGTCTATGGAAGAGAGAGGTACAACGCGCAGCTCTCCTACACGTGCACGTGGCAGTGAAGCTGACGCTGGGCCTCGTGCAGGCAAAGCGGCAAATATGATAAGGATTTTGGAAGAGATAAGGGAAGTCCAAAAAGATATAAAGTGCAACTAAATGATATAAAGTCAGAGCTCGCCAACGTCAATCAGAAAATAGCAGTGGCAGAGACTCGAATTGAGAAGATGGAAGACCGCGTGCAAAACGCGGAACAGATACCAAGTAAGGCGATAAAAATATTAAATCAACAGGAAAGTAAATTGCTTGACCAGGAGGGAAGATAGCGACAGAAAAATATCAGGATTTATAATGCTCCTGAAGGCGCAGAGGGATGGTCGATGATGGACTTTGTAGACAAGCTGCTGCGGGAGGCGCTGGAGATTCCTCAGACTATGGAGATTGATATTGAAAGGGCGCATCGTCCGCTTGTCCAGCAGCCTCCCAGAGACAGAGAAAGTAAACTGCGCTCCATTGTACTTAAATCCCTTCAATTCAAGAGCAAGGCGGAGATTCTACGAAGGGCCTGGGGTAAGAGGAGGGTGTTTTGGAATGGGAAGTTAATATACTCCGATCATGATTACCCCCCCCGGTGGTCCTACAGAAATGGAAGGAATAGTTCAAAGCGAAACGAATATTAAAACAAGAAAAGATTAAATTCCAAACCCCGTACCCTGCTAAACTGAGGGTATTTTACCAAGAAGGGATGCCACTGTACCAGATGGTGGAGGAGGCGACTACAGACGTGAACAACAGAGGACTGTACATTAGCATGGTCAAGCCAAGGGAAACTCTGGCTGAGCAGTTGTCCCGAGCTGCTTGTGAAATAGTAAGAGAACCTAGAAAGCAGAGGACGGGAACAGGACGAGAGAAGGATTTTAGGAAGAGACTGTCAGTTCTCCGAGGGCAGCCCTCACCTCCTCCAGAAGAGCCACAAGGTTTGGCTAACTTTAAAAGTGCTGATAAACTAAACGGAAGCAAAAATAGACGGTGATATACTGTACCTATCTCAAGAAATACGTGTTATAATGTGGATTTTATACTACAATTTTTTTTTTAAATTCATTTCTTCATTCCTTTTTCCCCACCTAAATGAGAATATATACATGGCAGGAATACACAGGGAAATCATTTCTGTGTAATGGACATAGTTTTTTTAAACTTACTTTTATAGGTACTGCAGCAGGGGCACTCAACCTACAGGTAGGAGGGGATATCCCCCATGGCTAGACTTTTCTTCTAGCCCAACCCAGGGTCATCTAGAGATCCCAGCCTTGGAACCACACCTTCGTAACCTTTTTTTTATTATTCACTTTTCTTGGTTCTTATTTGTTCAGGGAGTAGATCAATTAAGTTATATTCTGCAAATTTTAATGATATACTAACAGATAAATACCCTTAGAGAGTAAGATCATATATTTTGGGTATATATCTCAAGAATGGTTGAAAAGAGACAAATATAAATATTTAATGAATGTACTGCTGGTGGCTGGTAAAAAAGACCCTTACCAGGAAATGGTTATCTCAGGAGAGCCCAAGTTTAAATGTATGGATGGAAATTACAATTTACAAAATGGAGAAGATAACAGCATCTGTTAATCATAAGTTGGAACAATTTGATTCATACTGGAAAAAATGGTTTAACTACATAACACCTCATAGGCCTGATTTTATTCTCACAATCAATGAATATGTTGTAAAAATCACTCACTACTCTGTACATAGATTTCTTCTTTCGATTGTTCTTTCTTTCCTCTTCTTTCTATAAGGGTATACTTCAGATAAATATTATGTGGAGATTTGTGACAAATATGATATTTATGTACAGTATCTGAAATACATCTTATGGAAATGTTTGATGATGAAACTCAATAAAAAAATAAATTACAAAAAAAATGAAATGCTTGAAGAGAAACACATTAGAAAAACAAGATTTATCGGTATCTACAGATGCGACAGTATGTTAATAGGAGGGTTAAAAATGTAACCAAGGCAAGTACATGTTTGATAGAGCTATTTAGAAAAGCATATAATTCAGATAACAGTATTAGAATTATTTCAAGCGTATATAAGGGTTGGTCAAATCTTAAAACACATTCAACTTCATACATTAAAACAAAGTGGGGGAAGGAAGGAGGGATAATTATATCTGAGGAAAAATGGACAATAATATGGA
The DNA here is from genome assembly GCF_030028105.1 of Mobula birostris. Taxonomy (NCBI): domain Eukaryota; kingdom Metazoa; phylum Chordata; class Chondrichthyes; order Myliobatiformes; family Myliobatidae; genus Mobula; species Mobula birostris. The sequence continues at coordinate 60,786,608 of NC_092394.1, forward strand.
GGTATCTGTGGAAGTGTACCAGTTTCACAGAAATGGAGGGAGTTTTGATGGAAAAATTTGATAAGATATTTTATTACACCCTCTCAGAAATCCCATTATGATAGTAACCTCCCTGTTTGCTGGAGAAATTGTGGAAATCAAAATGCAAACCATTATCATATTTTCTGGGATTGCCCCATTATCAAAGACTATTGGAGTGGGATACACAATGCCCTACAAGACATTTTTAAATGTGAAATACCCTTAGAAAGTAAGACCATATATTTTGGGTATGTACATCAAGAATAGTTGAAAAGAGATAATCATTTAATTAATATACTGCTGGTGGCTGGTAAAAAGACCCTTACCAGGAAATGGTTATCACAACTTTAAACGCATGGATGGAAATTACAATGGACATTTACAAAATGGAGAAGATAACAGCATCTGTTAATCATAAGTTGGAACAATTTGATTCATACTGGTAAAAATGGTTCAACTACTTAACACCTCATAGGCCTGATTTTATTCTCACAAATCAATGAATATGTTGTAAAAAAAAGATTACTCCCTACTTGTACATAGTTTTCTCCTTTTGCTTGTTCTTTCTTTCCTCTCTTTTCTATAGGTGTATACCTCAGATAAATATTATGTGGAGATTTGTGGCAAATATGATTATATGATATATGTACAATTTCTGAAATATATCTTATGAAAATGTTTGTTTGATGATGAACTTCAATGAAAAATTACAAAAAAAAATAAAAAACTGGACCAAGGTGTATCTGTACGTAAGCTGTGTGATGACTGAATGGTTTCACCAGTGTCAGAGTGATGGAGTCGACTTATCAGGGGGTATGATAATGAACCAAGCTTAGTTGTTCCATAAAGAATTTAAATTAGAACATGCGCATGACTATAGTGAAGGATGGCTTCTTAGCGCCACGGAATTTCTATGCATAAAGTGAGTGGAGGAAGACAGTGTGTAAACCATGAAGGAGCTGCTGAGTACATGGACAAACTTACTAAGCTCATAGCTGACGAAAACCCTAGGCCTGAGCAGGTGTACAATACAGATGAAACTACATTATACTGGTGATGTACACTGAGGAATACATTAGCAACAGAAGACGAAGAAGATCACACAAGATTCAAACAATCTAAGGACAGAGTTACCATTTTAGGGTGCTCCAACGCAGCAGGAATGCCACTGTTTAAAAAAGGATTTAGGAAAAAGGCAGGTAACTATAAGCCAGTTAGTTTAACATCCGTAGAAGGGAAAATGCTTGAAGCTATTATTAAAGAAGAAATTGCGAGGCATCTGAAAAGTAATGGATCCATGAGGGAGACGCAACATGGATCCAGCAGAGACAGATCCTGTTTGACAAACTTACTGGAGGTCTTTGAAGATATAACAAGCACAATGGATGAAGGGGAACAGATGGACGCTATTTACTTGGATTTCCAGAAGGCATTCAATAAGGTGCTACATAATAGACTTCTCCATAGGATAAGGATGCATAGAGGGGGTGATGTATTAGCATGGAAAAGAATTTGTTAACCAATAGAAAACAGAGACTTGGGATACACAGTGGTTCTCTGGTTGGCAATCAGTGGTGAGCGGTGAGCCGCGGGGGGTCAGTACTGGGCCCGCAACTGTTCAAGAGGTACTTTGGAGGAAAAAACGGAAGATCAGATTATTATTTAAATGGGAAAAAAAACTGTAGCGTACTGCTGTGCAGAGGGACTTGGGAGTGCTTGTGCATGAATCACAAAAGGTTGGCTTGCAGGTGCAGCAGCATATGAAGAAGGTAAATAGAATGTTGGCCTTCATTGTTAGAGGGATTGAATTTAAGTGCAGGGAGGTTATGCTGCAACCTAATAGGGTACCTGTGAGGTCGCATCTGGAGTACTGCGTGCAGTTCTGGTCTCCTTACTTGAGGAAGGATATACTGGCTTTGGAGGCACTGCGGAGAAGGTTCATCAGGTTGATTCAAGAGATGAGGGGGTTAGTCTATGAGGAGAGATCGAGTCACCTGGGACTGTATTCATTGGAATTCAAAAGAATGAGAGGAGATCTTACAGAAACATATAAAATTATGAAAGGGATAGATAAGATAGAGGCAGGAAAGTTGTTTCCATTGATTGGTGAGACAAGAACCAGGGGGACATAGCCTCAAGATTCAGGGGAGTAAATTTAGGATGGAAATGAAGAGGAACTGTTTTTCCCCAAAGAGTGCTGAATCTGTGAAATTCTCTGCCCAGTCAAGGCTACCTCAGTAAATATACTTAAGACAAGGTTGGACAGATTTTTGCATAGTAAGGGAATTAAGGATTATGGAGAAAAGACAGGTAGTTGGAGATGAGTCCACAGTCGGATGAGCCATGAAATTATTGAATGGCAGAGCAGGCTCGATGGGCCAGATGGCCTACTCCTGATCCTATTTCTGATGTTCTTAGATGTAAACCACTGGTGATTGGGAAAAAAAACTAAATGCCCTAGGGAGTGGTTTGAAAAATATTTCGAGCCAGAAGCCAGAGCACATAGCACATCTTGTAGGGCTACCGAAATATTGCAAAATTCTTATTTTGGATAACTGTTCAGCTCACCCTAAAGCTGAACTCCTGTGAAAGAATAATGTTTTTACAGTGTATTTACCACCAAACTATACATTGCTTGCCCAACGCCAAGGAATACTGTGCTCTCTAAAGGTCAAGTATTGCTCACTTTTCATGAAACACCTGTTAGATGAAGTGAATGCTGGCAATCCTGTACAGACATTGAAAGAATTTACCATGAAGGATATTCTTTGCTCATTGCTTATGGGTAGGAGAAGGTAGAACCTTCAACACTAAAGAAAAGCTTGATGATTATTTTACAGGATTTCGCATACCAAGTAGCTGTACATGAATGTTTGCACATTTGCTTGCTGCTTTCAAAGATATAGCAACTAGTCTTAATGAAGAAAATCTGCACGAGCAGATGACTGTCGACGACAAAACACCTGTAGTGCATCACATTACAGGCTTGGAAATTATGGACGGTGTTCTAAGTGCTGATAAAAATTGCAAGTAATGAAAAAGACAGCGATGATAATCAAGTCACTTTTTATTGTCATTTTGACCATAATTGCTGGTACAGTACAGAGTAAAAATGAGACAACGTTTTTCAGGACCATAGTGCTACATGAACAATACAAAAACTACACTGAACTACATAAAAAACATAAAACTACACTAGACTACAGACCTACCCTGGACTGCATGAAGTACACAAAACAGTGCAGGCATTACAATAAATAATAAACAAGACAATATGCACAGTAGAGGGCAGTAGGTTGGTGTCAGTCCAGGCTCTGGGTATTGAGGAGTCTGATGGCTTGGGGGAAGAAACTATTACATAGTTGGTCGTGAGAGCCCGAATACTTCGGTACCTTGTGCCAGATGGCAGGAGGGAGAAGAGTTTGTATGAGGGGTGCGTGAGATCCTTCATAATGCTGTTTGCTTTACGGATGCAGCATGTGGCGTAAATGTCTCTAATGGTGGGAAGAGAGACTCCGATGATCTTCTCAGCTGACCTCACTATCAGCTGCAGGGTCTTGTGATCCGAAATGGTGCAATTTCCAAACCAGGCTGTGATGCAGCTGCTCAGGATGCTCTCAATACAATCTCTGTAGAATGTGATGAGGATGGAGGGTGGGAGGTGGACTTTTCTCAGCCTTCGCAGAAAGTAGAGACGCTGCTGGGCTTTCTTTGCTATGGAGCTGGTGTTGAGGGACTAGGTGAGATTCTCCACCAGGTGAACACCAAGAAATTTGGTATTCTTAACGATCTCTACGGAGGTGTCGTCGATGTTCAGTGGACAGTGGTCGTTCCATGTCCTCCTGAAGTCAACAACCATCTCTTTTGTTTTGTTCACATTCAGAGACAGGTTGTTGACTCTGCACCAGTCCGTTAGCCGCTGCATCTCCTCTCTGTATGCTGACTCATCGTTCTTGCTGATGAGACCCACCACGGTCGTGTCATCGGCGAACTTGATGATGTGGTTCGAGCTGTGTGTTGCTGCACAGTCGTGGGTCAGCAGAGTGAACAGCAGTGGACTGAGCACACAGCCCTGGGGGGCCCCCGTGCTCAGTGTGATGGTGTTGGAGATGCTGTTTCCAATCCGGACTCACTGGGGTCTCCCAGTCAGGAAGTCTAGGATCCAGTTGCAGAGGGAGGTGTTCAGGCCCAGTAGGCTCAGCTTTCCAATCAGTTTCTGAGGAATGATTGTGTTGAATGCTGAATTGAAGTCTATGAACAGCATTCGAACGTACATATATTTTTTGTCCAGGTGGGTTATACCAGGTGGAGGGTGATGGCAATGGAGTCGTCTGTTGAACAGTAGAGATGGTACACGAAATGAAACTGGAAGCTTTATCATTGACAAGTTAATTGAGTTGTTGAACGATTTAATCAAAGGGTTAGAGAAACATACCTTTGTCACAGAACAAGAGCTAATGAATTTTTATTTGATGCAAGAAAAATTACATAGGGAAAGATCAAAACACAAGAAACAACTTCGTCTGGATGAAGTGTTTAAAAAGATAACTGAGAAGCAACATTCTTTGTAAATACAGTATTTAATAACTTTATGTTTCATTTTTGTGTAATTAATGATCCTTTTTAAACTCCTGCAGTCCATTATTATTACGCAACATTGATCTGGCAAGGCTTGAGAACCAAGGGTGCCAGAAAAATCTGTGATCAACCTGTACTTGATTCACTTAATAGCCAAATAATTACTGATCTCTCCCTTTTAAATATACTCAGCATCAGGGCTCACTCACAAAGAAATCTAGAGGCTCACTACTCTGAAGGCAGAGGTTTCTATTATTTTATGACTGTGACACCTGGGACCTTTCGATTTTCCAACTTTGCTAATAGAAAATGTATAAATAGGTGATATAATCAATACAGAAACAACGAAATAAAGTAACTAGGTAGTCTAGATGCTATTAACATTATATGAATATTTTAAAAGAATGAACATAAAAAGCAGTCATGTCATCCTGGTTTTCAGCTAAATTCTGTCTATCTCCTACTTCACAAAATTTTCAGTTCAGAATACAGATCATAAGCTCTTCCCAGGGCACAATCAAGCACAAATAGTGAAATATTCCTACCATACATCTATCAAGTAGATAGGTGGCAAAAAGAATCAATAAGCACATGCAAGAGAGAGTAAGATGCTAGGATACTAGAAACAAGGGATAAATGAGACAACTAACATTTCCCCACTTTGGAGCCAACATGACATGATGGGCCAAATGGGCTCCTTCAGTATTATTACAAGAACATGAAGTCACTATGTTTAAAGTACTAATTCTGGGATTTCTCTGTCCAAAGGGATCGCAGAGATGACATGAAAATTGGTGGTGTTGGACAAGTTGTCCAAGTCTATAGCAGGGTATAGATCAAAGCTGGGCAGAAGATTGACAGGTGGAATTTAATCCAAGTAAGTGGGAGATAATGCACTCTGAGAAATTGAGTTGTAGTACAACATATACAGTTTTTAAGGTTTTAAGGAATGTAGATCAACGGAGGGACCTAGGGGTCCAAATTCATAACGTGGCAATGCAGGTAGAAAAGAGTGGTGAAGGCAGCACATGATCTGCTTGTCTTTACAGGTCAGGCCACAGAATACTAGGATTAGAATGTTGCATTGCTAACACCGGTTAGACCACACTTGGTGTACTGCATACAGTCCTTGTTGATGTGATTGTACAAAAGTGCAAAGGATGTTTACCAGGATATTACATGGATTGGAAGACTTTAGTTATAGGAAGAGACTGGATAAGGTGGTCTCATTCTACCTGGAGCAAAGGTGGTTGAAGAATGACCCTTTAGAGGTATGCAAGATAAGAGGCTTAGAAATGTTAGATAATCACATCATTTTTCCCATGGTAGGGTTACCAAAAGAGGGGATGTTTATGGTAAGAAGGAAGAGCTGTAAAATAGTGGTCACCAACCTCTTTAAGCCCAAGATCCCCTACCTCGACCTTTGTGAAAGGCAAGATCTACCTACTAAATCATTTAGAGAAAAAACGGCTCAAATTGTACTGTCAATTTGAGGCCTTTTATTTGGGCTAATAGTATTTGAGTTACACAAAATACTTTTGTCAAACTTTCAAATTAATTCAGACAGGAAAACACTGTAACTAGCATATCTTTCTTTAAGAATATTACAATACTTCACACCTTTAATTTTAAATTTCATTATTTAAATTTTATTTCAACACGAAAAATAAATGAATAAAAATTGACTGTTGCACTCAGTGTGATGACTGGGGCTGAATACTTATTGCTAGTTCCCTGAAATTTGGCTCATAACCTCAGACAGCCAGTCTGAGACAGTCTGTGAGGCATCTGTCAGTAAGACAGCTCCTGTACCTAGATTTAATAATTTTCATCTGTGAAAATGCAATTTCACATAGATAAGTTGACCCGAAGCAGGTACTGACTTTTAGTGCTATAAAACCAACACGCACGCCACGCATTGCTGGGGCCCCATCAGTAGTAATTGCCACCAGTTTATGAATGGGGATGTCATTTTCACGGATATATTTTTTAAACTCATTGTAAATATCCTCACCTCTCGTTCTCTCCTTTAATTGCAAAAGAGTGAGGAAGTCCTCCTTTGTTGTAAAGCCCTGGAAACCATTCTGACAAATACAACAAGCTGAGCTGTTTGCATTACATCCAGGGATTCCTCGAACTGTAGTGAAAAATATTCAGGTCCTCTGACAGTGACTCCACCCTCCTTGTCACTGTTGCAGGGCTAAGTGGTATATTACGTATTGCGGTTGTGATGTTGTTTTTGTATATAATGTCATTAAAAACAGTCCCTACAGTAATGGCCATTGCTTCCTTGCATAAATCGCCATCTGCAAAAGGCTGGTGTTTAGCCAAAAGGTGACTTACACGAAATGATTCTTCAATAGCAGCCTTATTTTGAGCAGCATGTTTTGTGAAAAACGATTGCTGGGCCTTCAACCCTGACTTCAGCTCCTCAACTTTCCTGCCACGAATTGCGCTCTTCGCTCTTCAGGGGGTAGGTGTCTTTAAATTTCTGGTGGTTGGTGTTGTGGTGCAGCTCCAGATTCCCTTTTAGTCAGTGCTTATGTTTGGTGGCACAATATACATACACACTTGTCTTTCACCAAGCTAAATAGAAATTCCTCTTCCCATTCTGGATGGAATTTGTATGTTTTTGCCTTCTTTCGTGCAGCCTCCGCCATGCTATCAGGATATCACGAGCGAGCGCCATATATTGATGTTTGCGACAGTCTGTACTCTTATCCAGTGGTCCCCAACCTCCGGGCCGCGAAGAATGCAGCGATACAGCGGCGGTCGGAATGCACCCAGCACATCTTTAAGAAAAAAAGCTGAAATAAACAAGCTAATTAATTAGGTGCTGCCCAGCACGTAAAGGTCGGCCCAGAACAGAGGCGACACAATCCGTAATCACCTATTGCCTCTGATCTGGGCCGACATTTATGTGCCGGGCTGCACCTAATTAATTAGCTTGTTTATTTTGGCTTTTTTTTTTATAAAAGATGTGCTGAGTGCATTCCAACTACCGCTGTACCGCTGCATTCTTCGCGGCCCGGTGGTTGGGGACCACTGCATATCTAATTTAATTGGTCACTTTGATGCAGCACAGGCTACGCTGAAAACGCAGCTCATGGCGGGGGTGCTACACACATGCGCACTGGGCAGAAAGAACGGAACTAAAACCCCGCAACCCGGAAACAATCTCTCTTTACAAACAGTTTTGTAGCAAAAGTACTGCTATAGTACCATTACCCTAATTAGTATTACTTATTTTTATAATGCTCACATTACAACAGTATTTGAGTATATATTTTTGATCTTTTTCGGGATCTACTGGGCAAGCCTCAAAGATCGACCGGTCGATCGCGATCGACGGGTTGGTGACCCCTACTGTAAAAGGTATCACTACAGAAAGTTTCTTTTTAAACAGAGATTGATATGTGGAACATGCTACCAGAAGTAGTAATAGATTCTAATACAGTTACTTTATTAAAAGATACATTTAGACAAGCACTTGAACAGGCAAGTCATAGAAGGATATAGACCTAATGCAGACGAACGGGATTAATATTGATGGGTAAAAAGTTCAGCATGGACATGGTGGGCCAAAGAACTCATTTCTATGCTGTATGACACTATGACTAACAAGGACATGTTTTATTTTATATGAGTACACTAATTTCAAAGACAAAGCAGCCATGCAAAGGCTCAATACACTAATAACCGGAACAGTGGACTGCCTGCACAATTCCACAATGTTCTGCAATGACCACTGCATCACACCATCCATGGAAGACTGCAGTTAATTCTTTGCAGTGTTACAATCCTTTCAACTAAACATTCTCATCAAGTGAGCTAACCACACTAAAATTTGAATGGAAATTAAGATAAACAGATTAGTATCCAGACATTTATGAGGGTTTAGTCAGTCAGAGGGCAACAGCACAGAAGTAGGCCCTTCAGCCCATCTAGTTAATGTTGAACTCTGCCTAGTCCCATTGACCCACACCTGCACAACAGCACTTCATAATCCTCCCATCCATGTACTTATTTAAGCTTCTCTTAAATATTGCAAACAAATCCACATCCACCACTTCTGCTGACAGCTTGTTCCACACTCTTAGCACCCCTGAGTGAAAAAGATCCCCTTCAGGGTCCCCTTAGATATTTCACCTTTCACCCTTAACTTATGACATCTAGTCCCAAGTCTAACCCTTCGCCCCATCACCTGTACTCAATACTCTGATTAATGAAGGCCAATGTGCCAAAACTCTCTTTACAACCCTATCTAGGAATTATGGATCTGCATTCCCATTTCCCTTTGTTCTACACACTCCAATCTTGAACAAAGGAGCAACATTAGCTAACTTCCAGTCCTTCGGCCTATCACCTGTGGCTAAGGACATTTTAAATGCCCCTGCATTTTCTGCACTAGCATCCCAAAAGCTCCAAGACGACACCATATTAGGCCACAGGGATATAAAACACCCCAGTTTGCCTCAAGACAGCAAGCGCATCTTCTTCTGTAATCCTGATATGAATCATGACCTCACTACTGTTTTATTCAGTTCTATAGACTCGTACCTGTGAGTAAATACAGCTTGAAAATTTTCAGTTAAGATCTCCACATCTCCTTCGGCTCTGTGCAGAGATGTCCACACTGATCCTCAAGAGGACCAGGTTTGTCCCTGTTTAATATACCTGTAGAAGCTCTTGGGATTATTTTTCACCTTGTCTGCCAGAGAAACCTGCCTTCTTTTAGTCCTAATTTCTGTCTCAGTATTATCTTGCATTTCTTGTACTCCTCACACACCTCATTAGTTTCTTGCTGCCTATACCTGCTACGTTCCTCTTTCTTCCTAACCAGGGCTCCAATATACCTCAAAAACCAAGGTTTCCCAAACCTGTTAGAATTGCCTTTTATTCTAACAGAAACTTACAAACTCTGTAGTCTCAATATTTCACTTTTAAACTTCTATTTCCCACTTACCAAGCATCCCCTTGCCAGAAAACAACCTATCCACACCTGCCAGATCTTTTCTGATGCCAGTTCAGAACTTCATCCTGACAAGTAGTTCTACCCTTTATCATTACCTTGAAGCAAACAGAATTATGATCGCTAGATCCAAAGTGTTCTCCTACACACACATCTGTTACATGGCTTGACTCATTCCATAACAGGAGATTGCATTTTTTCTAGTTGGAACCTCGAAATTTTGATTAAGGAAATTTTGCTAAACACATTTGACGAACTCTATCTCATCCAGTCGATTCACAGTATGGGAGTCTCAGTCAATATTTGGAAAGTTAAAATAACCTATTATCACAACTTGTGTTTTTTACAACTGTCTGATAGCTCTCTACAAATTTTCCTCCTCTAAATCCTGCTAATGGGAGGTCTAAAATATAACCCTAATAACATGGTTATCGCAAACACGAGGAAATCTGCAGATTCTGGAATTTCAAGCAACACACACAAAAAATACTGGTGAACGCAGCAGGCGAGGCACCCCAGAAGAGGTACAGTCGACGTTTCGGGCCGAGACCCTTCATCAGGACTAACTGAAAGAAGAGCTAGTAAGAAATTTGAAAGTGGGAGGGGGAGGGGGGTGATCCAAAATGATAGGAGAAGACAGGAGGGGGAGAGATGGAGCTAAGAGCTGTAAAGTTGATTGGCAAAAGGGATATGAAGCCGAAGAAGGGAGAGGATCATGGGACGGGAGGCCTAGGGAGAAAGAAGGGGGAGGGGGGAAGCCTAGAGGATGGGCAAGGAGTTATAGTTATACACTACCTGCTCCTCCATCTATCTTTGTATCATCAGCAAATTTAGCCACAAATCCATTAATCCCATAGTCCAAATCATTGACATACATCATATAAAGCAGCGCTCCCACTGGTAACCAGCAGCCAGCCAGATTAGGATTCCTTTATTCCCACCCTCAGTTTTCTGCCGATCAGCCAATGCTCCACATATGCCAGTAGCTTCCCTGTAACTCCATGGGCTCTTATCTTACTAAGCAGCCTCATGTGCGGCACATTGTCAAAGGCCTTCTAAAAATCCAAGTACACTACATCTACTGCACCTCCTTTGTCTACCTTGCTTGTAACTTGCTCAAAAAATTGCAGTAGGTTAGTCAGGCAGGATTTTCCTTTCTGGAAACCATGCTGGCTTTGGTCTATCTTGGTCTATCACCCCCAAGGTGCAGGAGACAGGAAGCTAAGTGTCTGTCAGAGGGAAAGGGAATAAGCAGACATCTAGCTACCTGTCTTGTCTCCTGCACCTTGGGGGTGATTGCTTCCCCGTAGCTCTCATCTATGAAAGCTTCATTCTCCTAAATGATCCGAAGGGCATTCAACTCCAGTTCCCTAATATTTTTCTTATCAACTGCAGTTGTATCCACTTTGTCTGCGACTACTCATCAGGGATAGTGGGGAGCTTCCCGTCTTCCCACATCCTGCAATGCAAAAAGAGCACTCCATGTCCTGACTGTCATCTCCACTGATCTAACTCAACAATAAGAAAGAAAGAAACCTGACAGGAACCTCACTCTAGTCTCTACCTCTCCTCACCTAAGCCTCAGGCTTAATCTCATTATTCTATGTGTAATATGGCATTAATCTGGTTCTGTTTTAAATTCGAGAGATATCATCTAGATGCCAGTGCATTATAGAGAAAGCCGTGGCTGACAGCAGCTAGCGAGATGACAAGCATTTCTAAGAATGAATGAATAGATGGGAGCAAAATCTGGCTCCAGATGTTAGTGACAGACATTATTCTAACATGTGGGCAAGTGAGAGTTAGACTTTAAAATATACTAACCATAAGGACAAGCTTCCTTTAAAATGTTTATTCCTTTAAAACTGTACAAATTAGTTATGTTAACCTATTGGTTGTAGAGGAAAGACATAGTGTACACTGTTAAAACACTATGAAGGCAACTTAAGGCCTGCTGGGACAATTAACAGCTTCAGAAAGCCAGCAACAGTGGAATCCAATGCATCTAAGATCTCATCTAAGGAGTTGTAGGCCTGTGAGAGTATATTGACCACAACTTGTTTATCAGTTCATAAATTTGGAGAATTTTGCATTGGTGGCACTTTTTCCAGTGCTATAGTTAGCCTAGGTCTGAAAAGCATTTGGAGGCAGTGATAACTGCACCTCAGTATTCCACGAGTTTTGTGCCAGGTCTCAGATCTTGATCTTCAAAATGTGTGGGGTGTTTTGAGAATATGAAAAGTCAGTCACATAGGCTAAAGCGAAACCTATCCACCAGCAAATCTCAATTAATATCAATGTTTCTGACAGAACTATGTATAAAAATCATCGTACTCTAACAAACTGAGGCAATAGACTTGGTGATTTTCCTTTCAATTGAACAAAACCTTGCTATATGTGTAGTTCTAGACTCAGATGAAGATGAATCAGACATAGAACGAATGTAATTGTTTAGGAAATGGGTGAATTAAGAATGATGAAGTGTAAATAAAATATAAATTTTAAATATAAATTACAAAGAACTTACTTTTCTCAAAATGCATTCAGACTTTACTTCCAATGTCATAGGGCATAAAAGGACTCAGAATTCAAAGAATCCCCTTTCTTTCTTCCAAGGCCTTCCGTCCCATGATACTCTCCCTTCTCCAGCCTTGTATCCTTTTTGCCAATCAACTTCCCAGCTCCTGGCTTCATCCCTCCCCCTCCTGTCTTCTCCTATAATTTCAGGTCTCCTCCTACCCCTCCCACTTTCAAATCTCTTACTATTTCTTTTTTCCGTTAGTCCTGACGAAGGGTCTCAACCCGAAACCTCGACTACTTCTTCCTATAGATGCTGACTGGCCTGCTGCGTTCCACCAGCATTTTGTGTGCGTTGCTTGAATTTCCAGCATCTGCAGGTATTCTCGTGTTTGCTTCAAAATTCAAAATTTAGTCTGACAACTAAGTGGTTCAAATTAAGCAAAATTAAACAAAATTACTCAGCCATTCAGCAATAAGTACTTCTGAAAATATTTTTAGAATGAACTAGATACCAATGCAAATCTTCTGAAATATTAAAAGTTATATTTAAATATTTAATGGACGATTAATGAAAAATTTGGCTACTCTCTCTCATGATCCACAGGTCTCACTGAAGGAGACTGTTCCCTTTCTGGACCATATTTTCTTCCTCAAAAGGTTTGACAATTCATTTCATGCGTCTCAGAAGCACTGCTTCTTCCAAGGGGCAAACCTAGAAACTCAATGCGGCTGGACATATCACCCAGGATGTTACTGTAATCAAAGACCAAACCTGGCCACTTTGAACAGCTACTGTTTCCAGCAGAGGTTACTGTAGAGGTCAGATATTGCAAAGCAGATTAGAAGCACTTTAAAGATCAATCTAATTGCACAAAAAAATGTTGTGAACTTGAGAGATTTCAACTTACTGGTATAGTCACTAAGTGTGTATAGTACAGTAATAAGATTGTCCAGGCACGGCCAATGATCAGCATTACACTTCAGTCCTTCTTCAAAAGCATGGCGAGCCAATGGAATTCGAATCAATTTTAGTGCCACTCTTCCTATTTTATACCAGAGATTTACGTCAGTAGAATCCAACATTACAGCCTATGTGAGAAAATCATTGAAAATAATGATTAGGCAGTTCAACAATGGAAATACACCCTTAAACTATTTCATAGATCATTCTATTTCAAACTAGTGGCAATACCATCACATAGAGGAAAATGGCCTGGTTCAAATAGGGTGCCAACAAACTGTTATCCCCACACCACCCCAATAGTTTTCAGTATGCTGCAGAAAGCCACAGCACGTACAGCAGAGAGCATGGGGAAGACAGAGTGAGAAAGAGAAGGCATCATATAAAGTAACACACAAAATGCTGGAGGAACATAAGGTGGTGAACTGCCTCAGCCTGAAACATCAACTGTTTATTCTTTTCCATAGATGCTGCCTGGCCTGCTGACTTCCTCCAGCATTTTGTGTGTTGCTTTGGATTTCCAAAATCTGCCACAGTCAAGTTGATGACTTAAATGCAAAAATGCCCTCCTACATATGGTCAATTTCTTGCATCTTTAAAATGCATTTTGTTCCTTACCTCCAGATAAAATTTCATTGCTGTACTCAGGTCATCCTTTTGGGAAGCCAAGCTGGCTAAGTTTTTATAGGTAGAATACTTCAACATCAACCCTGGGTGCTTTAAACCTTCATTCTCATCACCTGATAGAACAGCCTAAAGAAAAATTATTGGAGCATTAGTGTGTACATTTTCCATCAAGGTACATAGCTATGATAGATATCCAACAGCAAGATGGCTGATGACTTTTTATACCAAACTGCCACTAGCTCAGCACAAAAGCTATTCAGTACAATAATAAAAATTAGAGAACAAAATTGCAGGTTATTTTGAATTGGCCTGGTGATATTTACTAACCTGTGAAACAGATAAAAATCAATGTGGACTCAATGGTAAAGAGATTAGGAGAGGCAATATTCACTCTACAGGATAGTGACCAAGTGACAGACTCACGCTCTCAAGCAATGACTTCATCTCCACGGGCCAGGAAATCATATATCGAAATCATCACCAGTGCAGCCAATTGGTTTTAGTGAAATGGAGATCACCATGTGCAGTCAAAGTGTTTCAATTGATTGCAATAAAAATACTCTGGAAGGTCTAACTGCTAGTGAATCGGTATCCTGGCAAAAACTACACCATGAAGACAAAAGAACTCTCCAAGCAACTCCACGAAAAGGTTACTGAAAACCACACATCAGGAGATGGATATATAGAAACATAGAAAATAGGTGCAGGAGTAGGCCATTCGGCCCTTCGAGCCTGCACCGCCATTCAGTATGATCATGGCTGATCATCCAACTCAGAACCCTGTACCAGCCTTCCCTCCATACCCCCTGATCCCTTTAGCCACAAGGGCCATATCTAACTCCCTCTTAAATATAGCCAATCAACTGGCCTCAACTGTTTCCTGTGGCAGAGAATTCCACAGATTCATCACTCTCTGTGTGAAGAAGTTTTTCCTAATCTCGATCCTAAAAGGCTTCCCCTTTATCCTCAAACTGTGACCCCTCGTTCTGGACTTCCCCAACATCGGGAACAGTCTTCCTGCATCTAGCCTGTCCAATCCCTTTAGGATTTTACACATTTCAATAAGATCCCCCCTCAATCTTCTAAATTCCAACGAGTACAAGCCCAGTTCATCCAGTCTTTCTTCATATGAAAGTCCTGCCATCCCAGGAATCAATCTGGTGAACCTTCTCTGCACTCCCTCTATGGCAAGGATGTCTTTCCTCAGATTAGGGGACCAAAACTGTACACAATACTCCAGGTATGGTCTCACCAAGGCCTTGTACAACTGCAGTAGTACCTCCCTGCTCCTGTACTCGAATCCTCTTGCTATGAATGCCAGCATACCATTCGGCTTTTTCACTGCCTGCTGTACCTGCATGCCCACTTTCAATGACTGGTGTACAATGACACCCAGGTCTCGTTGCACCTCCCCTCTTCCTAATCGGCCACCATTCAAATAATAATCTGTTTTCCTGTTTTTGCCATCAAAGTGGATAACCTCATATTTATCCACATTAAATTGCATCTGCCACGAATTTGCCCACTCACCGAACCTATCCAAGTCACCCTGCATCCTCTTAGCATCCTCCTCACAGCTAACACTGCCACCCAGCTTCATGTCATCCGCAAACTTGGAGATGCTGCATTTAATTCCCTCATCTAAGTCATTAATATAGATTGTAAACAACTGGGGTCCCAGCACTGAGCCTTGCGGTACCCGACTAGTCACTGCCTGCCATTCTGAAAAGGTCCCGTTTATTCCCACTCTTTGCTTCTTGTCTGCCAATCAATTCTCTATCCACATCAATACCTTACCACCAATACCGTGTGCTTCAAGTTTGCACACTAATCTCCTGTGTGGGACCTTGTCAAAAGCCTTTTGAAAATCCAAATATACCACATCCACTGGTTCTTCCCTATCCACTCTACTAGTTACATCCTCAAAAAAATTCTATGAGATTCTTCAGACATGATTTTCCTTTCACAAATCCATGCTGACTTTGTCCGATGATTACACCGCTTTCCAAATGTGCTGTTATCACATCTTTGATAACTGACTCTAGCATTTTCCCCACCACCGATGTTAGGTTAACCGGTCTATAATTCCCCAGTTTCTCTCTCCCTCCTTTTTTAAAAAGTGGGGTTACATTAGCCACCCTCCAATCCTCAGGAACTAGTCCAGAATCTAAAGAGTTTTGAAAAATTATCACTAATGCATCCACTATTTCTTGGGCTACTTCCTTAAGCACTCTGGGATGCAGACCATCTGGCCCTGGGGATTTATCTGCCTTTAATCCCTTCAATTTACCTAACACCACTTCCCTACTAACATGTATTTCCCTCAGTTCCTCCATCTCACTAGACCCTCAGTCCCCTACTATTTCCAGAAGATTATTTATGTCCTCCTTAGTGAAGACAGAACCAAAGTAGTTATTCAATTGGTCTGCCATGTCCTTGCTCCCCATAATCAATTCACCTGTTTCTGTCTGTAGGGGGCCTACATTTGTCTTAACCAATCTTTTTCTTTTCACATATCTATAAAAGCTTTTACAGTCAGTTTTTATGTTCCCTGCCAGTTTTCTCTCATAATCTTTTCTCCCTTTCCTAATTAAGCCCTTTGTCCTCCTCTGCTGGACTCTGAATTTCTCCCAGTCCTCAGGTGAGCCACTTTTTCTGGCTAATTTGTATGCTCCTTCTTTGGAATTGATACTTTCCCTAATTTCCCTTGTTAGCCACGGGTGCACTACCTTCCCTGATTTGTTCTTTTGCCAAACTGGGATGAACAATTGGTGTAGTTCATCCATGCGATCTTTAAATGCTTGCCATTGCATATCCATCGTCAACCCTTTAAGTGTCATTTGCCAGTCTATCTTAGCTAATTCACGTCTCATACCTTCAAAGTTACCCCTCTTTAAGTTCAGAACCTTTGTTTCTGAATTAACTATGTCACTCTCCATCTTAGTGAAGAATTCCACCATATTATGGTCACTCTTACCCTAGGGGCCTCTTACAACAAGATTACTAATTAACCCTTCCTCATTGCTCAATACCTAGTCTAGAATAGCCGGCTCTCTAGTTGGTTCCTCAACATGTTGGTTCAAAAAACCATCCCGCATACATTCCAAGAAATCCTCTTCCTCAGCACCCTTACCAATTTGGTTCACCCAATCTACATGCAGATTGAAGTCACCCATTATAACCGCTGTTCCTTTATTGCACGCATTTCTAATTTCCTGTTTAATACCAACACCAACCTCACTACTACTGTTAGGCGGCCTGTACACAACTCCCACCAGCGTTTTCTGCCCCTTAGTGTTATGCAGCTCTACCCATATCGATTCCACATCCTCCCAGCTAATGTCCTTCCTTTCTATTGTGTTAATCTCCTCTCTAACCAGCAATGCTAACCCACCTCCTTTTCTTTCATGTCTATCCCTCCTGAATATTGAATATCCCTGAATGTTGAGCTCCCATCCTTGGTCACCCTGGAGCCATGTCTCTGTGATCCCAACTATATCATATTCATTAATAACAATCTGCACTTTTAATTCATCCACCTTGTTAAGAATGCTCCTTGCATTGACAAACAAAGCCTTCAGGCTCGCTTTTACAACACTCTTAGCCCTTATACAATTATGTTGAAAAGTGGCCCTTTTTGATTTTTGCCCTGGATTTGCTGGCTTGCCACTTTTACTTTTCACCTTACTACTTTTTGCTTCTACCCTCATTTTACACTCCTCTGTCTCTCTGCACTTGTTTCCATCCCCCTGTTGTGAACTAATCTCCTCTCTCCTAGTCTCTTTAATTTGATTCCCACCCCCCAACCATTCTAGTTTAAAGTCACCTCAGTAGCCCTCGCAAATCTCCCTGCCAGGATATTGGTCCCCCTAGGATTCAAGTGTATCCCGTCCTTTTTGTATAGGTCACACCTGCGCCAAAAGAGGTCCCAATGACCCAAAAACTTGAAGCCCTGCCCCCGCTCCAATCCCTCAGCCACGCATTCATCCTCCACCTCATCGCTTCCTACTCTCACTGTCGCGTGGCACAGGCAGTAATCCCGAGATTACTACCTTTGCGGTCCTTTTTCTCAACTCCCTTCAATACAATACAAATACAAGAACATTTCCAAGTCACTGAATACCCTTTAGAGTACAGTTAAGTCAATCATCAAGAAATGGAAAGTATTACAGTTGTAAATCTGCCTAGAGCAGGCCATTCTAAAAAGCTGAGTGACCGTGCAAGAAGGGGACTAGTGAGGGAGGCCACCAAGAGACCTCTGACAACTCTGGAGGAGTGACAAGCTTCAGTGGCTGAGATGGGAGAGACTGTGCATACAACAACTGTTGCCCGGGTGCTTCACCAGTCGCAGCTTTATGGGAGAGTGGCAAAGAAAAAGCCACTGTTGAAAAACAACTCGCATGAAATCTCAGCTAGAGTTTGCCAGGAGGCATGTGGGAGTCTGATGTCAGCTGGAAGAAGGTTCTATGGTGTGATGAAATAAAAATTGAGCTTCTTGACCATCAGACTAAATGCTTTGTTTAGCATAAGCCAAACACTGCACATCAAAAACACACCATCCCTACCGTGAGGCATGGTGGTGGCTGCATCATGCTGTGGGGATGCTCCACTGCAGCAGGTCCTGGAAGGCTTGTGAAGGTAGCGGGTAAAATGAATGCAGCAAAATACAGAGAAATCCTGGAGGAAAACCTGATGCAATCTGTAAGAGAACTGTGACTTGGGAGAAGATTTATTTTCCAGCAAGACAATGACCCCAAGCATAAAGCCAAAGCTAAAAAAAAACAAAGTTTTTTTTTAAATATAATTTTTATTGAATTTTCAGAATGAATACATGAAAGGATAGTGTCTACCCTCCCCTCTTCTCTTAACCCTCCCCCCCATGTATAGTCCTACCTAAAAAAGAAGAAAAAAAAGAAAAAGAAGAACCGCCTGGGTGTTGGAAGGTTTCCACATGCTCCATGGAGTTCAAAATAAATTTGGTATACTTATTCGTTACTTTCTCCAAGGGACCAAGATCTTTATCGGAGCACTTAAATATGCCATCCTATCTTTTGTAAATAAGGGCGCCAAATATTCAGAAATGTTACATATTTATCTCTTAAATTATAGGTAATTTTTTCGGGTGGAACAGAACTAGCCATTTCATTATTCCAACGATTCATACTTAAACATGAATCAGATTTCCAAGTATCTGCTATAGTCTTCTTAGCTACTGCCAATGCAATTTTTATAAATTCTTTCTGATATTTATTCAATTTAAGTTTTGGCTTTATCCCTTCAATATCACCTAATAGAAATAATACAGGGTTATGTGGAATCTTTATTAGCAAGGAGACCTTTGTTCCGAAACAGACTTATTCCTTTTACAATGGACAATCAACTTTTATGTAATTGGTACCAAAAAGGGATTAAATTTATAGGAGATTGTTATGAACGAGGTATATTGATGTCATTTGAACAATTAAAGGATAAATATAAAATATCAAATAACACTTTCTTTTGTTACCTTCAATTAAGGGCTTACTTAAAAGGTAAGCTGGGTCAAACAATGTTTTTGCCAAAACCTAATGAAATTGAAACTTTAATTCAAAAAGGGAAAACTAAAAAATTTATTTCTTGTATGTATAATTTGATTCAAGAACAGACAATTAAACAAGGAATCTATAAGTCAAAACAAAAATGGGAAACAGATCTGAATATTAATATTGATTAAACAAATTGGTCAAGACTCTGTCTTGACAGTATGACAAATACAATAACTGTTCGACTTAGATTAGTACAATATAATTTTTTACACCAATTATATATTACACCACAAAAAATAAATAGATTAAATTCAAATCTATCCGATAAATGCTTTCGGTGTAATCAAGAAATTGGTACTTTTTTACATTCTACTTGGTCTTGTTTTAAAATTCAACCCTTTTGGATAAATTTAAGCGCCTTATTGGAACAAATTACTGGAACTCAACTTCCACATAACCCTGTATTATTTCTATTAAAAAAAACAAAGTTGATAGGGTTAGGGTTAGGGTTCACCTACCACCCCACCAGCCTCCGGATCCAGCAGATTATCCTCTGCAACTTCCGCCACCTTCAACAGGACCCCACCACTAAGCACATCTTTCGCTCTCCACCCCTCTCTGCTTTCCGCAGGGATCGGTCCCGCCGTGATTCCCTGATCCACACGTCCCTCCCCACTGATCTCCCACCCAGCACTTGTCCCTGTAAGCGCAGGTGCTACACCTGTCCCTACACCTCCTCTCTTGCCACCATTCAGGGCCCCAAACAGTCCTTCCAAGTCAGGCAACACTTCACTTGTGAGTCTGTTGGGGTCATCTATTGCATCCAGTGCTCCCGGTGCGGCCTCCTCTACATCGGTGAGACCCCACGCAGATTGGGGGACCGCTTCGTCGAGCACCTCCACTCCGTCCGCCACAACGGACAGGATCTCCCAGTAGCCACCCACCTCAACTCTGCTTCCCACTGCCATTCAGATATGGCCTCCTCTAATGCCATGATGAGGCCAAACTCAGGTTGGAGGAGCAACACCTCATATACCATCTAGGTAGTCTCCAGCCCCTTGGTATGAACATAGAATTCTCCAACTTCCGGTAATTCCCTCCCCCTATCCCTATTTCACTCTGCCCCCTCCCCCAGCTGCCTATCACCTCCCTCATGGTTCCACCTCCTTCTACTACCCATTGTGTTTTCCCCTATTCCTTCTTCACCTTTCCTGCCTATCACCTCCCTGCTTCCCCTCTCCCACCCCTTTATCTTTCCCCTTACTGGTTTTTCACCTGGAACCTACCAGCCTTCTCCTTCCCACCCTCCCCCCACCTTCTTTATAGGGCCTCTGCCCCTTCCCTCTACAGTCCTGACGAAGGGTTCTGGCCCGAAACGTCGTCAGACCTTTTCCACGGATGCTGCCCGACCTGCTGAGTTCCTCCAGCGTGTTGTGAGTGTTGCTTTGACCCCAGCATCTGCAGATTATTTTGTGTTAACAAAGTTGATATCCTAGAGTGGCCAAGTCAGAATCCAAACCTCAAACCAATTGGGAATTTGTGGCTGGACTTGAAAAGGGCTGTTCACTCACGATCCCCATGCAACCTGACAGAGCTTGAGCAGTTTTGTAAAGAAGAATGGGGAAAAATTGCAGTGTCCAGATGTGCAAAGCTGATAGAGACCTATCCACACAGACTCAAGGTGCATCTACTAAATACTGACTTGAAGGGGCAAATACTCATGCAATCAATTATGCTGTGTTTTTATATTTGTAATTAATTCAGATCACTTTGTAAAGATCTGTTTTCATTTTGGCACGAAAGAGACTTTTTCCTGTGGATCAGTGTCCAAAAAAAAAAGCGAAATTAAATCCACAGTGATTCAATGTTGTAAAACCATAAAACATGGAAATTTCCAAAGGAGGTGGGTACTTTTTTTTTTAAATCTGCACTGTATATATGCTTACAAGATTATTATGTGCCATGCACACATAGTGGGAGTAGACATGGACAGGGTACGTGACAGAGGAATGACGGGGACAGAATCGTCAAAGTAAGGAAGGAGGGGACCAAATGGCTGGGTCAAGACACAGGATAGGAATTAAATGTTAAAGGGAAGGAGAGGAAGTTGGGGGGGGGGGGGGGGGAGGTGACATCCAGAATTTGGCAGGATCAAGAGTAACAGGGTACAAAGGATGAGTGCACGGAGATGGGCCCAGGTACAAAACAAGGAGGCAGCAGCCCACCACGTACATGTGTGCAGATGTGCTAAATCATGCTAACGCTGCAAAGCCAAATCCCATCATCTAGTCCTGTATGTCCAAGCAATACGAGCATTCACCTAGACATTTCTTAAAAGCTCCCAGTCATCCAACTTCAGACAGAGTATTCTGCATACTTGGCACTCTCTGGGTAAAAAAGGTTCCTCTTCATATACTATCTGCACCTCTTCTCTTACCCATGTCCTGTAGTGTTATTTATCTCTGATATGGAAAAAAATTTCCAACAGTCTACCTGAACCATACCCCTCATAATTTAATACTCCTCAATCATAAGCCCTCTTAAGCTTCTCTCTGAAGAGAAAAGACCTAGCTCCTCCAGGCTTTCCATATAATTGAATTTCTCCATCCCACACAACATTCGGGTGAAACTCATCTTCACTCTCTGCAGTGCTATCATGTCCATCCAATACATCAATGACCAGAAGAAATATCTAAGATCTGGTTTCATAAAGTTAGAGCATAACTTCCCTCCTTCTGTATTCAACGCCTCAACTTATGAATGTTATGTGCCTTCCGAAACTATGTTGTCTACCTGCATTGTCACCTTCAAGGTTCTGTGGACTACATTTTCACCTTCAAGGATCAAATTTGCCAACTCACCCTGGATCCCATGAGCTTAATTTCTGAACTAGTCTCCCATAAGGGTCCTCGTCATAGGCTATGCTGAAGTCTCTGTAAAGCCATAAGACATAGGAGCAGAATAAAGCCACATGTTCCATCAAGTCTACACCATTAAAAACATGGCTGATTTACCTTCCCTTTCAACCCCATTCTCCAGCCTTCCCCCTACAACCTTTGACATCCTAACTAATCAAGAATCTATCAATCTCTGCTTTAAATATTCTTAATGATTTGGCCTCCAGACTTATCTGTGTCAATGAAATCCACAATGAATTCACCACCCTCTGGCTAAAGAAATTCCTCCTCATCTGTTTTAAGAGGACATCCTTCTATTAAAGTTGTATCCTCTGGTCCTATACTCACCCACTATAGGAAAGATCCTCTCCCACCCACTCTATCTAGGCCTTTCAGTGTTCAATTGGTTTCAATGAGATCCCCCCCTCATTCTTCTAAATTCCAGCAAGTGCAGTCCCAGAACATTAAAGGCTCCTCATATAAACCTTTTTTTTTTAAGGCAAGGATCCGTGTTGTGAGCCTCCTCTCCAATGCTAGCACATCTTTTCTTAGATAAAGAGCTCAAAACTTCTCACAATACTTCAAATACAGTTTGACCAATGCCTTATAAAGTCTCAGCAGTACATCCTTGCTTTCATAATCTTGTCCTCTCGAAGTTTGCCTTCCTTATCACTAACTCAACCTACAAATTAACCTTTAGGGAATCTGCACGAGAAGTCCCAAGTCCCTTTGCACCCCTGAATTTATCTCCCCATTTAGAAAATATTCTACACCTTTATTCCTTCTATCAAAGCGCATGACAATACATCTCCCTATACTATATTCCATCTGCCAGTTCTTTGCCTATTCTCCGAATCTGTCTAAGTCCTTCTGCAGACTCCATGCACCAACACTACCTGCCTCTTCACCTATCTTCGTATCTGCACACTTGGCCACAAAGCCATCAATTCTGTCACCCAAATTATTGACATATAATGTGAAAAAAGTGATCCCAACACCAACCTCTGCCAACCAGAAAAGCCTTCCTTTATTTCCACTCTTTGCCTCCTGTCAGTCAGCTAATCTTCTATCTATTTTTCCTGTAATACCATGGGCTCTAGTTAAGCAGCCTCACATGTGGCACCTTAACCAGGAGAGACATGCTGGCTGGAGTCAGGGCTTTATGCTTTGGCATAAAGGTCACCCATGCCAAACATGTCAAAAGCAGACCTGTCCTCCAGGTTCGGGGGTTCAGCTCAGGGTTAACAACCCTGACTGGTAAAACAAAACTATTATGGAAACAGTAATGAAAAATCCTTCTACATCTGAGTGTAATGATTTTCCTGATTCTCCTCCCGGTACTTGCATGACTGACAGTAGTGAAAACCAAGCTACTGACACAATGAAGGAAGCCCTGAACACTGCCAGAGATGGCGGACCTTCATTGCTGCCCTAAACACCAACAGCTTAACAGGCAGTAGGTAGGTAGGTACTGTGCAAAAGACTTCGGCATCCTAGATTTTTAAATACAAACTTTGTTTTAGATGTTTATTTTTTTGCTTTCTGCGTTAGTGTGTCAGTAGGAAAGAACGAATTTAAGATTTACAATTATTTATTTTCCAAAAAGTTTGATGTTAGAGATATTTTTGTATTTTATTACAGAAAGTAACATTAAGTAATAGACCTACTTTTCAAATAAAAACTTGATTATAGTCCAGTGCATGATTAAACAAAGATAGCAAACAGGTGCTAATGGTCAGTGACAGTGAGTTGAATGAACTGAACTGATTAACTGAAACAGAGACGGGTGTAGAAGGACTCAGACTGGATGAGGGGCAACCAAAGGTGAGGGTGCGGCAGATGTTTAACCTCCAAATCATCAACTCTTACATCATGGTAAGAATGACCATAGCAACAACACACAAGGGGCCATCAGCAAGGTCTCTGCCAAGCAGAAATGTAACGGCAGACAGGAGTTTCAAAATGTGCTGTCCAAGCTCTTCTGAAGAAACACAAAGAAACAGGCAAGGTTGAGGACCAGAAACGCAGTGGTCAGTCATAGAAACAGTGCAGCAGATGAGAGAGACATCAAACTGATGTCCCTTCTAACTCGGAAAAAGTCCAGCACTGCTATAAGCTCTGAACTCACACAAACCACTGGAACCCAAGTACATCCCTCTACAGTCCAGAGAAGTCTTGTCAAAAGTGGTCTTCATAGAAGAGTTGCTGCCAAAAAACACATTCCTATGAAGTGGAAACAAAGCCAAGTGAGTAACCTACATACAAAAACACAAGGGCTGCTGTACTGAACAATGAGAGCAAGTACTCTGTACTGACAAGTTAAAATTTCAAACTTTTAGCTCGAAACAGAAGGCAGTTTTTCTATAGAAAAGCCGGAGAACACTACATGGATAAGTATCTGCAGCTAGCAGTGAAGCACGGCAGATCTGGGGCTACATTTCTGCAAATGGTGATTTGGACAGAATTGATGGAATCCTCAATGCTGAGTACAAGCAGATTCTCATCCATAACGCAATACCTCTGGAGTCTCGATCAGTCCCAACTTTATCTGCAGCAGGACAATGGCCCCAAGCGCATGCCCAAGGTCATAAAGAACTAACTTCAGCAAAAAGAACAGGAGTTCTGCAGCAGATCATATGGCCTCCACAGAGACATGATCTCTGAGGATCTAACCTGGTCCCAATATATTGGTGTAGTCATAAAAAAGGTAAGACAGTGGCTATACTTAATTAGGAGTTTGAAGAGATTTGGCATTCAACAAATATGCTCAAAAACTTTTATAGTTGGACCGTGGAGAGCATTCTGACAAGCTTTATCACTGTCTGGTATAGAGGGGCTATACACAGATCCGAAAGAAGCTGCAGAAGGTTGTAAATCTAGTCAGCTCCATCTTGGGCACTAGCCTAAAAAGTACCCAGGACATCTTTAGGGAGCGGTGCCTCAGAAAGGCAGCGTCCATTATTAAGGACCTCCAGCACCCCAGGGCATGCCCTTTTCTCACTGTTACCATCAGGTAGGAGGTACAGAAGCCTGAAGGCACACACTCAGCAACTCAGGAACAGCTTCTTCCCCTCTGCCATCCGATTCTGAAATGGACATTGAAGCTTTGGACACTACCTCACTTTTTTTAAATATACAATATTTCTGTTTTTGTACATTTTAAAATCTATTCAATGTATGTAATTGATTTACTTATTTATTATGTTTTATTATTTATTTCTCTCTCTGCTAGATTATGTATTGCATTGAACTGCTGCTGCTAAGTTAACAAATTTCACATCACGATGATTATAAACCTGATTCTAATTTAAACATCAAGGCTGTCTGGGATTACCTGGAGAGACAGAAGCAAGTGCAATAGCCAAAGTCTGCAGAAGAAATATGGGGAGTTCTCCAAGATGCTTGGAAAAACCTACCAGCCGATTTTCTTATAAAATTGCTTGACAGTGTAACTAAGAGAATTGATGCAGTTTTAAAGGCAAAGGGTAGTCTAGCCAAATACTGATTTGATTTAAACAACAGGAATTCTGCAGATGCTGGAAATTCAAGCAACACACATCAAAGTTGCTGGTGAACGCAGCAGGCCAGGCAGCATCTGTAGGAAGAGGTGCAGTCGACGTTTCAGCCGAGATCCTTCGTCAGGACTAACTGAAGGAAGAGTGAGTGAGGGATTTGAAAGTTGGAGGGGGAGGGGGAGATCCAAAATGATAGGAGAAGACAGGAGGGGGAGGGATAGAGCCAAGAGCTGGACAGGTGATAGGCAAAAGGGGATACGAGAGGATCATGGGACAGGAGGTCCGGGAAGAAAGACGGGGGGGCGGGGGACCCAGAGGATGGGCAAGAGGTATATTCAGAGGGACAGAGGGAGAAAAAGGAGAGTGAGAGAAAGAATGTGTGCATAAAAATGAGTAACAGATGGGGTACGAGGGGGAGGTGGGGAACATCGACTTCTCTAACTTTCGCTAAGGAACATCGACTTCTCTAACTTCCGCTAAGGCCCCACCTCCCCCTCGTACCCCATCTGTTACTCATTTTTATGCACACATTCTTTCTCTCACTCTCCTTTTTCTCCCTCTGTCCCTCTGAATATACCTCTTGCCCATCCTCTGGGTCCCCCCCCCCCTTGTCTTTCTTCCCGGACCTCCTGTCCCATGATCCTCTCGTATCCTCTTTTGCCTATCACCTGTCCAGCTCTTGGCTCTATTCCTCCCCCTCCTGTCTTCTCCTACCATTTTGGATCTCCCCCTCCTCCTCCAACTTTCAAATCCCTTACTAACTCTTCCTTCAGTTAGTCCTGATGAAGGGTCTCGGCCTGAAACGTCGACTGTACCTCTTCCTACAGATGCTGCCTGGCCTGCTGCATTCACCAGCAACTTTGATGTGTGTTACTGATTTGATTTAGTTTTTTTTTTAAACTGTTTACTGCTCTTTATAGCAAACTTGATATTTAGAAACTTTTCAATTATTTTTGAAAGCATCTTAGCTTTACAGAAGTTTTTTTACATATGCACATGATTTTTGCACAGTACTGTACCTCTGACATCCCCCACTATATTTTCTTGCAATCACCTTAAAATTATGCCGCCCCCATATTAGCCATTTCCACCCTGAAAAGTCTCTGGCTATCCATTCTATCTATGCCTCTTATCATCTTGTAGACACCTTACATCCTTCTTCAGAGGTAGTTTTTTTTTTATATATAGACAGTGTG
Organism: Mobula birostris; assembly: GCF_030028105.1. Classification (NCBI taxonomy): domain Eukaryota; kingdom Metazoa; phylum Chordata; class Chondrichthyes; order Myliobatiformes; family Myliobatidae; genus Mobula; species Mobula birostris. Next base: position 60,813,420 of record NC_092394.1, read on the forward strand.
GTGGGGATATGGAACGTGCTTCCAGGGGCGATGGCCGAGGCAGATACATCAGGGACATTCAAGAGACATATGGATGAAAAAAAAACACTGGGAGGCTATTTGGAAGGGAAGGGTTAGATTGATCTTGGAGTAATTTAAAAGGTTGGCACAACATCATGGGCCAAAGGACCTATATTATGCTGTATTGCTCTATATGCTATAGAGTGTGGCCAATTTATTAGTCATCTCCTGTATCTAATAAAGTGGCCAATGAGTGTAGATTTGTGGTTATGGGCTGAGTGCAGGTCAGTGGGACTTGGTGAGAGTAAGAGTTCGGCACGGACTAGAAGGGCCAAGATGGCCTGTTTCCGTGCTGTAATTGTTATACGGATATATGGTTATACGGTCTTCTGCTGCTGTAGCCCATCCACTTCAAAGTTTGACACTGTTAATCATATCTACTGCACTGCCCTCATTGACACACTTTGTCACCTCTTCAAAGGATTTAATTAGTCAAACGGAATCTGCTCCTGACAGAGCCACTTTGGCCATCCCTGATTAGTCCTTGCCTTTTCAAATGACCACTCAACCTCTCATTCCACACCCCCCCCACCCCCGAGTATTTTCCTTACCACTCGTGAGCCTCACAGGTCTTGGTTACCAAGTTTTGCCTGCTTGAAAAGGCAGACGTATTTGCTGTCCTCCAGTTAGCTGGTACCCCACATGGCCAGCAAGGATTAAGAAAATGTCACACGAGTCCCAGCAATCCCTTGCCTCCAAGAGCAGCCTAGGATAAACTGTCAAGGACAAATGAAATGTATCCACCTTTAAGCCTGCCAAGGTAATAACTCCTGTTTCTAGACACCAGCACTAGGCTTTCACCATCCCCTTTCACTGAATTCTCCAACTACAAAGTCTCTTCTCTTTGTGAATTCCGATGAATTTGGGACCTCACCTACACCTTCTACGCACGGATTATGCCTGTCGTCCCTCATGGGCCCTACTTGTTCTCCAATTAATCCTTTGCCTTTTACATACTCTTGACTGCTCCCAATTTTCCAATTTCCTTTTTAAGCATCTCCCTATACTTTTTAGTGTCTTGACAGGCCACTTCCATCATTAGTTCCTGAAATCTGTCATGTACTTACACTTTATTCTCTTTATCAAAACTACAATATCCCTAGGCATCCAGGAAAGCCTACTTTAATGAAGACCTCCTCTAGAAAAACAATCTCGAGAGTCAAGCACAGTACTCTGGATCCAAGTGTTAGCACCTGTTAGGTTACATTACCACCCCAGTTAAACCAAAAGAATGCCTGTGTCACATATCCCATGGCTGTGAATGATCTTCTTCTCGGACACCTTCATCCCTATCAGCCTGGCCCCCAAAACAACAGTGGCAACAGAAATATTGCTGCGATAAAAAAAAAGGTTACAAGAAAGGAAGTCTTTCACAGATAGCTCCTCTCGAAAAGCATACTAACAAACTGCTTACTATCCTTGTAAGCAGAACAAGTGCTACACATGCCCTTACACTTCCTCCCTCACCACCATTCAGGGCCCCAGACAGTCCTTCCAGGTGAGGCGACACTTCACCTGTGAGTCGGCTGGGGTGATATACTGCGTCCGGTGCTCCCGATGTGGCCTTTTATATATTGGCGAGACCCGACGCAGGCTGGGAGACCGCTTTGCTGAACACCTACGCTCTGTCCGCCAGAGAAAGCAGGATCTCCCAGTGGCCACGCATTTTAATTCCACGTCCCATTCCCATTCTGATATGTCAATCCACGGCCTCCTCTACTGTAAAGATGAAGCCACACTCAGGTTGGAGGAACAACACCTTATATTCTGTCTGGGTAGCCTCCAACCTGATGGCATGAACATTGACTTCTCAAACTTCTGTTAATGCCCCACCTCCCCTTCGTACCCCATCCCTTATTTATTCATTTTCTTTCCCCCTTTTTTCTTCTCTTTTTTTCTCCCTCTGTCCCTCTCACTATAACTCCTTGCCCATCCTCTGGGTTTTCCCCCCTCCCCCTTTCTTTCTCCCTAGGCCTCCCATCCCATGAACCTCTCCCTTCTCCAGCCTCATATCCCTTTTGCCAATCAACTTTCCAGCTCTTGGCTCCAACCTTCCCCCTCCTGTCTTGTCTTATCATTTTGGATCTCCCCCTCCCCCTCTCAAATCTCTTACTAACTCTTCCTTCAGTTAGTCCTGACGAAGGGTCTCGGCCTGAAACGTCGACTGTACCTCTTCCAATAGATGCTGCCTGGCCTGCTGCGTTCACCGGCTTTTTTTGTGTGTGTTGTAACAACATCCAGAGTGCCCTCCTCTTGGATTGTTACTGATATTGCAGTAATGACTACACAAGCTCCAGCTGAGACTACTACCTGTACTTGTTTCCAAGATTTCACACGGCACAGAAGCATTTTCCATGGCTTCAAGATATATTGTCATGCCACTACATCTTAGATTGAACCACAAATCAAAAACAGCACTTTATTCCCCCCATTTAAAAGCCCAAGTTTTGCACACTCTTAAGAAATACTCCATATTCTTGCTAAAACCTCCCGTATTTATGGTAAATAAAATTCCAAAGACCCAAGTCCATCTCTACTGACAGCAATTACTAGTAACCAGCAGGCTACTAGTTCACTGGGCAACCATCCTGAGTTTGTTTACCAATGAATAAGACCATGAAAGATAGGCCAAATTTACCAATGAATAATACCATGAAAGATAGGCCAAAGTTAAATGCCAAATGCAATAATTAAACTTACTTCTAGAGATATAACAGCTGATAAAACACTAAATTTCCTGATCACCAAAATCTTAAGTTTCTTACTCTGTGGTGGTTGCTGCTTGCTTGTCTACTACTTCTTACTAAGGATATTGGTTTGAAAGAATATATTTAGGTTAATATTAAACATAATAAACTTATTTCAGTTATTAAATGATTTCTGTTTGTGAGTGAGCACAACAAGGCTACGATCATTTTTCTCAACAGAGTCCATGCAAATATCTATGCACAGCTAAATTCATAGAAAGCCTGCTGCAAAAGATCCAAAATCTATAATCAATGATAAAAATCATTCCACTCAAAAGACCTCTAAAGAACACAAAGGAATGAATCCATGAAATACTTGTAAAAGAATGGAAATTGATTTCCATTCAACATTCTATGAATATTTTAAAATGACATGCACAGCACTAAACAGTAGCTTTTTTTTAAAAAAAAAGCTCGTCTTACAAAATAGTTTTTAAATAGTTTGTTATTAACTACAAATACCTTGTAATGGCATGAAGCTTTTTATGGATTTGCTAATGCTTACCTCTTTCAACAGCTGTGTGTTCAGTAGCTCATGATAAGCTTTGGTAGATTCTTCATAGCAATCATGCTTCTGTAGATCTAATGCTTTGTGGTACAGGGAAAATGCTTCAGCTTCCTATATTAGAGAACACATGCTTGGTTAACGTCTGAAGATCTGCCTCCAATGAACATTACCTAGTCTGCGTAACACATCTCCACCTGAGAAACAAAATAAGCCACTTAAGTCCAAAACAAGAACACATGAAGTCAAGAGCAACCACATGCCCCTCAAGTCAGCCCTACATTTAATTGGATTAAAGCACATCTGCCCAGGCCACAATTCTCCTCTGTGTCAGACCAGCAAAGCTCTCCGGTCTCTGATCTCTTAAAAACTGAATGCTTTCAGAGATCCACCCCCCAGGTGCTAAGAATTCCAGTGAATCACCACCTTCTGCAAGAAGAGATCCTTATACATCTCAGTTCCCTTACCTCACAAATATATCCCTCATTCAGAACTGTCCCACCAGCAGAAACAACTACATATCTAGTTTCTTAGAATTATGTTTCCATAGGATCATCCTTCATTCTTCCAATATGTAAGTTATCTAAATAGGATGACAATCTCATCCCAGGAATTAGCTTAACAAATTACTGAACTACCTCCAATGCCAATATCTTCTTTTTTAAAATAAGAGGACCAAAATGGTGCACCCTCACCAACATCCTATACAAATTCTAGCACTGCTTTTCTGCTTCCAAACTCCACCATCTCTTGCGATAAATTCCAATGTGCCTTTTGCCTTCCAATTTACATGTATTGCTACAATGCGCTTTTTTTTTTGTTTCATGCACAAGCCTCTAATCCTGCTGCTGATTGCAGCAAGCCCTCCACCACACAAACAATCTCATTGCCCTTTAATATCCTAGGGCTTTTTCCAATTTGTGCTGATCAAGCTGACATCATCTGGTATTAACATAATATAGGTATAACATTAGATAATACAAACCTGTGCTTCTTTTGTTTGAGTTTTGTGACTCTTGAAGGATTCTTCATAGTCCTCCACCACGGTGGTGTCATTTAAAGCTGCAATTCGAATCTAGTTTTAAAAAAACAAAAACAATTAACTAAGCTCATTACCTTATCCAAGGTACACTGTTACAGCGGAACAACTTCAACATTCAGATGTTATTTCCAATTCATCTGCTTATGCACTGCAGGCACACATGGAAAAGGTTGCAGCAAGTTAGTAACCATCTCTCACATTCAGGGCATGTATGAGTATTTTCAATTATAGTCTTTACAAATTACCAGAAGATGCAAGAACAGAATTGGGCCATTTGCCCATCGAGTCTGCCCCCCACCAAAATACAAGATACACCAGTCGCAGAATAAAACGCAACTAGCAACCTTACTGTATAATATATAGCTTTTATTCTAGGGCCATATTGTACAAAAATATAAAGTAGGAAGTTTCTTATTAGGGAGGTAGTCATCCCTAGGCTACAGGGGTCAGAAAACTGGGTGACTGTCAGGAGAGGGAAGGATAATGCCCGGATAGTGGAGAGCACCCCTGTAGCTGTCCCCCTCAGCAACAAATATTTTGTTCTAGATGTTGTTGAGGGGGATGACCTGACAGGGGACGCCCACAGTGGCACTGAGCCTGGCGCTGTTGTGCAGGAGGGAAAGAAGGAGAAGAAGAAAGCGGTAGTCGTAGGGGATTCCATAGTCAGGGGAACAGACAGGAGATTCTGGGAGCCTGATAGAGATACCCGCATGGTGTGTTGCCTCCCAGGTGCCAGGGTACGGGATGTCTCGGATCGGGTCCAGAATATTCTGAAGGGGGAGGGTGAGCAGCCAGTTGTCTTGGTACATGTTGGTACCAATGACATAGATAGGAGAAGGGAGGAGGTCCTGAAGAGAGATTTCCAGGAGTTAGGAAGGAAGCTGAGAAGCAGGACCTCCAGGGTAGTAATCTCGGGATTGCTACCTGTGCCACGTGCTAGCGAGGGCAAGAATAGTAGGATCAGGCAGATGAATGCGTGGCTGACAGACTGGTGCAGGGGGCAGGGCTTCAGATTCTTGGATAATTGGGATCTCTTCTGGGGGAACCCGAAGGGGACAGATATCCTGGCGGGAAGGTTTAATAGAGCTGTTAGGGAGGGTTTAAACTAATTTGGCAGGGGGATGGGAACCGGAATGATAGAGCAGAGAAAGGGGAAAACAAAAATAAATCTAAGATAGTGACAAGTAAAGATGTCAAGGAAAGACAGGCAGGTGATGGGGCAAATTTGTAGCCATTGGGATGAGTTGCACTGCAATCAAAGCGAAAAGTACCAAATACTGGTCTTAAGGGGTTATACTTAAATGCACGCAGCATAAGGAATAAGGTGGATGATCTTGTCGTACACCTACAGATTGGCAGGTATGATATCAAGGCCATCACTGAGACATGGCTAAAGGATACACGTCTCTGGGAGCTGAATGTCCAAGGATACACAGTGTAACAGAAGGATAGGAAGGTAGGCAGAGGGGGTGACGTGGCTTTATTGGTAAGATATAATATCAAATCATTAGAAAGAGATGACATAGGATCCGAAGGTGCAGAATCTTTATGGGTTGAGCTAAGAAATCGCATGGGTAAAAGGACCCTGATGGCAGTTATATACAGGCCTCCAAACAGCTGCAGTGATGTGGACTACAAATTACAACAGGAAATAGAAAAGGCTTGTCAGAAGGGCAGTGTTATGATAATTCTGGGGGATTTTAACATGCGAGTGGATTGGAAAAATCAGGTCAGCACTGGATCTCAAGAGAGAATTTGCAGAATGTCTGCGAGATGGCTTTTTAGAACAGCTTGTTGTTGAGCCCATGAGGGGATTGGCTGTACTGGATTGGATATTGTGTAATGAACCGGAGGTGACTAGAGAGATTGAAGTGAAGGAACCCTTAGGAGGCGGTGATCATAACATGATTGAGTTCACTGTGAAACTTGAAAAAGAGAAGCCGAAATCCGATGTGTCGGTATTTCAGTGGAGTAAAGGAAATTACAGTGGCATGAGAGAGGAACTGCCCAAAGTTGACTGGAAAGGGACACTGGCGGGAAGGACGGCAGAGCAGCAGTGGCTGGAGTTTATGCAAGAAGTGAGGAAGGCGCAAGACAGGTATATTCCAGAAAAGAAGAAATTTTCGAATGGAAAAAGGATGCAACCGTGGCTGACAAGAGAAGTCAAAGACAAAGTTAAAGCAAAGAAGAGGGCATACAAGGAAGCAAAAATTAGTGGGAAGGCAGAGGATTGGGAAGTTTTTAAAAGCTTACAAAAAGAAACTAAGAAGGTCATTAAGAGGGAAAAGATGAACTATGAAAGGAAGCTAGCAAATAATATCAAAGAGGATACTAAAAGCTTTTTCAAGTATATAAAAAGTAAAAGACAGGTGAGAGTAGATATAGGACCGATAGAAAATGATGCTGGAGAAATTGTAATGGGAGATAAGGAGGAACTAAATGAATACGTTGCATCAGTCTTCATTGAGGAAGACATCAGGTGGCAGGGAAGGGTGTGCGCAGTCACAATTATGACAGAGGAAGTACTCAGGAAGCTGAATAGTCTAAAGGTAGATAAACCTCCCGGACCAGATGGAATGCACCCTCATGTTCTGAAGGAAGTAGCTGTGGAGATTGCGGAGGCATTAGCGATGATCTTTCAAGAGTCGATAGATTCTGGCATGGTTCAGGAGGACTGGAAGATTGCAAATGTCACTCCGTTATTTAAGAAGGGGGCAAGGAAGCAAAAAGGAAATTATAGACCTGTTAGCTTGACATCGGTGGTTGGGAAGTTGTTGGAGTTGATTGTCAAGGATGAGGTTACAGAGTACCTGGAGGCATATGACAAGATAGGCAGAACTCAGCATGGTTTTCTTAAAGGAAAATCCTGCCTGACAAACCTATTACAATTTTTTGAGGAAATTACAAGCAGGCTAGACAAGGGAGATGCAATGGATGTTGTATATTTGGATTTTCAGAAGGCCTTTGACAAGTTGCTACACATGAGGCTACTTAACAAGATAAGAGCCCATGGAATTATGGGAAAGTTACATACGTGGATAGGGCGTTGGTTGATTGGCAGGAAACAGAGAGTGGGAATAAAGGGATCCTATTCTGGCTGGCTACCGGTTACCAGTGGTGTTCCACAGGGGTCCGTGTTGGGGCCGCTTCTTTTTACGTTGTACATCAACGATTTAGATTATGGAATAGATGGCTTTGTGGCTAAGTTTGCTGATGATACGAAGATAGGTGAAGGGGTCGGTAGTGCTGAGGAAACAGAGTCTGCAGAGAGACTTGGATAGATTGGAAGAATGGGCAAATGAAATACAATGTTGGAAAGTATATGGTTATGCACTTTGGCAGAAGAAATAAATGGGCAGACTATTATTTAAATGGGGAGAGAATTCAAAGTTCTGAGGTGCAACGGGACTTGGGAGTCCTCGTGAAGGATACCCTTAAAGTTAACCTCCAGGTTGAGTTGGTGGTGAAGAAGGTGAATGCAATGTTGGCATTCATTTCTAAAGGAATAGAGTATAGGAGCAGGGATGTGATGTTGAGGCTCTATAAGGCGCTGGTAAGACCTCACTTGGAGTACTGTGGGCAGTTTTGGTCTCCTTTTTTAAGAAAGGATGTGCTGGCGTTGGAGAAGGTACAAAGAAGATTCACTAGAATGATTCTGGGATAACATATGAGGAACGTTTGTCCATTCTTGGACTGTATTCCTTGGAGTTTAGAAGAATGAGGGGGGGACCTCATAGAAACATTTTGAATGCTGAAAGGCATGGACAGAGTGGATGTGGCAAAGTTGTTTCCCATGATGGGGGAGTCTAGTACGAGAGGGCATGACTTAAGGATTGAAGGGCGCCCATTCAGAACAGAGAAGCAAAGAAATTTTTTTAGCCAGAGGGTTCGGCACGGACTAGAAGGACCAAGATGGCCTGTTACCATGCTGTAATTGTTATATGGTTATATGGGTGGTGAATCTATGGAATTTGTTGCCACAGGCGGCAGTGGAGACCAAGTCATTGGGTGTATTTAAGGCAGAGATTGATAGGTATCTGAGTAGCCAGGGCATCAAAGGTTATGGTGAGAGGGCGGGGGAGTGGGACTAAATAGGAGAATGGATCAGCTCATGATAAAATGGCAGAGCAGACCGAAGGGCCGAATGGACGACTTCTGCTCCTTTGTCTTATGGTCTTATTACTGCCTAAATCTAGCACATATCAATCAAAAACACAGTAAGCCTTCATTTACTCAGGAAGTCCCTTAAGGCTGAGGATGAATTGCTTCAACACTGGTTCTGTCAGTTCTGATGTAGATAACGAGGACAATTTGGGATCTGCAGAATCTCTTCAACAGAAAGAAAAGTTAACTGGCAAGGCTACTGGGTCATTTGTGAGGTGGTATCAGGTTCCAGAAGTGTGTGGACACTGAAGAATGCAGTCTACACTTACAATTGTACACTCTGAAGCCAAGCTCAAAAACATGACAGATTTGCTCAAGGCAATCGGTCTTATAATTAACATCCAAAGATCCTCTCCAAACTTACCATTCTGCATCACACTCCCAACCCACAGTGACCCTTGAAACATGAACCACTTCCCCTTTCAGAGTCACTTCTCAGCAAAAGCAGTGGTTGATGATAAAATTCACCACCATCTTCAATATGCCAGCATGTCCCTTAGTCAATTGAGAAAAAGTGCATTTTTTAGATCGGGCACAAACAAAACTCCAGTTTGACAAAGTAAATTTTTTTCCTGAGGATCAGTTTAATATGGTGGATAAAAAGTAATAAGTGGAGTAAGAAACATTTTCAAATGTTAAAAAATGCAATATACATACATACACACACATACATGGAAGAGTTGAAACATGAAAATTCTGTAAACACTTGCAGGTCAGAAAAGAAAAAGTTAATATTTCAGGTGAAAGATCCTTCACCAGAACTAGGAAAATAAGTTAGCCTGGATAGAGGATTAGTCAATTATAAATTAATTTATCATTGTCAGTGACCAGCTGTTGTGAGTGAAGTGCTTTATAGATCAATGGACTTCAGTTATTTACTGAACATATTAATGCCTTAAATAAAATGGCTGATGAATGAATTTGTCAGCTGCTAATGAGAAAACTAGATGGGAAAGCAAGCTGCATGGAGGACATTGCAGTTGCTAAGAGACAAAGCCAGGCTCAGTGAGTGAAGAAAAAAAGATGGCAGATGGAGGATAATATGGACACATTAAAAACTTTTCATTTTGCTAAAATGAAAAACAATCTTTTTGCCTGGAGAACAACTACAAGATGTAGGTCATGAAAATCACCTTCTGTCCTATGAAAATTAACCTGTATTTTCTCTTTGCCAGAAAAGAACATTGAATGCTTCGTTTTCCACAAAGGCTGCCTGAGCTCTTCCAGCATTTTCTGCTTGTTCATTAAATGCCACTGCTCTGGCTACTTTCAGTATCCTCATTTGTGAATCACAAAGTTAAGGCTGATTTATACTTGTGCGTACGGGCTACGCTGTAGGCCTGATTTATACTTCTGCGTAGCCCTACGCCGTAGCGAGCATGTGTAGTTGTGTGTCTGCGTCACTCTGCAATTCACCACCAAAACGCTAGTTGGCGGTGGGGTTTCTATGCCACTGTGTTGAGTTTCTTCATGACAGACCTGGATGAGGAAATGCATTTCAGATATGACGATTTGGTTTGTTGTCTCCAACCATTTATTTCGCATCAGTGTACAGACATGGCGGAGAAAAGCAACCGGAAGTGTGTATGAGGAAATGCGATGCTACCAAGCCGACCAATCACAGTTCACAAGACAAAGGAGCAGAAGTAGGCCATTCGGCCCATCGAGTCTGCTCCGCAGCTCCCCCATGAGCTAAACTATTCACCTATCTAGTTCCAATTTCTGGCTTTTTCCCCATATCCCTTGATACCCTGACTAATTAGATACCTGTCATTCTCCTCCTTAAACACCCTCAATGATCGGGCCTCCACAGCTGTATGTGGCAACGAATTCCACAAATCCACGACCCTCTGGCTAAAAAAATTTCTCCTCATCTCTGTTTTAACTGGGTACCCTCTAATTCTAAGACTATGGCCTCTTGTCCTGGACTCACCCACCAAGGGAAACAACCTTTCCACATCTACTCTGTCCAACCCTTTCAACATTCGAAATGTTTCTATGAGATCCCCTCTCATTCTTCTATATTCTAATGAATACAGTCCAAGAGCCAACAAACGCTCCTCATATGTTAGCCCCTGCATTCCAGGAATCATTCTCGTAAATCTTCTCTGAACTCCCTCCAACATCAGTACATCCTTTCTAAGATAGGGGGCCCAAAACTGCACACAGTATTCCAAATGAGGTCTCACCAATGCCCCATAGAGCCTCATCAACACCTCCTTACTCTTATACACTATTCCTCTTGAATAATGCCAACATAGCATTCGCTTTCCTTACTGCCGATCCAACCTGGTGGTTAACCTTTAGGGTATCCTGCACGAGGACAAAGTCCCTTTGCACTTCCGATTTTTGAATTTTCTCCCCATCTAAATAATAATCTGCCGAATTATTTCTTCTTCCAAAATGTACAACCGTACATTTCTCAACATTGTATCTCATCTGCCATTTCTTTGCCCACTCTCCTAAACAGACTAAGTCTCTCTGCAACCTTTCCGTTTCTTCAACATTTCCTGCTTCTCCACCTATCTTGGCGTCAACCGCAAATTTAGCCACAAAACCATTTAATCCATAATCCAAGTCATCAATATACATCGTAAAAAGAACCGGCCCCAACACCAACCCCTGTGGAACACCACTAGTAACCGGCAACCAATCAGAATAGGATCCCTTTATTCCCACCCTTTGCTTTCTGCCTATCAGCCAATGCTCCACCCATTTCCATATCTTTCCTATAATTCCATGGGCTCTCCTCGTATTAAGCAGCCTCATATGCGGCACCTTATCAAAGGCCTTTTGAAAATCCAAATACACATCATCCACAGCCTCTTCCTTGTCAATCTTATTCGAGATTACCTCAAAAAATTCCAATAGGTTGGTGAGGCAGGATCTTCCCTTCATGAAACCATGCTGGCTTTGGCCTATCTTGTCATGCACCTCGAGGTATTTCATAACCTCGTCCTTGAGGATTGACTCCAATATGTTTCCAACTACCAATGTCAGACTAATAGGTCTGTAATTTTCTTTTTGCTGCCTCCTTCCTTTCTTAAACAGAGGAACTACATTTGCGACCTTCCAGTCCTCCGGAACCATGCCAGAGTCTATTGATTCCTGGAAGATCATTTCCAATGCTTCCACAATCTCCAAAGCCACCTCCTTCAGAACCCTTGGGTGCACCTCATCCAGACCGGGAGACTTAGCTATTCTTAGTCCACTTAGCTTCCCAAGCATTTTCTCTCTACCTAATTCTATTCCCTGATACCTCTGGCTATCAGGTATATTGCTCATGTCTTCCACTGTGAAGACTGATGCAAAATACTCATTCAGTTCCTCCGCCATCTCTTTGTTATCCATTATAATTTCTCCAGCATCATTTTCAATCGGTCCCATATCTACCCTTGTTGTGGTCTGTGTCGCCACGACACGCGAGTTACAATTTTGAGGAGGTGCACGTCACCCTACAGTGTACCTATGGCGTACATTTGACGCACAAGTATAAATCAGCCTTTAGTTTGCAGGTACCACAAGCAACTAAAAGCAAACAGCACATTGACCATTATGGTAATGAGACTGAAGAACAAGGGCATTTATTACATTTAAGCAATGAATTGCTGAAACCAAAGCTGGAATACTATGCCGAGATTTGGTTTCTCTATCAAAGGAAAAGGAAAAAAAAATACCTTGGAGGCAATACTTTTTTAATAAAGATATTTTGTTTATTGTTTCTTCTTTATAATTAAACAGTTAAAGCAGTAGGAAAGCCAGACAAGATAGATGAATGCTCCTCTTGCAAGATGTGGGAAAGCAGGGTGGCCCTGATGACTTCACCAAGAGGAAGTGAATCTAGGTACAAAATCTAACACTCCATGTTAAGAAATTGGAGCTGGAACTGGATAAACTCTGGATCATTTGGGAAGCTGAGTTGACAGACAGGACATATAGAGAGATGCTTACACCCAAGGTGCAGGAAACTAGGTGACAAGTCAGGAAGGGGAAAGGGGTTAAACAGCTTGTGCAGAGAAACCCTGTGGCCATCCCTCCCAACTCTGTGGTATACCACTTTGGATATTGTTGTGGGGGATGACCTAGCAGAGGAAAGTCATAGCAGTCAGGTCTCTGGCACTCAGTCTGGCCCTGCAACTTAGAAGTAGTAGTGACCTGTGATAAGGGATTCATTAGTTAGGGAACAGAAAGGAGGTTCTGTGGATGAGAATGAAATTCCCAGATGGCACATTGACTCTCGGGTCCCAGGGTTCAGGACATCTCGGATCAAGTCCTCAGTATTCATAAATGGGAGGGTGACCAGCCAGATATCTTAGTCCATAGAGGTACCAATTTGAAAGATACAAAGAGGGATGAGGTTCTGCAAAGTGAGCTCAGGGAGTTAGGTGCCAAGTTAAAAGATAGGACCTTCAGGGTCTCAGGATTGCTACCTGTGCTATGTGTTAGTGAAGCCAGAAATAGTAAGATCATACAGTTTAACATACGACTAAGGAGTTGGTATAGGAAGAAAGGCTTCAGATTTTTGCATCACGGGCTCTCTCTCCGAGAAAGTGGGACTTGTACAGAAGAGACTGTTTGCATCTAAACTGGAGGGGGACTAATATTCTATCATGAAAGTTTGCTGCTCCTGCATGGGTGTGGGGCAGGCGAGGGGGTTTAAATTAGAGTTACAGGTGGATGGGAACCAGAGTGCCAGGACAGACGTTGGGGTGGTTGTGCAGACAGATGTTGTTAAGGCCTCAAGAAAAGTCAGGAATCAAAAGGTTGAGCATGGTTGGACGAATCTTCTGAGTTGTGTATAGTTCAATGCAAGTGAAAAGGAAAGGTAGATGAGCTCAGGGCATGGATCAACACACAAAATTATGATATTGCAGACATTAGTGAGACTTGGTTGCAAGAAGGGCAAGACTTTTGTAGCTCAGTATTCCAGCATTCCATTGTTTCAGATTTGATAGAACAGAAGGAATTAAAGGGGGAGGGGTGGCATTTACTAGTCAGGAAGAGTGTCACAGTAGTGAAGCTTTATGGGTGGAAGTGAGGAACAAGAAAGTTATGACCACATTAATAGGCCCATCCCAATAGTCCACAGGATTTAGAGGAAAAAATGTAGAGAGATTGCAGACTTGCAAGAAACATAAGGTGATAGGTGATTTTTACTTGACTGGGACTCCCATACTGTTGAAGGACTAGATAGGACAGTTTGTCAAATGTGTTCAGGAAAGTTTCCTTCATCAGTACATAGAAGTCCCAACAAGAAAGTGTGCAATACTTGGTATGGAAACATCAGAGCCTTAGAATGGAAAAGATAGTGGATTCAGCTCAGTACATCATGGGTAAAGTCCTTTCAACCACTGAGCACATCTACATGAAACGCCGTTGTAGGAAAGCAGCATCTATTATCAGGGATCCTCACCACCTAGATGGTGCTCTTTTTTCACTGCTGCCATCAGGAAGGAGGTACAAGTCTCAGAATTCACACCACCAGGTTCAAGAACGGTTTTGCACCAAAACTATCAGGCTATTCAACAAAGGAGGATAACCGCACTCACTTGCCCACCCATTGAGGTGTTCCCACAACCAATGATCTCTCTTTAGGGGCTCTTTATTTCATGTTCTCATTATTTATTGTTATGCATTTATACTCGCACAATTTGTTGTCTTCTACACTCCAGCTGATCTTTCACTGACCCTGTTATAGTTACTATCCTATAAATTTGCTGAGTATGCCCACAGAAAAATGAATCTCAGGGTTGTACATGGTGACATACATGTACCCTGATAATAAAATTTATTTAAATTTTGATCTCCTGTTGGGGAATGAGTCAAGGCAGGTGACACAAGTTTGTGTAGGGGAACAATTTGCATCAAGTGATCATAATGCCATTAGTTTCAAGGTAATTATGGAAAAGCACAGGTCTGGTCTTCTGGGTGAAATTCTAAATTGGAGAGTGACAAGTTTTGATGGTATCAGATATGGCAAATGTTTTCTGATAAAGGTGTACTTGGTAAGTGGGAGGCCTTCAAAAGTGAAATTTTGAGTACAAAGCTTGTATGTTCCTATCAGAATAAAAGACAAAGATAACATTTAGGGAACCTCGGTTTTCGAGAGATATTGAGGTCCTGGTTAAGAAGAAAGAAAAGTAAGTGCACAGCATGTATAAGGCAGACAGGAACAAATAAGGTACTTGAGGAATTTAAGAAATACAAGAGGACATGGAGAAAGAAATCAGGAGGGTTAAAAGAAGGCACGAGGTTGCTCTAGCAGAATCTGAAGGGCATCTACAGATATGTGGAGAGCAAAAGAATTTCAAGAGACAAAACTGGTCCTCTGGAAATTCAGATAGTATTCCAGGTGTGGAACAAAAGTGGTGGGGGAGACCTTAACTGGATTTTTCACATCTATATTTAATCACGAGATGGACACAGAGTCTACAGAAGTGAGGCAAAACAACAGCGAGGTCATGGACCCTATACAGATTACAGAGGAGGTGGTGTTTGCTGTCTTGAGAGAAATTAGGGTAGACAAATCTCTGGGGCCTGACAAGGTGTTACCTCAGACCCTATGGGAGGCAAGTGCAGAAATTGCAGGGTATTTGAACAATGACTAATTATCCTAACAACTGGTACACCTTTGGACTTTGGGAGGAAACCAAAGCGCCTAGAAACCAATGCAGTCACGAGGAAAACATCCTTACAGACAGCAGCGGGAAGTAAACCCAAGTCATCTGTACTGTAAAATGTTGTGCTAACTACAACGCTACCATGCCTCCCAGGCGAGGTACAAGAGGATTGGAAGATAGCTAATGTTGTTCTGCTGTTTAAAAAGGGCTCTTAAAGTAAGCAAGGAAATTATAGGCCAGTGAGCCTGACATCAATAGTAGGAAAGTTATTGGAAGGTATTCTAAGGGATCAGATATGAGTATTAGAATACTATGGCTTTGTGTGTGGTAGGACATGTCGAACCCATCTTAGAAAGTTTTTTCAAGGAAGTCACCGGGAAAGTTGATGAAGACAAGGCAGTGGATGTTGTCTACGTCAACTTCAGCAAAGCATTTGACAAGGTCCCTCAAGGGAGGGTGGTGAAGAATGTTCAGTCACTCGTCATTCAAGCTGAGGTAGTAAATTGGATTAGACATTGGCTTTGTGGGAGAAGTCAGAGTAATAGTAGTAGATGGTTGTGTCTCTGACTGAAGGCCTGTGACTAGAAGAGTGTCACAGGTTTCAGTGCTGGGTCAATTATTTTTTATCATCTGTAGCAATGATCTGGATGATGATATGGTAAACTGGATCAGCAAATTTGCAGATGACACCAAGACTGGAGGTGTAGTGGGCAGCAAGACTTTCAAAGTTTGCAGCGGGATCTGGACCAGATGGAAAAATGGGCAGAAAAATGGCAAATCGAATTTCATGCAGATAATTGTGAAGTGTTGCAATTTGAGAGGACCAACCAGGTAGGTCTCACACAGTGAATGGTAGAGCACTAAAGAGTACAGTTGAACAAAGGGGTCTGAGTGTGTAGGTCCATAATTCATTGAAAGTAGTGTCACAGGTAGATAGGTTTGTAAAGAAAACCTTTGGCACATTGGCTTCATTGATCAAAGTATTCAGTACGGGAGATGCAATGTTTTGTTGAAATCGTACAAGACATTGCTGAGACAATTTGGAGTATGCTGCCCACTACACCTCAGTTTTGATCACCTACCTATGGGAAAGATGTAAATAAGCTTGAAAGAGTACAGCAAAAATTTACAAAGACATTGCTGGGACTGGAGGACCTAGCAAAAATTGAATAGGTTAGAATTTTCTATCTTAGAACTTTCTATCTTAGAACATAGAAGATTGAGCGGAGATTTGATAGAGGTATACAAAGATTATGAGAGGTATAGATAGGGTAAATGCAAGCAGGCTTTTTCCAGAGGTTGGGTGAGACTAGAACTAGATGTCATGGGTTAAAGGTGAAAGGTGAAATGTTTAGGGGGGACATGAGGGAAAACTTCTTTATTCAGAGGGTGGTGATTGTGTGGAATGAGCTGCCAGCAGATGAAATTTCAATTTCAACGTTAAAGGGAAGTTTGGATAGGTACTTGGATGGGAGATGCTATGGTCCCGGGTGCAGGTGGCTGGGATGAGGCAGTTTAAATGGTTCAGCAACTGAAAGGCCTATTTCTGTGCTGTAGTCTTCTATGACTCTAAATTAAATTGATTTCTGGAATTAATTGCTTGTCCTTTGAGGAAATATAGCATAGAATAAGCACTGCTTTTCACTAAGGTTTGGAAGAATGAAGGTGATCGTACTGAAACATACAAGATTAGGAAGGCTGCTGTGAGATGGTGTCCCAGCTGGATGTCCTACATGTCCAATCCCTGATGCTAGTGAGATACAGACCAGAGGTCTAGGGGAACGTGTTCATTTAAAGGTTTAGCAATCTTTCGAATTCTCCTCCTCAGAGACTGTGTAAGCTCCATTGTTGCGTACGTTCTAGACTGGGATCAATATACTTTTAGAGTCCAAGCAATTATGAAATGTGGAGATCATGTGTGAATATCAATTTGAGCTACAAGATCAGCCCTGTCAATAATGGGTCAAAGTTCATGCAGCACTGAAGCAGGCACTTCAACCCACTATGGCCACACAGGCCATAAATTACATCTATACTAATTCCTTTTATAAACATTTACTTGCTCCTTAGCCTTTTATGCCTTGGCAATTCAACTATCATCTAAATACTCTACCATTGTTAGTAGAATCTCAGATGGAGATGGGAGGGTGTACAGGAGTGAGATATAGCAACTAGTTGAGTGGTGTCGCAGTAACAACCTTGAACTCAATATCAATAAGATGAAAGAGTTGATTGTGGACTCCGGGAAGGGTTAGACAAGGGAACATGAACCAATCGTCAGAGGGATCAGAAGTGGAGAGAGTGAGCAATTTCAAGTTCCTGGGTGTCAAGATCTCTGAAGACCTAACCTGGTCCCAACATATCAATGCAACAAAGAAAGCAGGGTGACTGTTCGAAGAGATTTGGTTTGTCGACTAAAACACTTGAAAACTTCTATAGATGACCATGGACAACATTCTGACAGACTGCGTCACTGTCCAGTATGGGGGTGGGGGGGTCTACTGCACAGGACCAAAAGAAGGTACAGAAAGTTGTAAAATTAATCAGCTCCATCTTGGGTACATTAGACATTGAACAAGGATGAACACTAACAACAGGAATTCTGCAGATGCCGGAAATTCAAGCAACACACATCAAAGTTGCTGGTGAATGCAGCAGGCTAGGCAGCATCTCTAGGAAGAGGTACAGTCGACGTTTCAAGCTGAGGCCCTTCGTCAGGACTAACTGAAGGAAGAGTTAGTAAGAGATTTGAAAGTGGGAGGGGGAGGGGGAGATCCAAAATGATAGGAGAAGACAGGAGAGGGAGGGATGGAGCCAAGAGCTGGACAGGTGATTGGCAAAGGGGATACGAGAGGATCATGGGACAGGAGGTCCGGGAAGAAAGACTGGGGGGGGGACCCAGAGAATGGGCAAGGGGTATAGTCAGAGGGAGGAAAAGGAGAGTGAGAGAAAGAATGTGTGTATAAAAATAAAAAACAGATGGGGTACGAGGGAGGGGTGGGGCATTAGCGGAAGTTAGAGAAATCGATGTTCATGCCATCAGGGTTGGAGGCTACCCAGACGGAATATAAGGTGTTCCTCCAACCTGAGTGTGGCTTCATCTTTACAGTAGAGGAGGCCGTGGATAGACATGTCAGAATGGGAATGGGATGTGGAATTAAAATGCGTGGCCACTGGGAGATCCTGCTTTCTCTGGCGGACAGAGCGTAGGTGTTCAGCAAAGCGGTCTCCCAGTCTGCGTCGGGTCTCGCCAATATATAGAAGGCCACATCGGGAGCACCGGACGCAGTATATCACCCCAGCCGACTCACAGGTGAACTGTCGCCTCACTTGGAAGGACTGTTTGGGGCCCTGAGTGGTGGTAAGGGAGGAAGTGCAAGGGCATGTGTAGCACTTGTTCCGCTTACAAGGAGAAGTGCCAGGAGGGAGATCAGTGGGGAGGGATGGGGGGGAACGAATGGACAAGAGAGTCGCGTAGGGAGCGATCCCTGCGGAAAGCGGGGGGGGCGGGGGAGGGAAAGATGTGCTTAGTGGTGGGATCCCGTTGGAGGTGGCGGAAGTTACAGAGAATAATAGTGTTCCCCTGGTCCTCACCTACCACCCCACCAGCCTGCGGGTCCAACATATTATTCTCCGTAACTTCCGACACCTCCAACAGGATCCCGAACAGTCCTTCCAGGTGAGGCGACACTTCACCTGTGTGTCGGCTGGTGTGATATACTGCGTCCGGTGCTCCCGATGTGGCCTTCTACATATTGGCGAGACCCGACACAGACTGGGAGACCATTTTGCTGAACACCTACGCTCTGTCCGCCAGAGAAAGCAGGATCTCCCAATGGCCACACATTTTAATTCCACATCCCATTCCCATTCTGACATGTCTATCCACGGCCTCCTCTACTGTAAAGATGAAGCCACACTCAGGTTGGAGGAACAACACCTTTATTCCGTCTGGGTAGCCTCCAACCTGATGGCATGAACATCGACTTCTCTAACTTCCGCTAATGCCCCACCTCCCCCTCGTACCCCATCTGTTACTTATTTTTATACCCACATTCTTTCTCTCACTCTCCTTTTTCTCCCTCTGTCCCTCTGACTATACCCCTTGCCCATCCTCTGGGTCCCCCCCACCCCGTCTTTCTTCCCGGACCTCCTGTCCCATGATCCTCTCGTATCCCCTTTGCCAATCACCTGTCCAGCTCTTGGCTCCATCCCTCCCCCTCCTGTCTTCTCCTATCATTTTGGATCTCCCCCTCCCCTTCCCACTTACAAATCTCTTACTCACTCTTCCTTCAGTTAGTCCTGACGAAGGGTCTCGGCCTGAAACGTCGACTGCACCTCTTCCTACAGATGCTGCCTGGCCTGCTGCGTTCACCAGCAACTTTGAAGGATGAACACTACCTCACTTTTTTAATCCATATTATTTGTTTTTGCACTATATATCTGGAATGAATATATATCTCTCCAAAGGTAGTCATAGCCGAAGGGTGGTAGTGCGGACGAGCTCCCACTGCTAAACAAATGCTCCTCGTGGTGTGCAACTCAAAAGCCTCTGACAACCAAGTCCAACTCCTGGCCTTCACGTGTGGCATAGTTCTTATGCCCAGTGGAGCTGTTCTCACTGACAGGAGAAGGGGTAAAGACAGGTCACTGGCGCCTTAAAACCGGTTGCTCCGGGCAGATGGGGCTCGTTAACCACGGATGGTAGCTCATCTAGGAGAGGGAAAACTCCGATTTCAAACCTCCGCTGCTCCGCTTACGGGAAAGGCTTTGGGAGTAAACCGAGGAAAAATCTGGAGTCGGAGTCGTGAAGGCGGCTGACTGCTGTAGCCAGAACCGGCACGGCAACTCCTGCGATGCTGCTGGCACCAAACCGTACCGACTTCCATCGTTCCTTTGGACCTCTCATCAGCATGTCATCCCACTGCATGTGCAATAGACGGATCTCTGTATCAACTCTGCCCTGGCTTGTGCCCTGGAGAGGCCACTCCAGCTTCGTTTTATAGCATCTTAAACCAGTGACTACCAGAGGCGTAGTACCCATGGTCAACCACGACCAGAGGCCACACACACATATTTACTTACTGTAATTGATTCATCTATTTTCTTTCTATATTATTATGTATTGCATTGAGCTGCTGCTAAGTTAACAAATTTCATGATGCATGCCGGTGATAATAAACCTGATTCTGATTCATTAAATGTTGCAAGATTCCCTGTCTCCACCATCCCAATAAACTACCCACTCACTGGAAGAATTCCTCCTCAGATCCCTTCAACTTCTTACACATTGCTCTCCAGTTTTAGACAAATCTGCTATGGGATAAAGTTTCTTACTTTTACCCAATCAGTTCTCTCTCAACCTCTTGAAAACAAACCAAGGCTATAAAGTCTCTCCAGTTCCATTCCAGGCAACATCTTGGAGAATGTACCCAGCACTGTGTTCACATCATTACTAAGATACTTCAGTTGTAAACTAACTGACCTACTGTATGTTGTATAAAACTGTACCATTGAACACCTGGCTCTTGCATTCCACAAATGAAGGCATTATTCCACAGGCCTTCTTCACCACTTTATCAACTTGTGCTACCACCTTCAGTGAGTTTGTATACCAAGGTCCCCCATCTTCAATACGCAAGTCCATATGGTTCATTCTGGACACCTTAACCACATCAGCCCTCCCAAAGTGTAACACTGCATGCTTAGCAGAAATGAATTCCATCTGCCATTGCTCTGTTCATCTCAAAAACATCATTCTGTAGTCCCAGACTCTTATCAACAGCACCATTTTTACATTATCTACAAACTTACTAAACCACCCTCTTACATTCATATCATTAAAGAACACAAGAATAGTGAGGGCAATAGCATTCATCTCTGTGATATACCATTGACATCCCACAAAAATCACACTTCATTTCTGCCACCTATATCCACGCCACATTTGCATCCACTAGGCCTTTAACTGCAAGGGCTCAACATTTTGATGACCCCATGTGGAATAATCCCCCATCAAAGCCACAACAGCCACATATGATTAATTCTTACTTTTCGCGGTATACATACATTGTGTCTGAGGCCAGTACTCAAGACCACTGACATCATCTAGGTCATTACTCTAGATGCCAAATTCACGACACCTCTTTCATACTAACCACCACGTGCAGTATTTTTTTTATCGGAGAGACAATGCACTGATAATGGTCAATTTCGTTTTGTCCAAATTGCAACACTGAAACCAAGGACAACAGCAATGAACTCATGGGAACAGCATTATACTGCTCCCCCTCTGGATCAGCCTTTCCTCAACCCTGTAAATTCCACAAAGGTTACTGTGATACCTCAGGAAGTAATCCGCTGCATCTATGTCCCTCACCAGTCCTGATCGTGCTGACAGTGCACTGCGCAGACGGACGCCACCTCCGACCAGCATATCAAGCGGCAGTGGTCCCTCAGCCGCTCGGCACCAATTTATATCGTAGGACTGATGAGCTTCGAGCTCCTCACACTCAAGTGACACTAGGTTAGGAGGAGCGGTCGCTTGGGCCCGGGAATCAACTCACTCACCATTCTGCGCCGCCGCTGAGCTTCGGAGCGTAAGGCCAGCACACAAGTTCCCGAGCCGGTCCCGCTGAGCTCCCAAAACGGATTAGCGGTTCTTCCCTGCCGGCCGCAATGCGTCCAGCACCAATCCGCCACTCCGTGCAAGCGCCCGCCCGGAAGCCGGTGCCAAAATTCAGCTCTTCCCTGCCGACCGGCCGCCAACCCCTCAGCGCCACCCCGTTTCCATGGGTTTACCTCACCCTTCAATAAGCCGTTTTCCTAATGGCTTGCAGCATCCAATCACCATTAGAGCTCTGTGGGGGCGGGACCTGCAACGGTGGGAGGAGCATGCGCACCATGAACAGGTCCAGCATGTAGGTCAATGCCAATCCAGGGTACCGGAGGGCGGGGCTACAGTATCCTTACGGGCTTAAAAATCTGGATGACAGGCGCAGCAGGCGTACAGATGGCGAATGGGGGGTTCGAGTTGGTTAGGTCCGGCGCTAACAGAGTGAAGGACGGTTACCAAGTGGTAATGGTCATGGAAAGAAGCAGTAGTAATTCCGTCAAAACCCACTAGCTACAGACCAATAGCGTTATTTATTTAGGCATCTGTTAGTCTTGCGAGACCATGGATCTGCGCCTGGAAAGTCTACACTCTCCAGGGCGCAGGCCTGGGCAAGGTTGTATGGAAGCCCAGCAGTTGCCCATGCTGCAAGTCTCCCCTCTCCACGACACTGATGTTGTCCAAGGGAAGGGCATTAGGACCCATACAGCTTAACGTCAATGTCGTCGCAGAGCAAAGTGTGGTTAAGTGCCTTGCTCAAGGTCACAACACGTTACCTCGACTTCAGGTCGCTAGTCCAAAGCCTTAACCACTTGGCCACGTGCCCACACACATACAACAGCATTAACATCAAATATATGTAAGATAATGGAAAGGATGATAACAGAAAGGTTATTGTATGAGCTTGAGAAGATGGGAATGCTGGCAAGTTATCAGAATGGTTTTAGGAAGGGAAGGAATTCCATGGACTCAGTGATAAGGTTAGAGACTGAAATAAAGGCCCAAGCAAATTAAGAGTCAGTAGTTGTAGTGTTTTTTGACATTGAAAAGGCCTATGATATGATGTGGAAGGAAGGACTTAATTAAACTGCACAAGATGGGGGTTGGTGGAAGAGTTTTAAATTGGATTAAAGATTTTTTGTTTGGTAGAAAAATTTAAGTTTGGAATGGATCAGAATTATCAAAACAGTACATAGTGGGAAATGGCACACCTCAAGGTAGTGTGATTAGCCTGTTACTTTTCTTCATTATGATCAATGTTGTCTTCACAAAGGTACCAGTGGTTATACGTAGGTCACTGTTTGCGGATGATGGGGCCTTGTGGAAAAGAGGCAGGAACATGAAGCATATAATCAGGAAACTACAAGGAGCGGTAGAGTGGGGTTATGATTGGGGATATAGATTTTCAGTACAAAAACTCACTGTATTTTTCACCAAGAAAAGAATTGAGGTAGGGAAGAAGTTAAGGATGTATGGGATTGAATTAGAAAGGGTTGGATCACTTAAATTTCTGGGAGTTATATTTGATTCACGATTAACATGGGCAGACCATATCAGGAAAGTTGAGAAGAAATGTAAAAAAGTAATAAATGTGATGAGATGTTTGACTGGTAGGGAATGGGGAGCAAGTTGTTCAGTGTTGAAGAGAATGTATGTGGCTTTAGTGAGATCTGTGTTGGACTATGGAAATATATGGATCAGCAGCTAGGTCTCTTATAAGGAAACTGGATGTGATTCAGGCTCAGGCCTTGAGAGTGTGCAGTGGGGCTTTTAAAACATCACTAGTGTCAGCCCTACAGGTAGAAATGGGAGTGATGCCTTTGGAACTAAGGAGGATGCAATTGATGGCAAACTACTGGGCTAATTTGCAGAGGCACAATGATTCTCACCCTGCTAAAGGAGTGTCGCAGGCATGTCGGGGAAATGGGAGGTTTCAGAGGGATAACTTTAGTCGGGTAAGGAATGATGTTGCTAAAGAATGTGGAGTGTTTGATCTAAGGATAAGTCCTTCAGTAGTTTATCCGGTTGTAGCTCCATGGAAGCTTGTATGGCCTGACATAGACTGGCATTTGTTAGAGGTAAAAAGGAAAGGAAAATATAAAACTGATTTGGTAAGTGCATTTCACTGTCATGTGATGGAAAAGTATAGTGATTATACTCAGATTTATAGGGATGGTGCTAAGGAACCTGAAACAGGAGTGACAGGGTTTCGGGTGGCTATACCAGCAAAAGAAATTGGAATCAGCAGAAGAACATCTAATAAGTTAGGGGTGTATACAGTGGAGATGCTGGCGGTGTTGGTTGCGTTGCGATAGGTGGAGAAAGCTATACAAGTCAAGGTGTTGATATGCTCAGATTCATCCTCAGTTCCAGCAAGCTTACGGTCTTTTCTCTGAAACAGTCGGCAAGATGTACTTTATGAAGTCCTCCAGTCAGTCACAAGAATTGCAAATCAGGGAGGTCAGGTAAAATTTCTATGGGTTCCGGCACATGTAGGGGTGAAGGGGAATGAGAGGGTGGATGAATTGGCAAAGAGGGTGTTAAAGAAAGAAAATATAGAAATGCGCATTAGTATCAGTAAAGCAGAGGTTAAGTGTGTAATCTGGGAAAAAAATCAACCAAATGTGGCAAGAAAGATGGGACAGGGAGGGGAAAGAGAGGCATTTATATCAAATACAAAAAAGTGTTGCAGGTACAAGGGTAGGTAGTGGATACATAAGAGAGGAAACTGTGTGGACTAGGTAAAGGCTGGGGCACTGTGCATTAAAAAAAAATTGAAAATGATAGGGAAACACCAGACAGGATTGTGTGAGGAATGTCAGGAAGAGGAGTCAGTAGAACATGTAGTTCTGTGTTGCAGGAGTATGGGATACAGAGAGAGATGATGAGAATTAAACTAAGGGAATTGGGGGTGCAGGAATTCAGATTAAAAGGGTTGCTGGGCAAGGGTGAGATAGCACAGGTTAGGTTATTTTTAGCTTTCTTAAGGGGTACAGGGTTTTTTTTATAGGATATGATGGATAAGCAGGAATAGGGTACGAGGATGGCCAAAGATGGGAGGATAAAGTGTAGGTTAGGGTATGTGTGGGTGTGTGATTGGGTGAAGGGATTTAGAATGTAAGTCTATTGCACACTCTGAAGCAGAAGGTGGTGGTAATGCACCATTAAGCTGGGTGCCAACCAGCGTAAAACAAGACGGAGAGAGAGGGAGTAGGTCTGGCACTAGAGGACATCAGAAAGCAGGGGGCAGGAGATGTTTTATTACAAAAACCTGTAGCCCCCTTTGTGCCTGCTCCACCATGCAACACAATTACAGTTCAACTATTGGCATACAATGAAGAGATAGATACTGCAGAGGAACAAAATGCTGGAAAAACTCAACAGGTTAGGCAGCATCTATGGAAATGTCGCGTTTCAGACTGACCCATCTTCAGGAGTAGAAAGCAAGGAGGGAGATGCCAGAATAAAAAGGTGGGGGAAGGGTAAGAAGGACTAGCTGGAAGGTGATAGGTGATGCCGGCTAGGTGGGAAAGGTAAAGAGCTGGAGGAAAAGGAACCTGATATAGGCAAGTGGACTATGGGAAAAAGGCAAGGCCAGTGGGTGTGATAGGCAGGTGAGGGTAAGAGGAAAGAGTGGCGCATAGAAGAGGGAAGGAGGAAGAAAATGTTTACTGGAAGGAGATATCAATGTTCATACCATCAGGTTGGAGGCTAACCAGATGGGATATAAGGTGTTGCTCCTCCACCCTGAGAGTGACTTCATCATGGCAAAAGACAACACTATGGGCCGACAGGCTGTGTTCCCTCTAAGCTGTGCGTGCACACACACATTTTTCAACCAGCACACAAAGGAAATTAATGTGCGCACAATAGGTTAGTTACCTAAAATAATGTAGTAATTAATAATTATACTTATTGAAAATAACCTTTTAGCTAAATGCTTCTGTTAACTAGTTAACAAAGTTGCTGGTGAACGCAGCAGGCCAGGCAGCATCTCTAGTCCTGACGACTAGACTGACATCTCGGCCTGAAACGTCGACTGCACCTCTTCCTAGAGATGCTGCCTGGCCTGCTGCATTCACCAGCAACTTTGATGTGTGTTGCTTGAATTTCCAGCATCTGCAGAATTCCTGTTGTTTGCGCTGTTAACTAGTTAGTGGGTTTTTCAAATACCACAATGCACGTCACTAATTTACATCACCTCACCTTTCCTGTTCTGGGATCTGGGAGACAATGTTTCGTGGAGTGACAAAGTTAAAGTTTTGCTAAGCCAACAACGTGAAGAAAACGTCACAAGTTCACTGTTGACTTTTATAAATAGTCTTTGTGTTCGTTTAGAAGAAAGGTTTCCTGAAGATGAGCTACAAGAACTCGATGTTCAGAGCTCGAAGTTTTCGGATGACTCAGAGTCGGATTGTGGTCGGCATGGCAGGGAGAGTTTTCTTTCCTTCTCCCGTCTGCGTGAGATGTGGGACATTTGAGAAACTTTGAACTTTACTGTGCTCATGGACTTCTTCATCAAGTTATGGTATTGTTGCACTGTTTGTAACTATATGTTATAATTATGTGGTTTTATCAGTTTTTTCAGTCTTGGTCTGTCCTGTGTTTTGTGATATCACACCAGAGGAAATAATGTATCACTTCTTAATGCATGCATTACTAAATGACAATAAAAGAGGACTATGTGTCTTCATAATCTAAAAAAAGAATGATCAGCTTTTGATTTCTCCGCAATTGCAGATTGTGACTTCACATTTCACGATGAAAAAGTTAATACCTTATATCTAAAATATCATGATTTTCTAGCTGAAAATACTGTAATAGTTAGACAGTTTAATGATTTCAAATTTTTTGTGCAAGAAAAAATTAAATCCAAACTGATTTCAAACTTTGCTCAAATGGTGGCATTTGTACTTCAAAATGAACAGTTTTGCGACCTTGCACAGTTGATGGACATTGGGGGAACCTTTCTTGCGTCTATTGCGGAGTGTGAGCGAGGTTTTAGCTTAATGAATCAACTGAAAAACAAGCTGAGAAACCGTTTAGGCGAATGTTATTTGGATATGTTAATGAGAATCAAAAGCTATCAATTGGATGGAAGTTCTATTAGTCTAGATAGAGTTTACAAAGAATGGGTAAATGCCAAAGACAGGAGAGAGAAAAAATAACTGAGTGACTTAAATATGTACGTTATTTTTTTGTTATTCTGTGCAGTTTTATATCAAATATTTTGTAAACCTACATAAACTGTGCCATGTGTGCATTCAGGGCGCACATACTTTTGTCACAGGGAAAAAAATTGCACAACATAAGATTTCTGCGCACACTGACTACTAAAAATTAGAGGGAACATTGCAGGTCATATCTACCTTGAGAGCGGCTTCATCCATTTTAATTCCTACCCCGGTTACCATTTCCATTCCAACAGTGAAAATTGATGCAAAATACTTATTCAGTTAAACTGTCATTGCTTTTTCTCCCATTACTACCTCTCCAACATTATCTTTCAGGGGTCCAATGCCCACTCTTGCTACTTCATATATCTCAAGAAACTTTTCAAAGTTCCAAGTAAATTTATTATCAAAGTGCCTATATGTCACCATATACAACTCTGAGGTTCATTTTCTTGCAGGCATACCCAATAAATCCATAATAGGATAATGACCATTTGAGGCAGGGGAAGGATGGTTGACAAGAGGTGTAGAACATCTAGTAGAGTGGAAGAAGCTTACATAAGATTTAGGAAGCAAGGATCAGATAGGACTCAAGAGAGTTGCAAAGTAGCCAGGAAGGAGCTGAAGAAGAGACTTAGGAGAGCTAGAAGGGAGAAGCATGAGAAGGCCTTGGCACGTAGATTAAGGAGAATCTTAAGACATTCTACATATTTGTGAAGAACAGGAGGATGACTAGAGTGAGGGTGATCAGGGATAGAAGAGAAAACGTGCCCAGAGTCAAAGTTCAAAGTATAATTTATTATCAGTCTACATACAGATCATCACATACAACCCTGAAATTCTTTTTTCCTGTGGGCATAGTCAGCAAATCTGTAAACAGGTTAAATGTGCAAATTTGCACAAATTGTGCAAATGCAAATATAAATAAATAGTAATAAATAACAAGAGCATGAAATAATAAGATAAAGAATCCTTAAAGTGAAATCATTGGTTGTGGGAACACCAGAAATAAAATGAGTGTAGATAAATCTTTTGTTCAAGAGCTTGATGATTGAGGGTAATAACTGCTCTACAGCCCGGTGGTACAAGTCCTGAGGAACCTGAACCTTCCACCTGAAAAAAAGAGCATGGCCTGGGAGGTGAATTTTGCTTTTCTACGACATACTTTTCTCATGCCTTACCCGTGATGTACTGGGCCAAATCCATTACCTTTTGTAGGATTTTCCACTCAAAGGCATTGGTGTTCCCATACCTGGCTGTAATGCAGCCAGTCAGCACACTTTCCACCACATCTATAGAAGTTTGTCAAGGTTTTCAATCACATGCCGAATTTCCACAGACTCCTGAGGAAGCAGAGACAATGCCGTGCTTTCTTTACAATTACATTTATATGAGGACTCCAGAACAGGTCCTCTGAGATAGTGACACCCAGGAATGTAAAGTTATCGATCCTCTCCACCTCTGATCCTCCGATGATACTGACTCTTGGACCCCAGGATTCCCGCCGCTGAAGTCTATGATCACTTCCTTGGTCTTATTGATGTTGAGTGAGGGGTTGTTGTTATGACGCCACTCAGCCAAATTTTCAATCTCCCTCCTGTGTGCTGATTCGTCACCACCTTTGGTACGGCCCACAACAATGGTGTCATCAACAAATTTGAATATGGTGTTGGAGCTGTGCTTAGGTGTAAAGCGAGTAGAGAAGGGGGCTAAGTACACTGCCTGTGCTGATGGAGATTGTGGAGGAGATGTTTTTGCCAATCTGAACTGACTGGAGTCTGCAAGTGGGGAAATCCAGGATCCAATTGCACAGGGGAGTATTGAGGCCCAAGTCTTGGAGTTTACTGATTAGCTTTGAGAGGATGATGGTATTAAATGCTGAGCTGTAAAGAGCTGTCTCCTGTGAGGTGACCATTGCCTTCTCTCTGTTTCTTCATCTCTGCTGCTCTTAGGTCTTCGTGTCTAGGACTTCAGAAATGTCTTTTGAGAAAACAGATGAGATTCTGTGAATGTGAAAGAGACAGCCAGATGGTATGTTGCCTCCCAGATGCCAGGGTCAGGGATGTCTCCGATCAGGTCCACAGCATTCTAAAGGAGTAGGGTAAAAAGCTGGAAGTCATGGTACTGTCGTGACTGTGAACAAAGTCACCGGAGAGATTCAGCTGGTAGATGGAAAAGTCTCTATTCAGGACACACACAAACTAACTACCTTTCAAACCACTTGAGAGAGAGAGACTCCCTGACCCAACATTACAGCACATTTTTACATGTTGAAGAACAAAGGTAACAGGTCAATTTCTATATTTACGATGCCCTCATGTGCTTCTTTTGAGTTGCATGTAATCTTTCAAAAACCTGGATCTTCCCACCAACACACCCAAAATGAGCGTTAACTACTGTGGTCTCTGAGTTGTATTCATGCAATGGGGTGTTGCATGCATTCATGCATATGCAGACATCTAGTCTAAAATGCAGCTCCAGAAAGACCATTGTTCCGAGCTACAGTTTAAATTCAATCTACAATCCATATTCAGATCCGAAGACTGGTTGCTGTTGAAATTAATATTCGCTATATTACATACCTCCAGAATACACCCTAACAGTACTTAATGGTACTAATGACATAGCTAAAACAAAAACGGGATGAGATCCTGAACAGAGAATATAGGGAACTAGTTCAGAAACTGAAAAGCAAGACCTCAAGGGTAGTAATCTCTGGATCGTTGCCTGGATCTCGAGCCAGTGAGGGTAAGAATAGATGATATGGCAGTTACATGTGTGGGTGAGAAATTGGTGTGGGGGGGCAGGGTTTCAGATGTGTGGATCACTGGGATCTCTTCTGAGGAAGGTATGACCTGTACAAAAGAGACGGGTTATACCTAAGCTCGAGGTAGTCCAATGTCCTTAATCACTCTTACTCACTCTTCCTTCAGTTAGTCCTGACAAAGGGTCTCGGCCTGAAACGTCGACTGCACCTCTTCCTAGAGATGCTGCCTGGCCTGCTGCGTTCACCAGCAACTTTTATGTGTGTTGCTCCAATGTCCTTAAGAGCAGGTTTTCTAGAGTTGTTGAGGAAGATTTAAACTAATTTGGCAAGGGGATGGGAATCAGAGTAATAACTCAGAGAATGGGGCAGTTAGTTTAAGGGTTGGGGCTGCCTGTACAGTGAGAAAGCATAGGCAGTGCAACTGCCATAATTGCAGTCAGCTGGTTGGGTTAAAATGTGTTTATTTAATGCAAGGCGTATCAGGAACAACTGTGATGAAATTAGATCATGGGCTAATACATGGAACTACAAAACTGTGGCCATTACAGATACTTAGTTGTCACAAGGGCAGGAATGGCTGCTGGATATTCCATGGTTTAAATGTTCCAAAACGAAAAGGGAGGGAGGTGAAAGATGAGGGAAGCAGGATTGCTAATCAGGTATAGTATCACATCTGTAGAAAGGGAGGACATTGTGGAAGGATTGTCTACTGAGTCAGTATCAATAGGAGGAGGAAACAGGAAGGGAGCAATCAGTCATTGGGAGTATCCTATCGAAACCACCCTCCCCCATAGCGAAGAAGACAACAAGGAGCAGATCAGGAGGCAGAGTTTGGAAAGATGCAAAAATAACAGGGTTGTTGTCATGGGTGATTTCAACTTCCCTAACACTGAGAGTACAAAAGGTTTAGATGGTGTGGAATTTGTTAGGTGTGCCCAGGAAAGCTTCCTGACACAGTACGTACACAGACGAGAGGAAAGGCCATACTGGATCTGATACTGGACAATGATGCTAGTCAGATGGTAGATCTCTTTGTGGACGAGCATTTCAGAAACACTGACCACAACTCCCTGACCTTTACTAGAAACATAGAAAACCTACAGCACAATATAGGCCCTTCGGCCCACAAAGCTGTGCTGAACATGTCCTTACCTTAGAAATTACCTAGGGTTACCCATAGCCCTCTATTTCTCTAAGCTCCTTGTACCTATCCAGGAGTCTCTTAAAAGACCCTATCATATCCGCCTCCACCACCATTGCCGGCAGCCCATTCCATGCACTCACCACTCTGCATAAAAAAACTTATCCCTGACGTCTCCTCTGTACCTATTACCAAGCACCTTAAAACTGTGCCCTCTTGCACTAGCCATTTCAGCCCTGGAAAAAAGCCTCTGACTGTCCACACAATCAATGCCTCTCGTCATCTTATACATCTCTATCAGGTCACCTCTCATCCTCCATCGCTCCAAGGAGAAAAAGGCTGAGTTCACTCAACCTGTTTTCATAAGGCATGCTCCCCAGTCCAAGCAACAACCTAGCAAATCTCCTCTGCACCCTTTCTATGGTTTCCACGTCCTTACTACAGTGAGGCGACCAGAACTAAGCACAGTACTCCAAGTACTATAGCCTTTGAGAGGGATAGGAGCAGACAGTATGGGAACTTATTTAATTGGAGAAGGGTGAATTATGATGCTATTAGGCAGGAACTTGGGAGTGTGAATTGGAAACAGATGTAATCAGGGAAATGCACAATAGAAAGGGTGAAGGAACCATGGTTGACAAAGGAATGGAACAGCTAGTCAAGAGGAAGGGTGAAGCATACTTAAAGTTTTTGGGAAGCAAGGATCAGGCAGGGTTCTAGAGAGTTGCACAGTAGCCAGGAAAGGAGCTTAAGAGCTAAGAGAGTAAGAAGGCTTTGGTGAGTAGGATTAAGGAAACCCCCCAAAGCATTCTAAAAGTATGTGAGAAACAGGAGGATGACTAGTGTCAGTGTCAGGTAGGATCGATCAGGGATAGAAGAGGAAATGTATCTGGAGATCCTTAATGAATACTTTGCTTCAGTATTCACCAGTAAGGTACCATAAAGATTGGCCTCTCTCCAATTTAGAATCTCAAACCATGGACCAGGTATATCCTTCTCCATAATTATCATGAAACTAATGGTATTATGATCACTGGATGCAAAGATTTCCTCTATACAAACTTCTGTCACCTGCCCTGTCTCATTCCCTAAAAGAAGAGCAAGTATTGCACACTCTCTCTAGTTGTGACCTCCAAATACTGATGAAGGAAATTTGCTTGAACACATTTAACAAACTCTATCCCATCTAATCCTTTTACAATATGGGAGTCCCAGTCAATATGTGGAAAGTTAAAAACACCAACTATCACAATGTTATGTTTCTTGCAAAAGTCTGCGATCTCTCTACAAATCTGTTCCTCTAAATTCCGCTGACTATTGGGTGGTCTATAATATCATCCCATTTACATGGTCATCCCTTTCTTATTCCTCAGTTCCACCAATATAGCTTCAGTACGTGAGCTCTCCAGCCTGTCCTGCCTGAGCATTTCCATGACAATTTCCCTCACTAGTAATAGCACCCCCCCCCCTTTAATCCCTCTTGCTCTATCACAGCTAAAACAACAGAACCCTGGAATATTGAGCTGTCAGTCCTGCCCCTCCTGTAACCAAGTCTCACAATGTCATAGTTCCACATGCCAGCCCATGCCCTACAATATGACTTGCATTGAAATATACATTAGTCCCACCATGGCTCAACCTTTCAATTCCTGATTTTGTATGTAGGCTTAACAACACCTTTCCCCAGAGTTAGTACTCTGTTCCCCATGCCCTGCCATTTTAATTCCACTGCCCACTGCCATTTCTGCAAGTCCTCTACTGCCACGATGAGGCCATTCTCAGGTTGGAGGAGCAACACCTTTTATTCCATTTGGGTGGCATCCAACCTGATAACATGAGTATCTATTTCTCCAACTTCTGGTAATTTCTGCTCCCTTGCCAGACTCTTTTTCTGTTCCCTATTATGGGTGCTTTCTTACCTGTTCTCTTCTCTTCAGCTGCCCACCAACTACCTCTAGTGCCCTTCCTCCTTCCCTTCCCAACATGTCCACTCTCCTCTCCTATCGGATTTCTTCTTCAGCCCTTTATCTTTTCCACCTATCACCTCCCAGCTTCTCATTTTATCCCTCCTCCTCCACCACCCACCTATTTTCCACCTCACCTGGTTTCACCTATTGCTTTTAGCTTTTACTCCTTCCCCTCCTCCCACCTTCTTGTTCTGGCTTCTCCCCCACACACTTCCTTTCCAGCTCTGATGAAGGGTTTCAGCCTGGAACATTGGATCCTTATTCCTCTCCATAGATATTGCCTGACCTGAATCGTTGCTCCAGCATTTTGTGTGTGTTTCTCCGATTAGACACACACAGACACTGTGTTCAGCATCGATGCCCTCATTATCGGAAGGAAATGGAAGCTTTACAGTGAACGCAGAGGAGATGTACTGGGACACTGCCTGACACTGGAGGAAGACTGAAGCATCGAGGAGAATGCAGAAGTTAGCGGGTACTCTCCACAGAGACCATGGGTCAACAGCGGTTGATTGCTGGGTCGGTGGCACAGTGTCACTCTTCGCAGGAGGACTGAGTTTGAGCAGCTGTTCTCAATTCCGGCAGGAGGATGTTTTCAAAATTCTGAGATTGATGTATTATTCGAATGTAGTTTATCTTGCTCTCCTTTCTGTGTTTTCTTTCTTATTGCCGATTGGCGGGTTGGGGTTCCAGGTGGGTGATGTGTTGGTTTTTATGTAAGGAAGGAATTGGGGTCTTGGGGTCTGATGTTTTTAGTGTTTTTTCTGTGCGGGTGATCTGTTGTTTATTTTTGTGCAAGGTGGGGGTTTAGGGTTTGTGAGCTTTGTTTCTTTTTCCTTTTCATGTGGGGAGGGGGTGTTGGTGTCTTTTCTTCCAATGAATCCTGTGGTTTTCTGTATTTCATGGCTATCTGAAAAAGACAAATATCAGAGTTGCAATTGTACATGCATACTTTTGACAATAAATGAACCTTTGAATTCGAGAGCACGTTTTATGAGGATAGATTGAGTGCGCTAGGGCATTTTTCTTTGCAGTGAAGGAGAATGAGAGGCCACTTGATAGAGGTGTACAAGATGATGAGAAGCATAGATAGAGTGGACAGCCAGAGACTTTTTCCCTGGGTGGAAATGGTGAATATGAGGAGGTGTAAAGGTTATGTCAGAGGTAAGATTTTTTTTCACATAGAGAGAGTGGTAGGTGTGTGGAATGCACTGCCAGAGGTAGTGGTAGAGGCAGATATTTTAGGGACTTTTTAGGCATCTGTTATTCTTGTCAGACCATGGTTTTCCAGGGTGCAGGCCTGGGCAAGGTTGTATGGAAGACCAGCAGTTGCCCATGCTGCAAGTCTCCCCTCTCCATGCCACCAATGTTGTCCAAGGGAAGGGCACTAGGGCCGATACAGCTTGGCACCGGTGTCGTCACAGAGAAATGTGTGGTTAAGTGCCTTCCTCAAGGACACAACACACTGCCTCAGCTGAGGCTCGAACTAGCGACCTTCAGATCATTAGACAGACACCTTAACCACTTGACCACACACCAAGTATCTTTTAAGAGACTTAGATACTTTACTTTATACTTTATTGTTACCAAACAATTGATACTAGAACGTACAATCATCATAGCGATATTTGATTCTGCGCTTCCCGCTCCCTGGATTACAAATCTTTATACACTTCATTGTCGCCAAACAATTAGACCATAAGACAAAGGAGCAGAAACCGGCCATTCGGCCCATCGAGTCTGCTAGAATTGATACTAGAACGTACAATCATCATAGCGATATTTGATTCTGCGCTTCTCGTTCCCTGGATTACAAATCAATAGTAAGTATTAACAATTTATATTATAAATCATAAATAGAAAAATGGAAAGTAAGGTAGTGCAAAAAAACCGAGATTCAGGTCCGGATATTTGGAGGGTACGGCCCAGATCCGGGTCAGGATCCATTCAGCAGTCTTATCACAGTTGGAAAGAAGCTGTTCCCAAATCTGGCCATACGAGTCTTCAAGCTCCTGAGCCTTCTCCCGGAGGGAAGAGGGATGAAAAGTGTGTTGGCTGGGTGGGTCGTGTCCTTGATTATCCTGGCAGCACTGCTCTGACAGCGTGCGGTGTAAAGTGAGTCCAAGGACGGAAGATTGGATTGTGTGATGTACTGCGCTGTGTTCACAATCTTCTGCAGCTTCTTCCGGTCTTGGACAGGACAACTTCCATACCAGGTTGTGATGCACCCTAGAAGAATGCTTTCTACAGTGCATCTATAAAAATTAGTGAGGGTTTTAGGGGACAGGCCAAATTTCTTTAGTTTTCTCAGGAAGTAAAGGCACTAGCGGGCCTTCTTGGCAGATAGATAGGGACATGGATGAAATAAAAATGGAGAGCTAATGGGAAGGAAGGATTAGATCAATATTGGAGTAGGGTGAGAGGTCAACAGAACATTGTGGGCTGAAGGGCCTATACTGTGTTGTACTGTTCTGTGCTCTATGACATTCTTCTTCAGACATATACACCTCCTTCTGCTGTAACTGATGGAGCCTACTTCGGCATCTCTGGTTTCATCCCACCTCAGATAGAACAGAGTTCCTCAGGTCCTCACCTTTCACCGTATGAGCATCCACATCATCCTGTATCAT
This sequence comes from Mobula birostris, assembly GCF_030028105.1. Taxonomy (NCBI): domain Eukaryota; kingdom Metazoa; phylum Chordata; class Chondrichthyes; order Myliobatiformes; family Myliobatidae; genus Mobula; species Mobula birostris. The sequence continues at coordinate 60,848,850 of NC_092394.1, forward strand.
TTTCACCAGCCACATCTTGCCCTCTCCTTTCTGCAGGGAGCATCCCCTCCATGACTCTAATCTACTCACCTCCCACCCTCCTCATGCCCCTCTCCCTGAAAACTTACCTGCAACAGCAGGAGATGCAACACTTGTCCCAACACCTTGCCTCTCACATCCACGCAGGGGCTAAATGTCCCTTCCATATGCACCTCCTCCAACCTCGGTGTTCGTGATGTAGTCTCCTTTACATTGGGGTGTCTAAGTGCAGACAAGGCAACTATTTTGCCATTGAGTCCCCATTTGCGTGGCATCTCAGTTCCCATTCCCAGACCAACCTGCCTGGCCTCACCCCTCTCCACTTTCAGAGTGATACCAAATGCAAACACCCATATTCCATTAGTATGAACAGTGAATTTTTCAGCTTCAGGTGACACACACCAACTGTGTTCCTTTCCTACTCCTCCCAGTCCACCCATAGTTCCTCTCCTATTTTTTTTTACTTTATCCCCACCCCTCCCTGTTGCCTAGATTAGTTATCCTCCCCCACCTGGTTCTATCTGCCTATCATCCACATACCTCTCCACCTGGGTTTCCTCTCTCTTAGCCTTCATTTCCTATCCTGTCCCCTGTATGATTGCAGTTGCCCTTTACTCCTCCCCATCTGGTTCTGCCTATCACCTACCAGCCTCTGTCTCCACTTTCCATCCACCCTCCAACCTGGCTCCATCTGCCTACCAACCTCAACATTACCTGGTTCCACCCTTCCCTCTGACCTATGTACATTGGCTATTTTCACTCTACACTCTTGGGCCCGACGTTGGGTCTTAGACCAAAATGTTGACAATTCCTTTGCCTCCACGAATGCTGCTTAGCCAACTGTGTACACCTAGCCATTAGTTTCTTGTCCATCATCCTGAATGTGCTCTGTGACTGACCCTCCAGTGAATTCCAACATGGTGACAGGCCCTTCTGGTCCAGTGAGCCCTCAGTGCCCAATTAACCTACTAACCCATACATCTTTGGAATGTGGGAGGAAATCAGAGCACCCAGAGGAAAACCATATGGTCATGGGGAGGACATACCAAACTACTTGCAGACAGTGACGGGATTGGAACCTAGATCTCTGGCGCTGTAATAATTAGATTAGATTAGGTTCAATTTTATTGTCATTATGCCAACTACAGATACAAAGCCAATGAAATGCAATTAGCATCTGACCAGAAGTGCAAAAGAATAGTATTACTTACAAAAACTGTGAATAAAAAGTAAGTGCTACAGCATACAAATATAAAAGTACTGAGACAGTCCAATATGGGTGCAATACTGCTTAGCGCTGTGATGTGAGGTTCAGCAGGGTCACAGCCTCAGGGAGGAAGCTCTTCCTGTGCCTGCTGCTGCGGGAGTGGAGGCTCCTGTAGTGCCTCCCGGATGGGAGGAGAGTAAAAAGTCCATGGTTAAGGTGAGATGCATCCCTGATAATGCTTTTCGCCCTGCCCAGGCAGCGTTTATGGTAGACGTTCTCAAAGGTGGGCAACTGGGTGCCAATAATCTGCTGGGCAGTTTTCACCACACACTGGAGAGCTGCTAATGTTACGCTAACTGCTATGCTTCTGTGCAGTCGCATACTTGACACTTATTGAGGCAAAGCATCACCTCTCCCCAGACCAATAGGAATTTTAGCTGTTTTAATGAAATCTCATCTCGTCCTTTCTGTATAAATCTGGTAAGAGTTTGGTGTACTCTTTATCGCAAGTGAGGTGAGGGTCAAACCAGCACACCACATCCCAGATGCTGCCTCATTAGGATCCTCTCAAATATCTTTTAACAAATCATCTCACAATAAAGGCCAGCATATAATGTGCCTTCCTAATTTGATTGTTCCATCTATAACTTAAATTTTTGGTATAAACAACCTCTCAATTCAGAGGGAATTAATTTATTTTATGCTATTTTCTAGTAATTTTCCAGTCTATGTCCTCTAATTGGATTTAATAGCCTCCATAGCAGCCAATCTAGATTCTTGAAACTCCAAACACTTTCATCCTTACCAAACTGCAGATAACAGCCCAACCGATCACAGCTTTCCTTCTTCCTTAAATAGAGGGATCTTCTGATCTATAGTAACTGTTCTTGACTCAATGAACTTTGGAAGACAACAACCAGTTGATCTTATCCACCCACAGATCCCGCTGTTCTTGACACAATGAATTTTGGAAGATGACAACCAGTTTATCCATCCACAGCTGCCTCTTCCCCATTTTCATAACCAGGCAAGCAGGTCCTTGAAATTTGCCAGTTTTCAGTCCCATTAAGTTATCCAACACCACTCATGAACTAATGTTAATTTCCCTCTGTTCCTTATTTTCCAATACTTCCAGGAGGTTTATTGTGTCACCTTCTGTGAAGACAATCAAAAAAATATTTATTTAATTTTCATAATCTTCAAAATAACTTTTCAGTGTGGAAAGGATCCTTGTTAGCTTTGATAATCTTCAAAACAGAGACGTTACTGTCTAATATACAAAGTATATTACTGTAATTCATGTTTTTTTTCTATTGTTATGTATTGCATTGTACAGCTGCTGCAAAGGCAACAAATTTCACAACAAATGCTGGTGCTATTAAAAATGATTCTGACAAGTCCATTGAGGACATTTTAAAAGGTGGTGTCTCCAGATTGCACACCCCTGCCATTTGAGAACTTCCTCCTCTCTGGAACATACCTATGACACAAAGGTTGGGGGTGTTGTGGATAGTGTAGAGGTTGACATGGTTGTAATATGTAATGCCTAGACTATTGATCTGGTATCTGGAATTCCATCTCATCACTTAGAGGAAATGGCATTCAAGTAGTTAAATGTAGGCTTGTTAAAAGCTATTGCAATTGCCCTGTCAATTTACTACCACTATTAAGCCATCTGGCCACTGTTGTTGCGTGAATGAAGTCACTGGAGAAAAGTACTGCTAGATATGAAGCAGCTTCTTTATTCAACAAAACAAGATACAGCAGGCATCATTGGGTGGAAACGTCTGTCTATGCCCAGCACTACACACATTTTATGTGTTAAACATCAAAGGACCATTTCATACTCACGAAGCTTTCTCTGCAACTACACTTAAAACTTCACACCTACACCACACACAGCAATGAATTTAAATCGGCATTGTCTGGTCTGTAACCCACCGCTTTTAGGAACCGATTATTCATTTAAATTAAATCTACAATTTACATTCAAAGATTGGGACTGAGAAATCATTTGCTAAATGTAAATGTGCTAAACTCTAAAATTGTTCTAATAGCTTTCAGATGGAATCCTCTGCTTTACTTGCTTTGGCCTGCATCCACAGTCTCATTTTATTTATATATAAAGTCCATGTAATCCTGATGAAGGGTCTCAGCCTGAAATGTCATCTGTTTATTCCTCTCCGTAGATGCTTCCTGACCTGCTGAGTTCCTCCAGCATTCTGTGTGTGGTACTGAGGCATCTCTTGCGTTTGGCCTGGACCCAACTGCAGCCGCACCACCCCCCCACCCCCCCAACGTTAGTGATTCTTAACTGCCCTCTGCATCGACAGAGCTGGTAACTCTATTCAGGTGGCAATTAAGGATCACATTGACAATATGCATTTCACCAGCCACTCTTTCTCAGGCTTAGTACATCACAGATTGTGTGTATGCTAAAGTTCTCATTGTGTTCTTCAGCAAACATGCAGTGGAGTGTATTTCTGACCAGTAGGCCAGCAGGTACAGTATTTTATTGTGGACCGCTGTGCCTCGATGAAAACGTATCCAGTGTAGTTTTTGGATAGATGTGCAGATAATGATTCTGGCTAACCCTTCTCTCCTTGCCCTTGAGTCATTGTCCCCGATTACAGTCCAAGTCACCCAGTGCTGCTGGGATTCTTGCCATTTCAAGCTGCAGTCATCTGCAAGAAGGAATTTTTATTTAATCTTTCGCTTCTCCTTCGCTGTCTCTGAAACACATTGTTTTGAAGTGTTCTACTGTTTTATTCCAGATGCCAACATCGACTGTCTTTAATTTTGTCAACAATAAAAAATTCAGGGATCAACTAGATTGACATAGAGAGAAATGAGATTAACATATTTTATCACAGTCTTTAAATGTATCACTTGGCACTGTGTAATTTCTCTTTCATATTAAATATCCACCCTCTTAAAACAAAGTTTAGCTGTAAACCAATCAGTTTATCAACATAGCAAGTAGATTACTAAATTTGGCATGATTGAGTCTAAGTATTTACTGTTTTTTATATTCTATTTGATTCTTTTTAAAAACAATAATGGTAATTTTTTTGAAATCTCTTGCCCATCAGCACATCATGTCCATGCTGGTCCATCTACACTGATCCCATTTGCCAGGATTTGAACCATATCCATCTATGCCTCATTTTTAAGTGCCTGAAAAAAATGCATCTGCAAGAACGGTTATGTCTGACTCCATCAGCCCCTCACAATGAGTTTCAGATATCATGGGGATGAAGGCAGAGCAGAGATAGCTGAAGTTTCTGGGAATAGTTCACAAGGCACAGGATAGACACAGAAACATAGAAACATACAGCACAATACAGGCCCTTCGGCCCACAAAGATATTAATCACCACAGTCTGTGTATCAGTGCTGCTGCTGGGCCTTTCCGTTCCAATTCAGACCTTTATCTCCAGCCAAATCTCAGTTGGAATCTTCAGAATCTATCTGTATCATCTCCACTGGAAAAGTTGAGAGAGAGAGAGAGAGTCAGGATCAGATTGTGTTTATGATATAAACAGAGCAATCAATTAGAACCTGTAATGTTGGAGAGAATGAGATGAATGTTCGAGAATCTGCCATGAGTTTTGAAAGAACATTTACAGGAATGCATTCCTTGTTCAACATTAAATAGTGACCGGTAGATCCCAGTGCACTGTCTGAGACAATACTCGCTCAGCAACTGCAGCAGATTCCTTGTATTCGGAGCTAAGAGTGCTCCTCATTAGCTTCATGGATCAATTTAGCTCACTGACAGAGATACAAGAAACACCCACAAATTCTGTAAATCTGGAGGGACTCGGTAGACCAGGCAAAATCAATGGAGGGAAATTAACAGTCAATGTTTCGTGCCAAGACCCTTCTCCAGGACTGGAAAGAAAGAGGGGAGGTAGCCAGTATAAAAGGTTGAGGGGGGGGGGTGGTAGTGAATGGAGAGAGAGCTGGCAGGTGACAGATGAATCGAGGTGAGAGGGGCAAGAAAGACATGGTGGAGGGAGTGGGATTGATGCAAGAAGCTGGGAGGAGATAGGTGGAAGTGACAAAGGTTTGAAGAAGATGGAATCTGATAGGAGAGGACAGTGCACCATGGAATAAAGGGGTGAAGAGGGGAACTAGAGGGAAATGGGGAGGAAAGAGAAGGGGAATTACAGTCAGTGGGATAAGACAAAACAAGGGGGATTGGGTACTGGAGTTAGAGAAATCAATGTCCATACCATCAGGTTAGAGACTACCAAGGCAGAATATGAAGTGCTGTCTAACTGCATCTGGCCTCCACGTGCCAGGAGCGGGGTCTGTGAACAGATGTGGAAGGTGGAATTACAACAGCTGGCTACCGGGAGATACTGGCTATTATTGATGGAGTAAAGGTGCTTGACAAAGTGATGTCCTGATCTGTGTCAGGTCCCACTGATTGAGAGGATTTCTGACTCATGGATAGAACTGCATCTTAGATAAGTGGGCAACAGTCAGGGGAGGGAAGGGCAGGAGTCAGAGGCTAGAGAGCACCCCTGTGGCTGTACCCCTTGACAATAAGTACTCCTGCTTGAGTACTGTTGGGTGGGGGGGGAGAACAGCCTACCTGGGGGAAGCAACAGTGGCCCTGTGGCTCAGAAGGGTAGGAAAAGGAAGAGGAAGGCAGTAGTGATAGGGGATAACTCTATAGTTAGGGGATCAGACAGGCAATTCTGTGGACACAGGAAAGAAACACAGATGGTAGTTTGCCTCCCAGGTGCCAGGGTCTGGGATGTTTCTGATCATGTCCAAGATATCCTGCAGTGGGAGGGAGAACAGCCAGAGGTCGTGGTACATATTTGTACCAACAACATAGCAGGAAAAGGGAGGAGGTCCTGAAAGCAGGAAGTTAGGAAGGAAGCTGAGAAGCAGGACCTCAAAGGTAGTAATTTCCGGATTACTGCCTGTGCCACGTGACAGTGAGTATAGGAATAGAATGAGGTGGAGGATAAATGCGTGGCCGAGGGATTGGAGCAGGGCGCAGGGATTCAGATTTCTGGATCATTGGGACCTCTTTTGGGGCAGGAGTAACCTGTACAAAAAGGACAGGTTGCACTTGAATCCTGGCAGGGAGGTTTGCTGAGACTACTGGGGAGAGTTTAAACTAGGATTGCTGAGGGGTGGGAACCAAACTGAAGAGATGGAAGAAGAGGTGGTTGGCTCACAAATAAATAAAGCTTGGAGACAGTGTGAGAGGGAGGATAGGCAGGTGATAGAGAAGGGACGTTCTCAGACCAATGGTTTGAGATGTGTCTATTTTAATGCAAGGACTATTACGAACAAAGCCGATGAGCTTAGGACTTGGAGCTGTGATGTTGTGGCCATTACAGAGACTTGGATGGCTCTGGGGCAGAAATGGTTACTTTGAGTGCCAGGCTTCAGATGTTTCATAAAGGACAGGGAAGGAGGCAAAAGAGGTGGGAGTGTGGCACTGTTGATCAGCGATAGTGTCACGGCCGTGGAAAAGGAGGAAGACATGGAGGGATTGTCTACGGAGTCTCTATAAATGGAAATTAGGAACAGAAAGGGGTCAATAACTCTACTGGGTGTTTTTTATATAACAATAGTAACAGGGATATCGAGGAGCAGTTAGGGAGACAGATTCTGGAAAGGTGTAATAATAACAGGGTTGTCGTGGTGGGAGATTTTAATTTCCCAAATATCGATTGGCATGTCCCTAGAGCGAGGGGGTTTAGATGGCATAGAGTTTGTTAGCTGTGTTCAGGAAGGTTTCTTGACACAATATGTAGACAAGCCTATAAGAGGAGAGGCTGTACTTGATATGGTATTGGGAAATGAACCTGGTCAGGTGTCAGATCTCTCAGTGGGATAGCATTTTGGATATAGTGATTACAAATCTTTCTTTTTCAATCTTTTTATTAATTTCAAAATATAGAAACAAAACATAGCAATAATACAAATAGTAGGAGATATATTGTTACACTTAAAAAAAGTAATTGCAAAACCAAGTAGTGTAAATTAACAAAGCTCCCAGACATGTAGAACTAACCACGGATAATACAAAGCAAAAAAAAACTGGAAAAAAAATCATGAAAAAGAAAAAAAAACAAAACAAAAAAAAAGCAAACCCCATCCCCAAAGAAAAACAAAATTAATCAACTAAACTGAAAGACTTGGGCAAAACTAACAACTTAAAAATGGAAAAGAAGAAAACCTTAGTGTCGACGTCTCCATTCCCCTCCAACAACAGTACAGAGAGATAAAACAAGTTTGGAAATGATCAAATTACATCAAATAAAAATGCTGAATGAATGGCCTCCAAGTTTTTTCAAACTTAATAGAAGGGTCATAAACTGCACTTCTAATTTTCTCGAAATTCAAACACACCATAGTTTGTGAAAACCAATGAAATACAGTAGGAGGGTTAATCTCTTTCCAATTCAACAAAATGGACCTTCTAGCTATTAAAGTAAGAAATGCAATCATCCTTCGTGATGAAGAGGTTAAATTATTTAAGTCTATCATTGGTAGTCCAAAGATAGCAGTAATTGGATGAGGTTGTAAGTCTATATTTAGGACCGTTGAAATAATATCAAAAATATCTTTCCAATATTTCTCCAACAAGGGACACATCCTTTCCAATATTTCTCCAACAAGGGAATCTATCTCCTTTACCACAGCATTGGTGAGGGATAGGAACAGACAAGTTAGGAAAACATTTAACTGGAGTAAGGGGAAATATGAAGTTATCAGGCAGGAACTTGGAAACAGATGTTCTCAGGGAAATATATGGAAGAAATGTGGCAAACGTCCGGGGATATTTGCATGGAGTTCTGCATAGGTATGTTCCAATTAGACCGGGGAAGGATGATAGGGTACAGGAACGGTTGTGTACAAAAGCTGTTGTAAATCTAGTCAAGAAGAAAAGAAGAGCTTATGAAAAGTTCAAAAAGCCAGGTAATGATAGAGATCTTAAAGATTATAAGGCTAGCAGGAAGGAGCTCAAGAAAGAAATTAGGAGAGCCAGAGGGGGCCATACGAAGACCTTGGCGAACAGGATTAAGAAAACCCCCAAGGCATTCTACAAGTATGTTAAGAGCAAGAGGTTAAGACGTGAGAGAATCAGACCAATCAAGTGTGACAATGGAAAAGTGCGTATGGAACTGGAGGAGGTAGCCAAGGTATTTAATGAATACCTTGCTTCAGTATTCACTATGGAAAAGGACCTTGGCAATTGTAGGGATGACCTACAGCGGACTGAAAAGCTTGAGAATGTAGATATTTAGAAAGAGGATGTGCAGGAGCTTTTGGAAACATCAAATTAGACAAGTACGAGAGGTACCCTAGGCTACTGTGGGAGGCGAGGGAGGAGATTGCTGAGCCTCTGGCGATGATCTTTGTTTGCATCATCAATGGGAACAGGAGAGGTTCCAGTGCATTGGAGGGTTGCGGATGTTATTCCATTACTCAAAAAAGGGAGTAGACGTAGCCCAGGAAATTATAGACCAGTGAGTCTTACTTCAGTGGTTGGTAAGTTGATGGAGAAGATCCTGAGAGGCAGGATTTATGAACATTTGGAGAGACATAATATGATTAGGAATAGTCAACATCGCTTTGTGGAAGGGAGGTCATACCTTACGAGCCAGATTGAATTTTTTGAAGATGTGACTGAACACATTGAAGATGGTAGAGCAGTAGATGTAGTGTATATGGATTTCAGCAAGGTATTTGACAAGGTACCCCATGCAAGGCTTATTGAGAAAGTAAGGAGGCATGGGATCCAAGGGGACATTGCTTTGTGGATTCAGAACTGGCTTGCCCACAGAAGGCAAAGAGTGACTATAGACGGGTCATATTCTGCAAGGAAGTTGGTCACTAGTGGTGTACCTCAGGGATCTGCTCTGGGACCCCTACGCTTCGTGATTTTTATAATTGACCTGGCTGAAGAACTGGGGGCATGGGTTATCAAATTTGCTGATGACGCAAGGTTGGAGGTGGTGTGGATAGTGTGGAGGGCTGTCAGAGGTTACAGCGGGACATTGATAGGAAGCAAAAACAGGCTGAGAAGTGGCAGACGGAGTTCAACCCAGATAAGTGTGAGGTGGTTCATTTTGGTAGGTCAAATATGATGACAAAATATAGCATTAATGGTAAGACTCTTGGCAGTGTGGAGGATCAGAGGGATCTCGAGGTCCGAGTCCGTAGGACACTCAAAGCTGCTACGCAGGTTGACTCTGTGGTTAAGAAGGCATATGGTGCTTTATCCTTCATCAATCATGGGATTGAGTTTAGGAGCCGAGAGGTAATGTTGCAGCCATATAGGACCCTGGTCAGACCCCACTTGGGAGTATTGTGCTCAGTTCTGGTCGCCTCACTACAGGAAGGATGTGGAAACCATAGAAAGGGTGCAGAAGAGATTTACAAGGATGTTGCCTGGATTGGGGGGCATGCCTTATGAGGATAGGTTAAGTGAACGCGGCCTTTTTTTCTTGGACCAACGGAGGATGAGAGGTGACCTGATAGAGGTGTATAAAATGATGAGAGGCATTGATCGTGTGGATAGTCAGAGGCTTTTTCCCAGGGCTGAAAGGGCACAGTTTTAAGGTCCTTGGAAGTAGGTACAGAGATGTCAGGGGCAAGTTTTTTTACGCAGAGAGTCGTGAGTGTGTGGAATGGGCTGCTGGTGACAGTGGTGGAGGCGGATACGATAGGGTCTTTTAAGAGGTTCCTGGACAGGTACATGGAGCTTAGAAAAGTACGGGGCTATGGGTAACCCTAGGTAATTTCTAAGGTAAGGACATGTTCGGCACAGTTTTGTAGGCCGAAAGGCTGTATCGTGCTGTAGGTTTTCTATGTCTCTAATTCACCATTTTTAGGTTTATGGGAGCTTATTGCCAGTTAAAAAAACACACTATCATTCATTGAGTTCACAGTGCCCACTGACAACAGTGGATAGAGAAATTATTGCACTCTTTGAGAGATATGAAAATTCACCAAAAATAAACAAAATTGTGGGATGTTTGCAGAGAGTGTGGAATGGATTTGCTTACAATGTCAAATATACACTCAGTGGCCCCTATACCTAAGAAAGTGGACACTGAGTATGTTTGTGATCTGCTGCTGCTGTAGCCCACCCACTTCAAGTTTCAATGTGTTGTGTTGCGCACTCAGAGAATCTCCTCTGCACACCACTATTGTAATGTGGTTACTTGAGTAAATGTTGCCTTCCTGTCAATTTAAACCAGTCTGGCCATTCTCTTCCGACCGCTCTCATTAACAAGGCATTTTCACAGACAGAACTGCCACACACTGGATGGTTTTGTTTGCTGCACCATAATCTGTAAACTCTAGAAACCGTTGACTGTTGCACATGAAAATCCCAGGATATCATCAGATTCTGAGATAGTCAAACCAACCCGTCTGGCACTCACAACCATTCCACGATCATAAACTCTCAGATCACACTTCCTCCCCATTCTGATGTTTGGCCTAAGTAACAAATAAACTTCCGACCACATCTGCATGCTCTTAAGCACTGAGTTGCTGCCAAACAATTGGCTAATTAGATATTTGCATTAAGGAGACAGTGTACCACTGTACCTAACAAAGTGGCCACAGAGTGCAGCTGAAGTTTACCTGTGTCCTGAAACATGTTTGTCTGTTCCTGTACGTCAGTGTCAACAACAGAGATCACTCTCTGTGTGCAGGGACTGGGGCTCTGTACAGTGCCACTGGGGCCAGCAGTGGAAAGTGCCTCCATCTTGTTGCTTGGCTCCTCCATCAGGCATGGCTTTTTGAAGACTTCTGTTTCCTTGGCCTCAAGACATTTCCTTTTGTTGAAATTGCACTCCGATGTCTCGCCCACTTCCTGAAGAAGCGAATGTTTAGCAAGTTACCAACAGAACTCAAACCCAGCTCATCTTGGGAAGTGCTGGACTTACAACTGGCATCAGTCTCAGCGGTGCCCCTTAGTTCTCCCTGAAAGAATTCTTCTTAAGTCAAATACAACTTAAATTCTAACCGACAATTGATTCACAACGGTGAGAACTCAATGGGTCCCTCAATATAGCCACAGCTCTCACCAAGATTGACTGCTTATGCCCTCATCTGTCAGGGTTCTAATTTTTATAAACTCTGGGGTGCAGTTCATCTGGTGCGGGCACCTTCTCTCTTGTAACAGTAACTGCACCCACTTCTCTTACTTCACATACTACAAGTTATGTGCAGTTCTCGTCATCTAACTACAGAAAAGATATCGGTAAGATTGAAAGAGTACAAAGAAAATTTACAAGGATGTTGCTAGAATTTAGGGACCTGAGTAATATTATTTAACCTAAGTAAGTTTGGACTTTATTCCCTCCAGTGTACAAGAATGAAGGGAGATTTGATAAAGGTATACAAAATTTTGAGGGGTATAGATAGGCTAAATGCAGGCAGGCTTTTTCCACTGAGACTATAACTAGAGGCCATGGGTTAAGGATGAAGGGTGAACTATTTAAGGGGGAACTTCTTCACTCAAAGGATAAGGGAGTCTGTAATGAGCTGCCAGCATTACTGGTGTATTACAACATCTAAGAAAAATTTGGATAGGTACATGGATGGGAGAGGTATGGAGGTCTATGTTCCAGGTGCAGGCCAATGGGATTGGGCAGAATAATAGTTCGGCAGAGACTAGATGGGCCAAAGGGTCTGTTTCTGTGCTGTATTGCTCTGTGACTGTGGGACAGACAAGGCTGGGGCTGGAATTCTGTGACCACTGACCACGTGAGCATTCCTCAGCCAGCCAGCGCTGGGAACCCTGCAGAGGGAGAGCAGACAACCTGCCTCCTCCTTACTGGCATGTCCCCTCAGCACAGGCTGAAGCTTTGCTCAGTCTCTTGAGCTGTGTTAAGGAGAGGGGAGAGAGCTTGAGGAACAGGATAACACAGCCCTGGTGAATCATACACAGCACTCACTTAGCTGCACAATGTTGTACACAATTGGATACAATAGGGTCTTTGAAGAGACTCCTGGATAGGTACATGGAGTTCAGAAAAATAGAGGGCTTTGGGTAACCCTAGGTAATTTCTGAAGTAAGTACATGTTCGGCACAGCTTTGTGGGCCAGAGGGCCTGTACTGTGCTGTAGGGTTTCTATGTTTCTACAATAGGTACGTCATAAGTCCCAGTACAATACAGGAAGCAACAGCCTGCTGACTAACCATGTAGAAAGTCAAGCATGCTATTACAATAAGACCCCTTATCCGCGGGGGATTGGTTCCGGGACCCCCCGCGGATACCAAAAAACGCAGATGCTCAAGTCCCTTATTTAACATCAGTGTGGTAGACTTTAGGACCTGGCGGAGCTCTGAATCCGCAGTGTTTCTGCTCACGAAAATAATCACGATCACAAATGAAAATGAAGTGGAAATAATAAAGCGATCGGAAAGAAGTGAAATGCCATCGGTCATTGGAAAAGCATTAGGCTACAGTCAGTCAACGATCGGAACAATTTTAAAGGATAAAGTGAGAAAGGCCCTGCCCCGATGAAAGCTACAATTATTAGTAAGCAATGCAGTGGTTTAATTATTGAAATACCTAGGTTTCTTAAGTGTTTTATATGCATAGAAAGGAAAAATATATACCGTTTTTATTTCAATACTGATCCGCAGTAACCTACGCACATCCTCCCGTATACTTTGTCATCTCTAGATTACTTATAATACCTAATACAATGTAAATGCTGTGTAAATCGTTGTTTACTGCATTGTTTGGGGCATAATGGCAAGAAAAAAAAGTCTGTTCATGCTCAAACAACGAGTGCTGGAGAGAGAACTTGCGGGTTTTCCCGATCCGCGGTTGGTTGAATCCGTGCGTGCGGAACCTGCGGGTAAGGAGGGTGGACTGTACTCCTGTTCCCTTCGCAGACAGGAATGAGGTAGGAAACACTCACTTTGTGACCAGCTGCAACCCACTCCAGGCAAGCAAAGACAAGCACCTCCCAGTTCATGGCAGGGATCGAAAAGCCACGTGACTCTCAGTGAGAAACAGTAACGGCAGGGCAAGGTGAGGTAATGGAAGAAGAGGTGGGGTAAAGTAGAAAGCAGTGCGATAATGGATGGAGTTAATACTAGTTTGATTTGGAGCTACTCCTGCACTGATCCTCGCTAGCCACAGTGGTTTGTGACAGAGCTGGAAGTCAGCTGGTCATCACATTTTATCCAATTACTTCCTCAGTTTTGTCACAGAATTCTCAGCTTGGTGTTGAACCCACTTTAAATCCTTGAATGAGACTAATTATGCAAAATCACCTTATTACATGGAGCAGCAACATCACATCCCAATGACTTGAAATTCTGTTTCGAAGCAGACCCAGGCATCACTGAAAAATAATAAACTTGATCAATAAATGATGTATATATCTAGTCCTAACACATAAAGGTGTAACACGCTGTAAGGTTTCACTGCTAAGACTAACGTAATGGCTTCTATGTAATGTTCCACTGCTAAGGTAATGGTTTTTCTGTAGCAGCAATGTTTGGGTTATGATTGGAGATAACGGGACATGTTAGCCGATGAGCAGGATGTTGTGTATCTGGGAGCCGGGATTTCCATCGGGGAGTGATGCAGAGAGAGGACGCGAATGGAGAGAGTTGGCAGACCACCAGACAGACTGGACTGAGGAGCCAGGGTCCAAGGGCCGGCTACACTCGGAGACTGATGGGAACAAATGAACAAACAGTGAGCTCCAACGATGCTCAATAGACTTTCACAGGATTGGGCCCTTTTCTTTCTTTTGTTTCTTTACTAACCATATTGTCAAATTAAGAATTATAAAGCTCAATCGTTTAATTGCATTTTGTGTACTGTTTGATATTTTGCGGTGCGGGTTTGTAACTGGGCGACACATCACGCAGCATCCACACAAACGTGATTTCTCCGTTTGGCGGGGCCAGAGGCTGTTTTCCCCAGATGACCACGGGCTGGCCGAACCTTAGGTCTTGAGGGTCACAAAGAGAAAGGATTAACTTATGTTTATATCTACCATTCATTGAAAACAGTTCTTGGAGTGCCCATAGGACCAAATTAACAAATGTCACGTGGAGCAGAAAGGGAGCAACAGATCATCTACTGGAAGAACTCAGCGGGCCAAACAGCATCTATGAGAGGGAAGGAAATGTTGATGTTTTGGGTTATAACACTGCATCAGAACTGAGTGGGAAGATGGCCTCATATTCCATCTGCGTGGTCTATAACCCAATGGCATGAACAATGAGTTTTTCAATTTTTGGTAATCTGCCCCTTTAGTTAATCATTTCAACTTCTTTCTCTACCTCCCCCCTTCTCTCTTTCTAATCCTCCACTAGCCCACCCATTCCCTCAGCTGGCCCGACATCAGCCACCTTCATCCCCCTCTTGGTTCCATTACACACATTCATCGTGCTCACAGTTCCCCAAAGGAGTTCTTGTTGCATCTGCCATGCTGGGAGTTGCTTCCAGTGGAACAACATACCACAGAATGGGGAGAATACCCATGCCTTCACATCAGATACTGTATACACGGATACTGACACAAGAAACTGCAGGTGCTACAGTCTGGGTGGGGGTGGGGGAAGTGTGAGCTCCAGCTGTAGGAACCCACAGCACATCTCTCTAAATGACAGTCAGGTAACACTGCTGGAGCACATGGGCTGTGACCCAGTGATTTCCCTACAAGGCGCAGACAGGCACGGGTGTTGATGGGACATAGGACACATTTTTGGGACTGGACACAGCCCGGGATCAGGTCACATTCTGGGAGTCTGTCCACCAGACACCAGTAGCATGGCTTTGAAATATCCTTCCCTGCTCAGAGGAGGAATTCGGGGTCTCATCAAAGCCCTTGCCACTGTCCACTGATAATTTAGGGCGACTGTCACTCTAATCATGAAAGGCAACAGGAGTTCCTGATGATTACTTACTTCTTGTAATGATCAAACTGCCTAGCATTTTCTCTGGAAGGATGCAGCACTCCTTAAAGTCAATAATGCTGTCTTCCACCTGCACATCCATTGGCTTTTTCTCCTGCAGCTGGTTCAGAGCCAACTTGACCATCCCCTGCAGCCTCAGGATTTCCTCTTCCGTGGCATAACGTAGCAGCTGGGACACCACGTCTTTGCTCGCTGCCATTCTCTTCAGCATGTTCTCCGTGCTGGTCAGGCACTCCTGGAGCTTCTGGGTTTTGGATAAGTGAAGCTCCTGCAGCTCGCTGAGCAGCCTGTGCTCCTCCTCCTTCACCTTCTCCAGGGCAGCAGCAACCCGGGCTCTGATCAGATCCTCCAGCTTGTACTTGTCCTTGTTCAGCTTGTCCACCAGCTGTTCCAGTTGAGTCTGCGATTCCTCAAACTTCAACTGGCTCGCCTGGATGTCAGTCAGTGTCTCACGCAGTTCGCTCTTCTGTAAGTTGATCTGCTTTCGCACAGTTATGCAGTTGTGGTCCTTGTGTTCCAGGAGCACGCACAAGACGCAGAGCCATGTTGAACAGGTGCTGCAGAACAGACTGCACACAAAGACTCATTACATTTGCCATCAGACCAAAGCATAAAACCCACATTCTTTTCTAACACTTCATGAAGAGCCGTCTGATGGAAGTTGGGTTAGAATCCCAAAGTGGAAACGACCAACTCATCCAGGCTGACAGCTAGTCCCATTTAACAACGTGTGGCCCTTCCCATCTATGTAACATGCTGTTCTTGTACCTGCCTCAACCAGTTCCTCCGGCAGCTCATTCCATATATTCACCACCCTCGGTATGAAGAAGTTGCTTCCCAGGCCCCTATGAAATCTTTCACCTCTAGATGTTAGTACCCCTTCACTGGGAAAAAGACTATTCACCCAATCCATACCCTTAATGATTTGATTTACACCTCTGTAAAATTACCCCTCAATCTCCTCTGCTCTAAGGAATAAGACCCTAGCCTGCCAAATCCCTCATGATAACTCAGGCCCACAAATCCTGACAGGATCCGTATGAACTTTCTCAACCAGTGTGTGATGGAGTCAGAGTGATATTAGTCTGGAAACCAGTGCGTGATGGGGTCACAGAGTGATATTAGTCTGGAAACCAGGGTGCGATGGAGTCAGACTGATATTAGTCTGGAAACCAGTGTGTGATAGAGTCAGAGTGATATTAGTCTGGAAACCAGTGTGCGATGGAATCATAGAGTGATATTAGTCTGGAAGCCAGTGAGAGATGGAGTCAGAGTGATATTAGTCTAGAAACCAGTGTGCGATGGAGTCACAGAGTGATATTAGTCTGGAACCAGTGTGTGATGGAGTCAGAGTGATATCAGTCTGGAAACCAGTGTGTAATGGAGTCATAAAGTGATATTAGTCTAGAAACCAGTGTGTGATGGAGTCACAGAACGATATTAGTTTGGAAACCAGTGTGTGATGGGGTCAGAGTGATATTAGTCTGGAAACCAGTGTGTGATGGAGTCACAGAGTGATATTAGTCTGGAAACCAGTGTGTGATGGAGTCAGAGTGATATTAGTCTGGAAACCAGTGTGTGATGAGGTCAGAGTGATATTAGTCTGGAAACCAGTTTGTGATGGGTCAGAATGATATTAGTCTGGAAACCAGTGTGATGGGGTCAGAGTGATACTAGTCTGGAAACCCGTGTATGATGGAGTCACAGAGTGTTATTAGTCTGGAAACCCGTGTGTGATGGAGTCAGAGTGATATTAGTCTGGAAACCAGTGTGCTATGGCGTCAGAGTGATATTAGTCTGGACACCAGTGTGTGATGGAGTCAGAGCGATATTCGTCTGGAAACCAGTGTGTGATGGAGTCACAGAGTGATATTAGTCTGGAAACCAGTGTGTGATGGAGTCAGAGTGATATTCGTCTGGAAACCGGTGTGTGATGAAGTCACAGAGCGATATTAGTCTGGAAACCAGTGTGAGATGGGGTCACAGAGTGATATTAGTCTGGAAACCAGTGTGTGATGGAGTCAGAGTGCTATTAGTCTGGAAACCAGTGTGTGATGGGGTCACAGAGTGATATTAGTCTGGAACCAGTGTGTGATGGAGTCAGAGTGATATCAGTCTGGAAACCAGTGTGTAATGGAGTCATAGAGTGATATTAGTCTAGAAACCAGTGTGTGATGGAGTCCAAGAACGATATTAGTCTGGAAACCAGTGTGTGATGGAGTCACAGAGTGATATTAGTCTGGAAACCAGTGTGTGATGGAGTCATAGTGATATTAGTCTGGAAACCAGTGTGTGATGGGGTCAGAGTGATATTAGTCTGGAATCCAGTTTGTGATGGGTCAGAATGATATTAGTCTGGAAACCAGTGTGATGGGGTCAGAGTGATACTAGTCTGGAAACCAGTGTGTGATAGGGTCACAGAGTGTTATTAGTCTGGAAACTAGTGTGTGATGGTGTCACAGCATGATATTAGTCTGGAAACCAGGGTGTGATGGAGTCAGAGTAATGTTAATCTGGAAACCAGTGTGCGATGGAGTCAGAGTGCTATTAGTCTGGAAACCAGTGAGAGATGGAGTCAGAGTGATATTAGTCTGGAAACCAGTGTGGGATGGAGTCAGATATTCGTTTGGAAACCAGTGAGAGATGGCGTCAGAGTGATATTCATATGGAAACCAGTGGGTGATGGAGTCAGAGTGATATTAGTCTGGAAACCAGTGTGTGATGGGGTCAGAGTGATATTAGTCTGGAATCCAGTTTGTGATGGGTCAGAATGATATTAGTCTGGAAACCAGTGTGATGGGGTCAGAGTGATACTAGTCTGGAAACCAGTGTATGATGGAGTCACAGAGTGTTATTAGTCTGGAAACCCATGTGTGATGGAGTCAGAGTGATATTAGTCCGGAAACCAGTGAGAGATGGAGTCACAGAGTTATATTAGTCTGGAAACCAGTGTGCTATGGCGTCAGAGTGATATTAGTCTGGACACCAGTGTGGGATGGAGTCAGATATTCGTTTGGAAACCAGTGAGAGATGGCGTCAGAGTGGTATTCATATGGAAACCAGTGTGTGATGGAGTCAGAGTGATATTCGTCTGGAAACCAGTGTGTGAAGAAGTCACAGAGTGATATTAGTCTGGAAACCAGTGTGTGATGGAGTCAGAGTGACATTAGTCTGGAAACCAATGTGTGATGGAGTCACAGAGTCATATTAGTCCGGAAACCAGTGAGAGATGGAGTCACAGAGATATATTAGTCTGGAAACCAGTGTGCGATGGGGTCACAGAGTGATATTAGTCTGGAAACCAGGGTGCGATGGAGTCAGAGTGACATTAGTCTGGAAACCAGTGTGTGATAGAGTCAGAGAGATATTAGTCTGGAAACCAGTGTGCGATGGAATCACAGAGTGATATTACTCTGGAAACCGGTGAGAGATGGAGTCAGAGTGATATTAGTCTAGAAACCAGTGTGTGATGGAATCACACAGTGATATTAGTCTGGAACTAGTGTGTGATGGAGTCATAGAGTGATATTAGTCTAGAAACCAGTGTGTGATGGAGTCACAGAACGATATTAGTCTGGAAACCAGTGAGTGATGGGGTCCCAGAGTGATATTAGTCTGGAAACCAGTGTGCGATGGATTCAGAGTGATATTAGTCTGGAAACCAGTGTGTGCTGGAGTCAGAGTGACATTAGTCTGGAAACCAGTGTGTGATGGAGTAACAGAGTGATATTAGTCTGGAAACCAGTGTGTGATGGGGTCACAGAGTGATATTAGTCTGGAAACCAGTGTGTGATCAAGTCAGAGCGATATTACTCTAGAAACCAGAGCGAGAGGGAGTCAGATATTCGTTTGGAAACCAGTGAGAGATGGAATCACAGAGTGATATTACTCTGGAAACCGGTGAGAGATGGAGTCAGAGTGATATTAGTCTAGAAACCAGTGTGTGATGGAATCACACAGTGATATTAGTCTGGAACTAGTGTGTGATGGAGTCATAGAGAGATATTAGTCTGGAAACCAGTGTGTGCTGGAGTCAGAGTGACATTAGTCTGGAAACCAGTGTGTAATGGAGTCATAGAGTGATATTACTCTGGAAACCAGTGTGTGATGGGGTCACAGAGTGATATTAGTCTGGAAACCAGTGTGTGATCGAGTCAGAGCAATATTACTCTGGAAACCAGTGTGAGATGGAGTCACAGAGTGATATTAGTCTGCAACCAGTGTGTTATGGAGTCAGAGTGATATCAGTCTGGAAACCAGTGTGTAATGGAGTCATAGAGTGATATTAGTCTAGAAACCAGTGTGTGATGGAGTCACAGAGTGATATTAGTCTGGAAACCAGTGTGTGATGGGGTCAGAGTGATATTAGTCTGGAATCCAGTTTGTGATGGGTCAGAATGATATTAGTCTGGAAACCAGTGTGATGGGGTCAGAGTGACACTAGTCTGGAAACCAGTGTATGATGGAGTCACAGAGTGTTTTTAGTCTGGAAACCCTTGTGTGATGGAGTCAGAGTGATATTAGTCCGGAAACCAGTGAGAGATGGAGTCACAGAGTTATATTAGTCTGGAAACCAGTGTGCTATGGCATCAGAGTGATATTAGTCTGGACACCAGTATGTGATGGAGTCAGAGCGATATTCGTCTGGAAACCAGTGTGTGATGGAGTCACAGAGTGATATTAGTCTGGAAACCAGTGTGTGATGGGGTCACAGAGTGATATTAGTCTGGAAACCAGTGTGTGATCAAGTCAGAGCGATATTACTCTAGAAACCAGAGCGAGAGGGAGTCAGATATTCGTTTGGAAACCAGTGAGAGATGGCGTCAGAGTGATATTCATATGGAAACCAGTCTGTGATGGAGTCAGAGTGACATTAGTCTGGAAACCAGTGTGAGATGGAGTCAGAGTGATATTAGTCTGGAAACCTGTGTGTGCTGGAGTCAGAGTGACATTAGTCTGGAAACCAGTGTGTAATGGAGTCATAGAGTGATATTACTCTGGAAACCAGTGTGTGATGGGGTCACAGAGTGATATTAGTCTGGAAACCAGTGTGTGATCGAGTCAGAGCAATATTACTCTGGAAACCAGTGTGAGATGGAGTCACAGAGTGATATTAGTCTGCAACCAGTGTGTTATGGAGTCAGAGTGATATCAGTCTGGAAACCAGTGTGTAATGGAGTCATAGAGTGATATTAGTCTAGAAACCACTGTGTGATGGAGTCACAGAGTGATATTAGTCTGGAAACCAGTGTGTGATGGGGTCAGAGTGATATTAGTCTGGAATCCAGTTTGTGATGGGTCAGAATGATATTAGTCTGGAAACCAGTGTGATGGGGTCAGAGTGACACTAGTCTGGAAACCAGTGTATGATGGAGTCACAGAGTGTTTTTAGTCTGGAAACCCTTGTGTGATGGAGTCAGAGTGATATTAGTCCGGAAACCAGTGAGAGATGGAGTCACAGAGTTATATTAGTCTGGAAACCAGTGTGCTATGGCATCAGAGTGATATTAGTCTGGACACCAGTATGTGATGGAGTCAGAGCGATATTCGTCTGGAAACCAGTGTGTGATGGAGTCACAGAGTGATATTAGTCTGGAAACCAGTGTGTGATGGAGTCAGAGTGATATTCGTCCTGAAACCGGTGTGTGATGAAGTCACAGAGCGATATTAGTCTGGAAACCAGTGTGAGATGGGGTCACAGAGTGATATTAGTCTGGAAACCAGTGTGTGATGGACTCAGAGTGCTATTAGTCTGGAAACCAGTGTGTGATGGGGTCACAGACTGATATTATTCTGGAATCAGTGTGTGATGGAGTCAGAGTGATATCAGTCTGGAAACCAGTGTGTAATGGAGTCATAGAGTGATATTAGTCTAGAAACCAGTGTGTGATGGAGTCACAGAACGATATTAGTCTGGAAACCAGTGTGTGATGGAGTCACAGCGTGATATTAGTCTGCAAACCAGTGTGTGATGGAGTCAGAGTGATATTAGTCTGGAAACCAGTGTGCTATGGCGTCAGAGTGATATTAGTCCGGACACCAGTGTGTGATGGAGTCAGAGCGATATTCGTCTGGAAACCAGTGTGTGATGGAGTCACAGAGTGATATTCATATGGAAACCAGTGTGTGATGGAGTCAGAGTGATATTAGTCTGGAAACCAGTGTGTGATGGGGTCAGAGTGATATTAGTCTGGAATCCAGATTGTGATGGGTCAGAATGATATTAGTCTGGAAACCAGTGTGATGGGGTCAGAGTGATACTAGTCTGGAAACCAGTGTATGATGGAGTCACAGAGTGTTATTAGTCTGGAAACCCGTGTGTGATGGAGTCAGAGTGATATTAGTCCGGAAACCAGTGAGAGATGGAGTCACAGAGTTATATTAGTCTGGAAACCAGTGTGTGATGGAGTCAGAGTGATATTAGTCTGGAAACCAGTGTGTGATGGGGTCAGAGTGATATTAGTCTGGAATCCAGTTTGTGATGGGTCAGAATGATAGTAGTCTGGAAACCAGTGTGCTATGGCGTCAGAGTGATATTAGTCTGGACACCAGTGTGGGATGGAGTCAGATATTCGTTTGGAAACCAGTGAGAGATGGCGTCAGAGTGGTATTCATATGGAAACCAGTGTGTGATGGAGTCAGAGTGATATTCGTCTGGAAACCAGTGTGTGATGAAGTCACAGAGCGATATTAGTCTGGAAACCAGTGTGAGATGGGGTCACAGAGTGATATTAGTCTGGAAACCAGTGTGAGATGGGGTCACAGAGTGATATTAGTCTGGAAACCAGTGAGAGATGGAGTCAGAGTGATATTAGTCTAGAAACCAGTGTGTGATGGAGTCACAGAGTGATATTAGTCTGGAAACCAGTGTGCGATGAAGTCACAGAGCAATATTAGTCTGGAAACCAGTGTGTGATAGAGTCAGAGTGATATTATTCTGGAAACCAGTGTGTGATGGAGTCAGAGCGATATTCGTCTGGAAACCAGTGTGTGATGGAGTCAGAGTGACATTAGTCTGGAAACCAGTGTGTGATGGAGTCAGAGTGACATTAGTCTGGAAACCAGTGTGCGATGGAGTCAGAGTGATATTAGTCTGGAACCAGTGTTCTATGGCGTCAGAGTGATATTAGTCTGGACACCAGAGTGTGATAGAGTCAGAGAGATATTAGTCTGGAAACCAGTGTGTGATGGGGTCACAGAGTGATATTAGTCTGGAAACCAGGGTGCGATGGAGTCAGAGTGACATTAATCTGGAAACCAGTGTGTGATAGAGTCAGAGAGATATTAGTCTGGAAACCAGTGTGCGATGGAATCATAGAGTGATATTACTCTGGAAACCAGTGAGAGATGGAGTCAGAGTGATATTAGTCTAGAAACCAGTGTGTGATGGAGTCACAGAGTGATATTAGTCTGGAACCAGTGTGTGATGGAGTCAGAGTGATATCAGTCTGGAAACCAGTGTGTAATGGAGTCATAGAGTGATATTAGTCTAGAAACCAGTGTGTGATGGAGTCACAGAACGATATTAGTCTGGAAACCAGTAAGTGATGGGGTCCCAGAGCGACATTAGTCTGGAAACCAGTGTGTGATAGGGTCACAGAGTGAAATTAGTCTGGAAACTAGTGTGTGATGGAGTCAGAGTGATATTAGTCCAGAAACCAGTGTGTGATGGAGTCACAGAACGATATTAGTCTGGAAACCAGTGTGTGAAGGGGGCAGAGTGATATTAGTCTGGAAACCAGTGTGTGATGGAGTCACAGAGTGATATTAGTCTGGGAACCAGTTTGTGATGGGTCAGAATGATATTAGTCTGGAAACCAGTGTGATGGGGTCAGAGTGATACTAGTCTGGAAACCAGTGTGCGATGGAGTCAGAGTGATATTAGTCTGGAACCAGTGTTCTATGGCGTCAGAGTGATATTAGTCTGGACACTAGAGTGTGATAGAGTCAGAGAGATATTAGTCTGGAAACCAGTGTGTGATGGGGTCACAGAGTGATATTAGTCTGGAAACCAGGGTGCGATGGAGTCAGAGTGACATTAGTCTGGAAACCAGTGTGTGATAGAGTCAGAGAGATATTAGTCTGGAAACCAGTGTGCGATGGAATCACAGAGTGATATTAGTCTGGAAACCAGTGAGAGATGGAGTCAGAGTGATATTAGTCTAGAAACCAGTGTGTGATGGAGTCACAGAGTGATATTAGTCTGGAACCAGTGTGTGATGGAGTCAGAGTGATATCAGTCTGGAAACCAGTGTGTAATGGAGTCATAGAGTGATATTAGTCTAGAAACCAGTGTGTGATGGAGTCACAGAACGATATTAGTCTGGAAACCAGTGAGTGATGGGGTCCCAGAGTGACATTAGTCTGGAAACCAGTGTGTGATAGGGTCACAGAGTAAAATTAGTCTGGAAACTAGTGTGTGATGGAGTCAGAGTGATATTAGTCTAGAAACCAGTGTGTGATGGAGTCACAGAACGATATTAGTCTGGAAACCAGTGTGTGAAGGGGGCAGAGTGATATTAGTCTGGAAACCAGTGTGTGATGGAGTCACAGAGTGATATTAGTCTGGAAACCCGTGTATGATGGAGTCAGAGCGATATTCGTCTGGAAACCAGTGTGTGATGGAGTCACAGAGTGATATTAGTCTGCAAACCAGTGTGTGATGGAGTCAGATTGATATTCGTCTGGAAACCGGTGTGTGATGAAGTCACAGAGCGATATTAGTCTGGAAACCAGTGTGTGATGGAGTCAGCGTGCTATTAGTCTGGAAACCAGTGTGTGATGGGGTCACAGAGTGATATTAGTCTGGAACCAGTGTGTGATGGAGACAGGGTGATATCAGTCTGGAAACCAGTGTGTAATGGAGTCATAGAGTGATATTAGTCTAGAAACCAGTGTGTGATGGAGTCACAGAACGATATTAGTCTGGAAACCAGTGTGTGATGGAGTCACAGAGTGATATTAGTCTGCAAACCAGTGTGTGATGGAGTCAGAGTGATATCAGTCTGGAAACCAGTGTGTAATGGAGTCATAGAGTGATATTAGTCTAGAAACCAGTGTGTGATGGAGTCCAAGAACGATATTAGTCTGGAAACCAGTGTGTGATGGAGTCACAGAGTGATATTAGTCTGGAAACCAGTGTGTGATGGAGTCATAGTGATATTAGTCTGGAAACCAGTGTGTGATGGGGTCAGAGTGATATTAGTCTGGAATCCAGTTTGTGATGGGTCAGAATGATATTAGTCTGGAAACCAGTGTGATGGGGTCAGAGTGATACTAGTCTGGAAACCAGTGTGTGATAGGGTCACAGAGTGTTATTAGTCTGGAAACTAGTGTGTGATGGTGTCACAGCATGATATTAGTCTGGAAACCAGGGTGTGATGGAGTCAGAGTAATGTTAATCTGGAAACCAGTGTGCGATGGAGTCAGAGTGCTATTAGTCTGGAAACCAGTGAGAGATGGAGTCAGAGTGATATTAGTCTGGAAACCAGTGTGGGATGGAGTCAGATATTCGTTTGGAAACCAGTGAGAGATGGCGTCAGAGTGATATTCATATGGAAACCAGTGGGTGATGGAGTCAGAGTGATATTAGTCTGGAAACCAGTGTGTGATGGGGTCAGAGTGATATTAGTCTGGAATCCAGTTTGTGATGGGTCAGAATGATATTAGTCTGGAAACCAGTGTGATGGGGTCAGAGTGATACTAGTCTGGAAACCAGTGTATGATGGAGTCACAGAGTGTTATTAGTCTGGAAACCCATGTGTGATGGAGTCAGAGTGATATTAGTCCGGAAACCAGTGAGAGATGGAGTCACAGAGTTATATTAGTCTGGAAACCAGTGTGCTATGGCGTCAGAGTGATATTAGTCTGGACACCAGTGTGGGATGGAGTCAGATATTCGTTTGGAAACCAGTGAGAGATGGCGTCAGAGTGGTATTCATATGGAAACCAGTGTGTGATGGAGTCAGAGTGATATTCGTCTGGAAACCAGTGTGTGAAGAAGTCACAGAGTGATATTAGTCTGGAAACCAGTGTGTGATGGAGTCAGAGTGACATTAGTCTGGAAACCAATGTGTGATGGAGTCACAGAGTCATATTAGTCCGGAAACCAGTGAGAGATGGAGTCACAGAGATATATTAGTCTGGAAACCAGTGTGCGATGGGGTCACAGAGTGATATTAGTCTGGAAACCAGGGTGCGATGGAGTCAGAGTGACATTAGTCTGGAAACCAGTGTGTGATAGAGTCAGAGAGATATTAGTCTGGAAACCAGTGTGCGATGGAATCACAGAGTGATATTACTCTGGAAACCGGTGAGAGATGGAGTCAGAGTGATATTAGTCTAGAAACCAGTGTGTGATGGAATCACACAGTGATATTAGTCTGGAACTAGTGTGTGATGGAGTCATAGAGTGATATTAGTCTAGAAACCAGTGTGTGATGGAGTCACAGAACGATATTAGTCTGGAAACCAGTGAGTGATGGGGTCCCAGAGTGATATTAGTCTGGAAACCAGTGTGCGATGGATTCAGAGTGATATTAGTCTGGAAACCAGTGTGTGCTGGAGTCAGAGTGACATTAGTCTGGAAACCAGTGTGTGATGGAGTAACAGAGTGATATTAGTCTGGAAACCAGTGTGTGATGGGGTCACAGAGTGATATTAGTCTGGAAACCAGTGTGTGATCAAGTCAGAGCGATATTACTCTAGAAACCAGAGCGAGAGGGAGTCAGATATTCGTTTGGAAACCAGTGAGAGATGGAATCACAGAGTGATATTACTCTGGAAACCGGTGAGAGATGGAGTCAGAGTGATATTAGTCTAGAAACCAGTGTGTGATGGAATCACACAGTGATATTAGTCTGGAACTAGTGTGTGATGGAGTCATAGAGAGATATTAGTCTGGAAACCAGTGTGTGCTGGAGTCAGAGTGACATTAGTCTGGAAACCAGTGTGTAATGGAGTCATAGAGTGATATTACTCTGGAAACCAGTGTGTGATGGGGTCACAGAGTGATATTAGTCTGGAAACCAGTGTGTGATCGAGTCAGAGCAATATTACTCTGGAAACCAGTGTGAGATGGAGTCACAGAGTGATATTAGTCTGCAACCAGTGTGTTATGGAGTCAGAGTGATATCAGTCTGGAAACCAGTGTGTAATGGAGTCATAGAGTGATATTAGTCTAGAAACCAGTGTGTGATGGAGTCACAGAGTGATATTAGTCTGGAAACCAGTGTGTGATGGGGTCAGAGTGATATTAGTCTGGAATCCAGTTTGTGATGGGTCAGAATGATATTAGTCTGGAAACCAGTGTGATGGGGTCAGAGTGACACTAGTCTGGAAACCAGTGTATGATGGAGTCACAGAGTGTTTTTAGTCTGGAAACCCTTGTGTGATGGAGTCAGAGTGATATTAGTCCGGAAACCAGTGAGAGATGGAGTCACAGAGTTATATTAGTCTGGAAACCAGTGTGCTATGGCATCAGAGTGATATTAGTCTGGACACCAGTATGTGATGGAGTCAGAGCGATATTCGTCTGGAAACCAGTGTGTGATGGAGTCACAGAGTGATATTAGTCTGGAAACCAGTGTGTGATGGGGTCACAGAGTGATATTAGTCTGGAAACCAGTGTGTGATCAAGTCAGAGCGATATTACTCTAGAAACCAGAGCGAGAGGGAGTCAGATATTCGTTTGGAAACCAGTGAGAGATGGCGTCAGAGTGATATTCATATGGAAACCAGTCTGTGATGGAGTCAGAGTGACATTAGTCTGGAAACCAGTGTGAGATGGAGTCAGAGTGATATTAGTCTGGAAACCTGTGTGTGCTGGAGTCAGAGTGACATTAGTCTGGAAACCAGTGTGTAATGGAGTCATAGAGTGATATTACTCTGGAAACCAGTGTGTGATGGGGTCACAGAGTGATATTAGTCTGGAAACCAGTGTGTGATCGAGTCAGAGCAATATTACTCTGGAAACCAGTGTGAGATGGAGTCACAGAGTGATATTAGTCTGCAACCAGTGTGTTATGGAGTCAGAGTGATATCAGTCTGGAAACCAGTGTGTAATGGAGTCATAGAGTGATATTAGTCTAGAAACCACTGTGTGATGGAGTCACAGAGTGATATTAGTCTGGAAACCAGTGTGTGATGGGGTCAGAGTGATATTAGTCTGGAATCCAGTTTGTGATGGGTCAGAATGATATTAGTCTGGAAACCAGTGTGATGGGGTCAGAGTGACACTAGTCTGGAAACCAGTGTATGATGGAGTCACAGAGTGTTTTTAGTCTGGAAACCCTTGTGTGATGGAGTCAGAGTGATATTAGTCCGGAAACCAGTGAGAGATGGAGTCACAGAGTTATATTAGTCTGGAAACCAGTGTGCTATGGCATCAGAGTGATATTAGTCTGGACACCAGTATGTGATGGAGTCAGAGCGATATTCGTCTGGAAACCAGTGTGTGATGGAGTCACAGAGTGATATTAGTCTGGAAACCAGTGTGTGATGGAGTCAGAGTGATATTCGTCCTGAAACCGGTGTGTGATGAAGTCACAGAGCGATATTAGTCTGGAAACCAGTGTGAGATGGGGTCACAGAGTGATATTAGTCTGGAAACCAGTGTGTGATGGACTCAGAGTGCTATTAGTCTGGAAACCAGTGTGTGATGGGGTCACAGACTGATATTATTCTGGAATCAGTGTGTGATGGAGTCAGAGTGATATCAGTCTGGAAACCAGTGTGTAATGGAGTCATAGAGTGATATTAGTCTAGAAACCAGTGTGTGATGGAGTCACAGAACGATATTAGTCTGGAAACCAGTGTGTGATGGAGTCACAGCGTGATATTAGTCTGCAAACCAGTGTGTGATGGAGTCAGAGTGATATTAGTCTGGAAACCAGTGTGCTATGGCGTCAGAGTGATATTAGTCCGGACACCAGTGTGTGATGGAGTCAGAGCGATATTCGTCTGGAAACCAGTGTGTGATGGAGTCACAGAGTGATATTCATATGGAAACCAGTGTGTGATGGAGTCAGAGTGATATTAGTCTGGAAACCAGTGTGTGATGGGGTCAGAGTGATATTAGTCTGGAATCCAGATTGTGATGGGTCAGAATGATATTAGTCTGGAAACCAGTGTGATGGGGTCAGAGTGATACTAGTCTGGAAACCAGTGTATGATGGAGTCACAGAGTGTTATTAGTCTGGAAACCCGTGTGTGATGGAGTCAGAGTGATATTAGTCCGGAAACCAGTGAGAGATGGAGTCACAGAGTTATATTAGTCTGGAAACCAGTGTGTGATGGAGTCAGAGTGATATTAGTCTGGAAACCAGTGTGTGATGGGGTCAGAGTGATATTAGTCTGGAATCCAGTTTGTGATGGGTCAGAATGATAGTAGTCTGGAAACCAGTGTGCTATGGCGTCAGAGTGATATTAGTCTGGACACCAGTGTGGGATGGAGTCAGATATTCGTTTGGAAACCAGTGAGAGATGGCGTCAGAGTGGTATTCATATGGAAACCAGTGTGTGATGGAGTCAGAGTGATATTCGTCTGGAAACCAGTGTGTGATGAAGTCACAGAGCGATATTAGTCTGGAAACCAGTGTGAGATGGGGTCACAGAGTGATATTAGTCTGGAAACCAGTGTGAGATGGGGTCACAGAGTGATATTAGTCTGGAAACCAGTGAGAGATGGAGTCAGAGTGATATTAGTCTAGAAACCAGTGTGTGATGGAGTCACAGAGTGATATTAGTCTGGAAACCAGTGTGCGATGAAGTCACAGAGCAATATTAGTCTGGAAACCAGTGTGTGATAGAGTCAGAGTGATATTATTCTGGAAACCAGTGTGTGATGGAGTCAGAGCGATATTCGTCTGGAAACCAGTGTGTGATGGAGTCAGAGTGACATTAGTCTGGAAACCAGTGTGTGATGGAGTCAGAGTGACATTAGTCTGGAAACCAGTGTGCGATGGAGTCAGAGTGATATTAGTCTGGAACCAGTGTTCTATGGCGTCAGAGTGATATTAGTCTGGACACCAGAGTGTGATAGAGTCAGAGAGATATTAGTCTGGAAACCAGTGTGTGATGGGGTCACAGAGTGATATTAGTCTGGAAACCAGGGTGCGATGGAGTCAGAGTGACATTAATCTGGAAACCAGTGTGTGATAGAGTCAGAGAGATATTAGTCTGGAAACCAGTGTGCGATGGAATCATAGAGTGATATTACTCTGGAAACCAGTGAGAGATGGAGTCAGAGTGATATTAGTCTAGAAACCAGTGTGTGATGGAGTCACAGAGTGATATTAGTCTGGAACCAGTGTGTGATGGAGTCAGAGTGATATCAGTCTGGAAACCAGTGTGTAATGGAGTCATAGAGTGATATTAGTCTAGAAACCAGTGTGTGATGGAGTCACAGAACGATATTAGTCTGGAAACCAGTAAGTGATGGGGTCCCAGAGCGACATTAGTCTGGAAACCAGTGTGTGATAGGGTCACAGAGTGAAATTAGTCTGGAAACTAGTGTGTGATGGAGTCAGAGTGATATTAGTCCAGAAACCAGTGTGTGATGGAGTCACAGAACGATATTAGTCTGGAAACCAGTGTGTGAAGGGGGCAGAGTGATATTAGTCTGGAAACCAGTGTGTGATGGAGTCACAGAGTGATATTAGTCTGGGAACCAGTTTGTGATGGGTCAGAATGATATTAGTCTGGAAACCAGTGTGATGGGGTCAGAGTGATACTAGTCTGGAAACCAGTGTGCGATGGAGTCAGAGTGATATTAGTCTGGAACCAGTGTTCTATGGCGTCAGAGTGATATTAGTCTGGACACTAGAGTGTGATAGAGTCAGAGAGATATTAGTCTGGAAACCAGTGTGTGATGGGGTCACAGAGTGATATTAGTCTGGAAACCAGGGTGCGATGGAGTCAGAGTGACATTAGTCTGGAAACCAGTGTGTGATAGAGTCAGAGAGATATTAGTCTGGAAACCAGTGTGCGATGGAATCACAGAGTGATATTAGTCTGGAAACCAGTGAGAGATGGAGTCAGAGTGATATTAGTCTAGAAACCAGTGTGTGATGGAGTCACAGAGTGATATTAGTCTGGAACCAGTGTGTGATGGAGTCAGAGTGATATCAGTCTGGAAACCAGTGTGTAATGGAGTCATAGAGTGATATTAGTCTAGAAACCAGTGTGTGATGGAGTCACAGAACGATATTAGTCTGGAAACCAGTGAGTGATGGGGTCCCAGAGTGACATTAGTCTGGAAACCAGTGTGTGATAGGGTCACAGAGTAAAATTAGTCTGGAAACTAGTGTGTGATGGAGTCAGAGTGATATTAGTCTAGAAACCAGTGTGTGATGGAGTCACAGAACGATATTAGTCTGGAAACCAGTGTGTGAAGGGGGCAGAGTGATATTAGTCTGGAAACCAGTGTGTGATGGAGTCACAGAGTGATATTAGTCTGGAAACCCGTGTATGATGGAGTCAGAGCGATATTCGTCTGGAAACCAGTGTGTGATGGAGTCA
The DNA here is from genome assembly GCF_030028105.1 of Mobula birostris. Lineage (NCBI taxonomy): Eukaryota > Metazoa > Chordata > Chondrichthyes > Myliobatiformes > Myliobatidae > Mobula > Mobula birostris. Next base: position 60,879,538 of record NC_092394.1, read on the forward strand.
CAGAGTGATATTAGTCTGCAAACCAGTGTGTGATGGAGTCAGATTGATATTCGTCTGGAAACCGGTGTGTGATGAAGTCACAGAGCGATATTAGTCTGGAAACCAGTGTGTGATGGAGTCAGCGTGCTATTAGTCTGGAAACCAGTGTGTGATGGGGTCACAGAGTGATATTAGTCTGGAACCAGTGTGTGATGGAGACAGGGTGATATCAGTCTGGAAACCAGTGTGTAATGGAGTCATAGAGTGATATTAGTCTAGAAACCAGTGTGTGATGGAGTCACAGAACGATATTAGTCTGGAAACCAGTGTGTGATGGAGTCACAGAGTGATATTAGTCTGCAAACCAGTGTGTGATGGAGTCAGAGTGATATTAGTCTGGAAACCAGTGTGTGATGGGGTCAGAGTGATATTAGTCTGGAATCCAGTTTGTGATGGGTCAGAATGATATTAGTCTGGAAACCAGTGTGATGGGGTCAGAGTGATACTAGTCTGGAAACCAGTGTGTGATAGGGTCACAGAGTGATATTAGTCTGGAAACTAGTGTGAGATGGTGTCACAGCATGATATTAGTCTGGAAACCAGGGTGTGATGGAGTCAGAGTAATGTTAGTCTGGAAACCAGTGTGCGATGGAGTCAGAGTGATATTAGTCTGGAAACCAGTGAGAGATGGAGTCAGAGTGATATTAGTCTGGAAACCAGTGTGGGATAGAGTCAGATATTCGTTTGGAAACCAGTGAGAGATGGCGTCAGAGTGATATTCATACGGAAACCGGTGTGTGATGGAGTCAGAGTGATATTAGTCTGGAAACCAGTGTGTGATGGGGTCAGAGTGATATTAGGCTGGAATCCAGTTTGTGATGGGTCAGAATGATATTAGTCTGGAAACCAGTGTCATGTGGTCAGAGTGATACTAGTCTGGAAACCAATGTATGATGGAGTCACAGAGTGTTATTAGTCTGGAAACCCGTGTGTGATGGAGTCAGAGTGATATTAGTCCGAAAACCAGTGAGAGATGGAGTCACAGAGTTATATTAGTCTGGAAACCAGTGTGCGATGGAGTCAGAGTGATATTAGTCTGGACACCAGTGTGGGATGGAGTCAAATATTCGTTTGGAAACCAGTGAGAGATGGCGTCAGAGTGGTATTCATATGGAAACCAGTGTGTGATGGAGTCAGAGTGATATTCGTCTAGAAACCAGTGTGTGATGGAGTCACAGAGTGATATTAGTCTGGAAACCAGTGTGCGATGGAGTCAGAGTGATATTAGTCTGGAAACCAGTGTTCTATGGCGTCAGAGTGATATTAGTCTGGACACCAGAGTGTGATGGAGTCAGAGCGATATTCGTCTGGAAACCAGTGTGTGATGGAGTCACACAGTGATATTAGTCTGGAACCAGTGTGTGATGGAGTCAGAGTGATATCAGTCTGGAAACCAGTGTGTAATGGAGTCATAGACTGATATTAGTCTAGAAACCAGTGTGTGATGGAGTCACAGAACGATATTAGTCTGGAAACCAGTGAGTGATGGGGTCCCAGAGTGACATTAGTCTGGAAACCAGTGTGTGATAGGGTCACAGAGTGAAATTAGTCTGGAAACTAGTGTGTGATGGAGTCAGAGTGATATTAGTCTAGAAACCAGTGTGTGATGGAGTCACAGAACGATATTAGTCTGGAAACCAGTGTGTGAAGGGGGCAGAGTGATATTAGTCTGGAAACCAGTGTGTGATGGAGTCACAGAGTGATATTAGTCTGAAAACCAGTGTGTGATGGGGTCACAGAGTGATATTAGTCTGGAAACCCGTGTGTGATCGAGTCAGAGCGATATTACTCTGGAAACCAGTGTGAGATGGAGTCACAGAGTGATATTAGTCTGGAACCAGTGTGTAATGTGGTCACAGAATGACATTAGTCTGGAAACCAGTGTGTGATAGGGTCACAGAGTAACGTTAGTCTGGAAACCAGTGTGTGATGGAGTCAGAGTGATATTAGTCTGGAAACCAGTGTGCGATGGAGTCAGAGTGATATTAGTCTGGAAACCAGTGAGAGATGGAGTCAGAGTGATATTAGTCTGGAAACCAGTGTGGGACGGAGTCAGATATTCGTTTGGAAACCAGTGAGAGATGGCGTCAGAGTGATATTCATATGGAAACCAGTGTGTGATGGAGTCAGAGTGACATTAGTCTGGAAACCAGTGTGCGATGGAGTCAGAGTGATATTAGTCTGGAAACCAGTGTGTGATGGAGTCAGAGTGACATTAGTCTGGAAACCAGTGTGTGATGGAGTCACAGAGTGATATTAGTCTGGAAACCAGTGTGTGAAGGGGTCACAGAGTGATATTAGTCTGGAAACCAGTGTGAGATGGGGTCACAGAGTGATGTTAGTCTGGAAACCACTGTGTGATGGAGTCACAGAGTGATATTATTCTGGGAACCAGTGAGAGATGGAGTCACAGAGTTATATTAGTCTGGAAACCAGTGTGTGATCGAGTCAGAGCGATATTACTCTGGAAACCAGTGTGAGATGGGGTCACAGAGTGATGTTAGTCTGGAAACCAGTGTGTGATGGAGTCTGAGTGATATTAGACTGGAAACCAGTGTGTGATGGAGTCAGAGCGATATTAGTCTGGAAACCAGTGTGCTATGGCGTCAGAGTGATACTAGTCTGGAAACCAGTGTGCGATGGAGTCATAGAGTGATATTAGTCTGGAAACCAGTGAGAGATGGAGTCAGAGTGATACTAGTCTGGAAACCCGTGTGCTATGGAATCATAGCGTGATATTAGTCTGGAAACCAGTGAGAGATGGAGTCACAGTGATATTAGTCTAGAAACCAGTGTGCGATGGAGTCAGAGTGACATTAGTCTGGAAACCAGTGTGTGATGGAGTGTGAGTGATATTAGTCTGGAAACCAGTGTGAATGGGTCAGAGTGATATTACTCTGGAAACCAGTGTATGATGGAGTCACAGAGTGTTATTAGTCTGGAAACCCGTGTGTGATGGAGTCAGAGTGATATTCGTCTGGAAACCAGTGTGTGATGGAGTCACAGAGTGATATTAGTCTGGAAACCAGTGTGTGATGGAGTCAGAGCGATATTCGTCTGGAAACCAGTGTGTGATGAAGTCACAGAGCGATATTAGTCTGGAAACCAGTGTGTGATTAAGATCACAGAGCGATATTAGTCTGGAAACCAGGGTGTGATGGAGTCAGAGTAATGTTAGTCTGGAAACCAGTGTGTGATGGAGTCAGAGTGATATTAGTCTGGAAACCAGTGTGCGATGGAGTCAGAGTGATATTAGTCTGGAAACCAGTGTGTGATGGAGTCAGAGTGACATTAGTCTGGAAACCAGTGTGCGATGGAGTCAGAGTGATATTAGTCTGGAACCAGTGTTCTATGGCGTCAGAGTGATATTAGTCTGGACACCAGAGTGTGATAGAGTCAGAGAGATATTAGTCTGGAAACCAGTGTGTGATGGGGTCACAGAGTGATATTAGTCTGGAAACCAGGGTGCGATGGAGTCAGAGTGACATTAATCTGGAAACCAGTGTGTGATAGAGTCAGAGAGATATTAGTCTGGAAACCAGTGTGCGATGGAATCATAGAGTGATATTACTCTGGAAACCAGTGAGAGATGGAGTCAGAGTGATATTAGTCTAGAAACCAGTGTGTGATGGAGTCACAGAGTGATATTAGTCTGGAACCAGTGTGTGATGGAGTCAGAGTGATATCAGTCTGGAAACCAGTGTGTAATGGAGTCATAGAGTGATATTAGTCTAGAAACCAGTGTGTGATGGAGTCACAGAACGATATTAGTCTGGAAACCAGTAAGTGATGGGGTCCCAGAGCGACATTAGTCTGGAAACCAGTGTGTGATAGGGTCACAGAGTGAAATTAGTCTGGAAACTAGTGTGTGATGGAGTCAGAGTGATATTAGTCCAGAAACCAGTGTGTGATGGAGTCACAGAACGATATTAGTCTGGAAACCAGTGTGTGAAGGGGGCAGAGTGATATTAGTCTGGAAACCAGTGTGTGATGGAGTCACAGAGTGATATTAGTCTGGGAACCAGTTTGTGATGGGTCAGAATGATATTAGTCTGGAAACCAGTGTGATGGGGTCAGAGTGATACTAGTCTGGAAACCAGTGTGCGATGGAGTCAGAGTGATATTAGTCTGGAACCAGTGTTCTATGGCGTCAGAGTGATATTAGTCTGGACACTAGAGTGTGATAGAGTCAGAGAGATATTAGTCTGGAAACCAGTGTGTGATGGGGTCACAGAGTGATATTAGTCTGGAAACCAGGGTGCGATGGAGTCAGAGTGACATTAGTCTGGAAACCAGTGTGTGATAGAGTCAGAGAGATATTAGTCTGGAAACCAGTGTGCGATGGAATCACAGAGTGATATTAGTCTGGAAACCAGTGAGAGATGGAGTCAGAGTGATATTAGTCTAGAAACCAGTGTGTGATGGAGTCACAGAGTGATATTAGTCTGGAACCAGTGTGTGATGGAGTCAGAGTGATATCAGTCTGGAAACCAGTGTGTAATGGAGTCATAGAGTGATATTAGTCTAGAAACCAGTGTGTGATGGAGTCACAGAACGATATTAGTCTGGAAACCAGTGAGTGATGGGGTCCCAGAGTGACATTAGTCTGGAAACCAGTGTGTGATAGGGTCACAGAGTAAAATTAGTCTGGAAACTAGTGTGTGATGGAGTCAGAGTGATATTAGTCTAGAAACCAGTGTGTGATGGAGTCACAGAACGATATTAGTCTGGAAACCAGTGTGTGAAGGGGGCAGAGTGATATTAGTCTGGAAACCAGTGTGTGATGGAGTCACAGAGTGATATTAGTCTGGAAACCCGTGTATGATGGAGTCAGAGCGATATTCGTCTGGAAACCAGTGTGTGATGGAGTCACAGAGTGATATTAGTCTGCAAACCAGTGTGTGATGGAGTCAGATTGATATTCGTCTGGAAACCGGTGTGTGATGAAGTCACAGAGCGATATTAGTCTGGAAACCAGTGTGTGATGGAGTCAGCGTGCTATTAGTCTGGAAACCAGTGTGTGATGGGGTCACAGAGTGATATTAGTCTGGAACCAGTGTGTGATGGAGACAGGGTGATATCAGTCTGGAAACCAGTGTGTAATGGAGTCATAGAGTGATATTAGTCTAGAAACCAGTGTGTGATGGAGTCACAGAACGATATTAGTCTGGAAACCAGTGTGTGATGGAGTCACAGAGTGATATTAGTCTGCAAACCAGTGTGTGATGGAGTCAGAGTGATATTAGTCTGGAAACCAGTGTGTGATGGGGTCAGAGTGATATTAGTCTGGAATCCAGTTTGTGATGGGTCAGAATGATATTAGTCTGGAAACCAGTGTGATGGGGTCAGAGTGATACTAGTCTGGAAACCAGTGTGTGATAGGGTCACAGAGTGATATTAGTCTGGAAACTAGTGTGAGATGGTGTCACAGCATGATATTAGTCTGGAAACCAGGGTGTGATGGAGTCAGAGTAATGTTAGTCTGGAAACCAGTGTGCGATGGAGTCAGAGTGATATTAGTCTGGAAACCAGTGAGAGATGGAGTCAGAGTGATATTAGTCTGGAAACCAGTGTGGGATAGAGTCAGATATTCGTTTGGAAACCAGTGAGAGATGGCGTCAGAGTGATATTCATACGGAAACCGGTGTGTGATGGAGTCAGAGTGATATTAGTCTGGAAACCAGTGTGTGATGGGGTCAGAGTGATATTAGGCTGGAATCCAGTTTGTGATGGGTCAGAATGATATTAGTCTGGAAACCAGTGTCATGTGGTCAGAGTGATACTAGTCTGGAAACCAATGTATGATGGAGTCACAGAGTGTTATTAGTCTGGAAACCCGTGTGTGATGGAGTCAGAGTGATATTAGTCCGAAAACCAGTGAGAGATGGAGTCACAGAGTTATATTAGTCTGGAAACCAGTGTGCGATGGAGTCAGAGTGATATTAGTCTGGACACCAGTGTGGGATGGAGTCAAATATTCGTTTGGAAACCAGTGAGAGATGGCGTCAGAGTGGTATTCATATGGAAACCAGTGTGTGATGGAGTCAGAGTGATATTCGTCTAGAAACCAGTGTGTGATGGAGTCACAGAGTGATATTAGTCTGGAAACCAGTGTGCGATGGAGTCAGAGTGATATTAGTCTGGAAACCAGTGTTCTATGGCGTCAGAGTGATATTAGTCTGGACACCAGAGTGTGATGGAGTCAGAGCGATATTCGTCTGGAAACCAGTGTGTGATGGAGTCACACAGTGATATTAGTCTGGAACCAGTGTGTGATGGAGTCAGAGTGATATCAGTCTGGAAACCAGTGTGTAATGGAGTCATAGACTGATATTAGTCTAGAAACCAGTGTGTGATGGAGTCACAGAACGATATTAGTCTGGAAACCAGTGAGTGATGGGGTCCCAGAGTGACATTAGTCTGGAAACCAGTGTGTGATAGGGTCACAGAGTGAAATTAGTCTGGAAACTAGTGTGTGATGGAGTCAGAGTGATATTAGTCTAGAAACCAGTGTGTGATGGAGTCACAGAACGATATTAGTCTGGAAACCAGTGTGTGAAGGGGGCAGAGTGATATTAGTCTGGAAACCAGTGTGTGATGGAGTCACAGAGTGATATTAGTCTGAAAACCAGTGTGTGATGGGGTCACAGAGTGATATTAGTCTGGAAACCCGTGTGTGATCGAGTCAGAGCGATATTACTCTGGAAACCAGTGTGAGATGGAGTCACAGAGTGATATTAGTCTGGAACCAGTGTGTAATGTGGTCACAGAATGACATTAGTCTGGAAACCAGTGTGTGATAGGGTCACAGAGTAACGTTAGTCTGGAAACCAGTGTGTGATGGAGTCAGAGTGATATTAGTCTGGAAACCAGTGTGCGATGGAGTCAGAGTGATATTAGTCTGGAAACCAGTGAGAGATGGAGTCAGAGTGATATTAGTCTGGAAACCAGTGTGGGACGGAGTCAGATATTCGTTTGGAAACCAGTGAGAGATGGCGTCAGAGTGATATTCATATGGAAACCAGTGTGTGATGGAGTCAGAGTGACATTAGTCTGGAAACCAGTGTGCGATGGAGTCAGAGTGATATTAGTCTGGAAACCAGTGTGTGATGGAGTCAGAGTGACATTAGTCTGGAAACCAGTGTGTGATGGAGTCACAGAGTGATATTAGTCTGGAAACCAGTGTGTGAAGGGGTCACAGAGTGATATTAGTCTGGAAACCAGTGTGAGATGGGGTCACAGAGTGATGTTAGTCTGGAAACCACTGTGTGATGGAGTCACAGAGTGATATTATTCTGGGAACCAGTGAGAGATGGAGTCACAGAGTTATATTAGTCTGGAAACCAGTGTGTGATCGAGTCAGAGCGATATTACTCTGGAAACCAGTGTGAGATGGGGTCACAGAGTGATGTTAGTCTGGAAACCAGTGTGTGATGGAGTCTGAGTGATATTAGACTGGAAACCAGTGTGTGATGGAGTCAGAGCGATATTAGTCTGGAAACCAGTGTGCTATGGCGTCAGAGTGATACTAGTCTGGAAACCAGTGTGCGATGGAGTCATAGAGTGATATTAGTCTGGAAACCAGTGAGAGATGGAGTCAGAGTGATACTAGTCTGGAAACCCGTGTGCTATGGAATCATAGCGTGATATTAGTCTGGAAACCAGTGAGAGATGGAGTCACAGTGATATTAGTCTAGAAACCAGTGTGCGATGGAGTCAGAGTGACATTAGTCTGGAAACCAGTGTGTGATGGAGTGTGAGTGATATTAGTCTGGAAACCAGTGTGAATGGGTCAGAGTGATATTACTCTGGAAACCAGTGTATGATGGAGTCACAGAGTGTTATTAGTCTGGAAACCCGTGTGTGATGGAGTCAGAGTGATATTCGTCTGGAAACCAGTGTGTGATGGAGTCACAGAGTGATATTAGTCTGGAAACCAGTGTGTGATGGAGTCAGAGCGATATTCGTCTGGAAACCAGTGTGTGATGAAGTCACAGAGCGATATTAGTCTGGAAACCAGTGTGTGATTAAGATCACAGAGCGATATTAGTCTGGAAACCAGGGTGTGATGGAGTCAGAGTAATGTTAGTCTGGAAACCAGTGTGTGATGGAGTCAGAGTGATATTAGTCTGGAAACCAGTGTGCGATGGAGTCAGAGTGATATTAGTCTGGAAACCAGTGAGAGATGGAGTCAGAGTGATATTAGTCTGGAAACCAGTGTGGGATGGAGTCAGAGTGACATTTGTCTGGAAACCAGTGTGTGATGGAGTCACAGAGTGATATTAGTCTGGAAACCAGTGTGTGATGGGGTCACAGAGTGATACTAGTCTGCAAACCAGTGTGTGATGGAGTCAGAGTGACATTAGTCTGGAAACAAGTGTATGATGGAGTCACAAAGTGATGTTAGTCTGGAAACCAGTGTGATGGAGTCAGAGTGATATTAGTCTGGAAACCCGTGTGTGATGGAATCAATGTGATATTAGTCTGGAAACCAGTATGTGATGGAGTCAGAGTGATATTAGTCTGGAAACCAGTGTGCTATGGCGTCAGAGTGATATTAGTCTGGACACCAGTGTGTGATGGAGTGACAGAGTAATATTAGTCTGGAAACCAGTGTGTGATGGAGTCAGAGCGATTTTAGTCTGGAAACCCGTGTGAGATGGGGTCACAGAGTGATGTTAGTCTGGAAACCAGTGTGTGATGGAGTCACAGAGTGATATTAGTGTGGAAACCAGTGAGAGATAGAGTCACAGAGTTATATTAGTCTGGAAACCAGTGTGCGATGGAGTCAGAGTGATATTAGTCTGGAAACCAGTGTGCTATGGCGTCAGAGTGACATTAGTCTGGAAACCAGTGTGTGATGGAGTCACAGAGTGATATTAGTCTGGAAACCAGTGAGAGATGGAGTCACAGTGTTATATTAGTCTCTAAACCAGTGCGCGATGGAGTCAGAGTGATATTAGTCTGGAAACCAGTGTGCTATGGCGTCAGAGCGATATTACTCTGGAAGCCAGTGTGAGATGGGGTCACAGGGTGATGTTAGTCTGGAAACCAGTGTGTGATGGAGTCAGAGTGATATTAGTCTGGAAACCAGTGTGTGATGGAGTCAGAGTGACATTAGTCTGGAAACCAGTGTGTGATGGAGTCACAGAGCAATATTAGTCTGGAAACCAGAGTGCGATGGGGTCAGAGTGATACTAGTCTGGAAACCAGTGTGCGATGGAGTCATAGAGTGATATTAGTCTGGAAACCAGTGTGTGAAGGGGTCACAGAGTGATATTAGTCTGGAAACCAGTGTGAGATGGGGTCACAGAGTGATGTTAGTCTGGAAACCAGTGTGTGATAGAGTCACAGAGTGATATTATTCTGGGAACCAGTGAGAGATGGAGTCACAGAGTTATATTAGTCTGGAAACCAGTGTGTGATCGAGTGACAGAGTGATATTAGTCCGGAAACCAGTGAGAGATGGAGTCACAGAGTTATATTAGTCTGGAAACCAGTGTGCGATGGAGTCAGAGTGATATTAGACTGGAAACTAGTGTGTGATGGAGTCAGAGTGATATTAGTCTGGAAACCAGTGTGCTATGGAGTCAGAGTGATACTAGTCTGGAAACCAGTGTGAGATGGAGTCACAGAGCGATATTAGACTGGAAACCAATGTGTGATGGGGTCACAGTGTGATATTAGTCTGGACACCAGTGTGCGATGGAGTCAGAATGCTATTAGTCTGGAAACCAGTGTGAGATGGAGTAACAGAGTGATATTAGTCTGGAAACCAGTGTGAGATGGGATCACAGAGTGATATTAGTCTGGAAACCAGTGTGAGATGGAGTCACAGAGCGATATTAGTCTGGAAACCAGTGTGAGATGGAGTCACAGAGTGATATTAGTCTGGAATGCAGTGTGTGATGGAGTTAGAGTGATATTAGTCTGGAAACCAGTGTGCGATGGAGTCAGAGTGATATTAGTCTGGAAACCAGTGTGTGATGGAGTCACGGAGCGATATTAGTCTGGAAACCAGTGTGAGATGGAGTCACAGAGTGATATTAGTCTGGAAACCAGTGTGTGATGGAGTTCGAGTGATATTAGTCTGGAAACCAGTGTATGATGGAGTCAGAGTGATATTAGTCTGGAAACCAGTGTGAGATGGAGTCACAGAGTGATAGGAAGCACAGCACATAAATAGACCTTTGGCCAAAAACACTTAAGCTGCCTCAGCCCATGAACCTGCACAGGACCACAGTCCTACATACCCTTACTATCCATGGACCTATCCAAACTTCTCTTAAATGTTGAAATCAAGCTTGCATGTGCTTTCACCTCTAGTTGAAGTCCCACCCAACTTCAGTGGCCAAAGCCTGCTTGCATTTATCCTATCTATACCCTTCATAATTTTGTATACCTCTATCAAATCTCTTCCCACTCTATCAATGCGTCTTATCATCTTGTACACCTCTATCAAGTCACCTTTCACCCTCCTTCTCTCTAAAACTAAAAGCTACAGCTCAGTCAACCGATGCTCATCAGGCATGCCCTCTCGTCAGGGCATCATCCTGGTAAATTTCTTTTGCACCCTCTGCTAAGCTTCTGTGTTCTTCCTACAATGAGGCGACTGGAACTGAACACAATACTGCAGGGGCTTATAAAGCTGCAACATTAATTACTTTGTGCCTCATGAACTGAATCCTCCGTCAAATGAAGGCCAACACTTTTAACCATCCTACCAGTTTATGTGGCAACTTTGAGGGTGATCTATGGTCATGTCTGTCTGGAGGTCACTCCAATGAATCCTCACTACCAGCCCCTCGGTTTGTCTGCAGCTCATTCCCCCTGTGGACCACAGTGTTTTCTCGTCTTTGCCTTACTGCTCTCCCCTGATTTTGCAAAATACAAATGTTCGAAATGAAATGAAGAGCAAAAAGAAGCAAGTCTAATTAAAAAAAACAAGCCCAACCTGCAGGGCTAACCTTACTTAATCAGCTGATCTTCATGAGTACTGCAGGGGATGGCCTTTGATCTTCTCAGAATCTTCAAGAATTCATCTGAGTTCAGCTTTCTCAAGGTTCCCAAGGTTTGCACGTGCTTTATGTGATCTGCCACCAGCACCTGGTGGACCTGCAGGCACTTGCTGCACAGAAGCTTGTCACACTCTGGGCACATGTACTCCGCCAGAGAGTCCCCCTCACAGGAGACACAGTGCAGCCCCACATTGGCCAAGATCTGCTGCTGCTTTTTCATGCTATTCTGTACGTTTGACACCAATATATTGTCCTGCAGGGAGGAGACACTTGAATGAGTCGCCATTTCACAGGTGGGACATTTGACATCATCCTTCTTGTAATCACGCTCCAGGCAACCTGCACAGAAGGTATGAAGACACGGCAGGAGCTTTGGATTTGTTGCTGGCCTACTGCAGAGGCGGCACTGAAAAAACTCCTCAATGTTAGTCACCGACTCTTTCGCCATGACCTGCAACAAGGAAATACTCAATAAAACATATTTATATTATACAACGAGGAACATAGAACATTGCAAAAAGGACAGGTCTTTTGACCTACAATCTTGTGTCAACCTTTTAATCTACACTATGATCAATTTAACACAGCCCTCCTGCGTAGCCCTTCATTTTTCTGACATCAATGTGCCAATCTGGGAGTTTCTTAAATGTCCCTAGTGTATCTGCCTTGACCACTACTCCATGAACACTGTCTGTGCAAGAAAATTTAGCTCTGACATCCTCCCTCTATACTTCCCTCCAATCACCTTAAAATTATGTTCCTTTTATTAGCCATTTCCAGCCTGGGAACAAGTCTGTCCACACTATCTACAAACCCCATTTCCAGGAAAGTTGGGATATTTTCCAAAATGCAATAAAAACAAAAATCTGTGATATGTTAATTCACGTGAACTTTTATTTAACTGACAAAAGTACAAAGAAAGATTTTCAATAGTTTTACTGACCAACTTAATTGTATTTTGTAAATATACACACATTTAGAATTTGGTGGCTGCAACACACTCAACAAAAGTTGGGACAGACCCCTTTGTGCCAAAATTCGTGAGGGAATTGTTAGTCAGTTCAAAAGGAACATTTCTCAAAGCAGAGAATTTAGGTCTTTCAACACCTACAGTAGATAATATTGTGAAAAGATTCAGAGAATTCAGAGACCTCTCAGTGCGTAAAGGGCAAGGTCGGAAACCACTGTTGAATGCGCGTGATCTTCGAGCCCTCAGGCGGCACTGCCTAAGAAACCGTCATGCTACTGTGACGATTATAGCCACCTGGGCTCGGGAGTACTTCAGAAAACCATTGTCACTCAACACAGTCCATCGCTGCATCCAGAAATGCAACTTGAAACTGTATTACGCAAGGAGGAAGCCATAGATAGATAGATCTACTTTATTAATCCCGAGGGAAATTGGGTTTCGTTACAGCCGCACCAACCAAGAATAGAGCGTAAATATAGCAATACAAAAACCACAAACAATCAAACAACAATATGCAAACTATGCCAGATGGAAAATAAGTCCAGGACCAGTCTGTTGGCTCAGGGTGTCTGACCCTGAGGAGATGCACGTTCGATGGCCACAGGCAGGAACGACCTCCCGTGCCGACAAGTGTTGTATCACGGTGGAATGTGGCCGAAGTCCAATGTTCAATATCCAGTCTGCAAACACGTTCCACAATCGTAATATACCCCGGATTGCACCATCCGTTGTTAGCCAGATCAGTAAGCACCCCACTCCTTCACGCCGCTTACCGCTCTCGGTGCACTTCCGGTCAACCGGAACGGTATTACCCACCGAACTCCTCTTCTCCAGAAGTCTCTGTTGTCTCGACCTGGTCCACTTTCCTCAACTTTGTGATCCCCCTCTGCATCCTCTGTGTGTTTTCCTCCAGATTTCAGCAGGGGTGTCCGCCGCTCTGCTCGCTAAACTGGCCAGCATTAGCTGGAATATACAATGCGACCTTGCTTCTGGACAGACGCGTGTCGGGATGTAACCATTTCCAGCGCTTAAAAAAAACCCAAATAAAACTCTCTCTACTAGCATGTTAGAGAGGGTGCAGCTTTGACGTGTTACCGTGAGAAAAAATACAAAAAATAACGTAAATTAGAAAGTAAGAATAGATCGGAACGGCTGTACCAGGCTGCATGCACGACCAGCGCATGCGCACATGGACATCAACTCTATGCAAAAACGCCGGCGAGTTCTCTGGGCCCGAGCTTATCTCAGATGGACCGAAAGACTGTGGAACCGTGTGCTGTGGTCAGATGAGTCCACATTTCGGCTAGTTTTCGGAAAAAAACGGGTGTCAAGTTCTCCGTGCCAAAGATGAAAACGACCATCCAGATTGTTATCAGCGAAGGGTGCAAAAGCCAGCACCTGTTATGGTATGGGGGTACATCAGTGCCCACGGCATGGGTGAGTTGCATGTATGTGAAGGTACCATTGACTCTGAGGCCTATATTAGGATTTTAGAGAGACATGTGTTGCCATCAAGGCAACATCTCTTTCCGGGATGTCCATGCTTATTTCAGCAGGACAATGCCAGACCACATTCCGCACGGGCTAGAACAGCGTGGCTTTGTAGACACAGAGTGCATGTGCTTGACTGGCCTGCTGCCAGTCCAGATCTATTTCCTATTGAAAATGTATGGCGCATCATGAAGAGGAGAATCAGACAACGGAGACCACGGACTGTAAAGCAGCTGAAGTCTTATATCAAGCAAGAATGGACAACATTTCCAATTGCAAATCGACTATAATTAGTATCCTCAGTTCCAAAATGATTAAGAAGTGGTATTAAAAGGAAAGGTGATGTAACACAATGGTAAACATGCCTCTGTCCCAACTTTTGTTGAGTGTGTTGCAGCCATCAAATTCTAAATTTGTGTATGTTTACAAAATACAATTAAGTTGGTCAGTAAAACTATTGAAAATCTTTTCTTTGTACTTTTGTCAGTTAAATAAAGGTTCACGTGAATTAACATATCACAGATTTTTGTTTTTATTGCATTTTGGAAAATATCCCAACTTTTCTGGAAATGGGGTTTGTAATTGTCTTATCATCCTGTAGACCTCTCATCCTCCTTCTTTCCAAAGAAGAAAACCCTAGCTCACTCAATCTATCTTCATAAAACATGCTGTTTAATCCAGGCAGCATCTTGGTAAATCTCCTCTGAAGTTCCCACATCTTTCCTATAATGAGGTGACCAGACTGAACACAATATTACAAGTGTAATCTAATGTCATAGAGCCGTAACATTACCTCGTGGCTCTTGAACTCAAAGAGAAATGCAAGAAACTGTAAATACTGGAAATCTGAATGTGGGAAATACCCAGCATCTGTGTAGAGAAATACAGAGTTATCATTTTAGGTCAGAGTAAGTAGACAGAGACAGGGAATTCCTGTCAGAGAGAGAGGCGGTGTTCCTGAAGCAAATTTATAGTGAACTCAACATTAATCAAAAAGCAAACCAAAACTGCAAATATTGAACAAAGTAAAGATGACAAAAAATATCTGTCTCGTTTACATTTAATTTCACATTTTTCCTAATTCTTATGAAGGGTTTCATCCTGAAACATCAACTCTGGTTTTCTGTTCACTGCCTAACTTGCTGAGTCTGTCCAGCATTTTCTATTCTGGCCATTTTCAACATTGCCTGAGCCCCTTGCTGACACGCAAGTGGCAGGTGAACGCCAGAACAGCAGGAAATGGTACATAGCCTCCAGGTTTCCAGTTTGTCTATTCAGTAGTGCAGGGGTGAATGTCCACGCTGTGGTCAGTGCGGCCAATAGTGAGGAGAAATCAGAGCTCTGCACTTGTCACTGGGTAAAGCTTGGGATCCATAACCAAGGAAGTGGTAACAGGATCCTGTACAGTGTTTATGATAAAGCAGGATCGAAGGGGCTGTGACGGCTGAGCGAGTCACAATCATGACTCAGTCCCCTAAGGTTAGCTGCACTTCCCAGCGTGACCCGCAGATGGCTCTGGACCCAAAGCAACGGAATCGAGGGCTAGCAACAAGATTTGGGATTAAGTCGGAGACGACCGGCAGACACTCAGATACCAGATTCGGACACGGCGGAATCCCACTCTTAAAGTGGGGTCCGGATTTATAGAGTTCTTCCAACCCTTATAAGAAATTCTTTGACCTGCACCTCACTCTCCAGTCCCAGCATTTCCAGCCTCTACGGCGGTATAACCACTTAGAGTGCTCGCTCCTCCCACACTGATCCACCACTCCAAAAGCCCCCACCCCTTCTAAACCTGTGACCTTTGTCACAGGAGGCCAGGGGACCAGGCCACTGGGTAACCTCTCACACAACCCCGCCATGGGGAGCACCTTCATCTGGAGAAAAGCAGCAGTTCAGAAAGGCAGCCCCGAACGACCCCGCCCCCCAACCAGTATACGCACATTCCCGAGGACAACTGGAGATGTGCAGTAAACAAACAAGATCAGACATGGCCTCTTTCCTCCCTCTGGGCCATTCTCTCCTCCACAGCACTGACATCATGTTCTCAGGAGATCTTCCCACGAGGGCTTCCAGTCTTACAAACCCTTCCCTCTTCTATCCAAAACCCAATAGTACTTCATTGATCTGGCCTGTTCCTGCCCATAGAAAAGAGCAGGTCGTTCGGGCCACGACACTCTACTGATCTTGTAGCCTATTATGAGATCGATCTAACCTTCCCTTCCACTTAGTCCTCCATTTAACTATCACCCATGTGCCTACGGTTTTTTTAAAATGCCCTAATGTATCTGCCCCTACCAGCACCCCGGCAGGACATTCAATGCATCCAACACTACCTCTGGCATCCCCAGTACTTTCCTCCAATCACCTCAAAACTATGCCCCTAGTATCAGCCTTTTCCTGCTAACCTTGGCTGTGCTCCCTTTTCCCTGATTATGCCTATTCCCATATCCGATCATACTGCCACGTCAATATTTCTGTGGTCCCAACATGCTCATGTCCACCTCTATCTCAGCATCTTCATCCACGCCAATTTGGTCCGAGAACCCTTTACTTCTTCGTTGAACAGAAGCCCAGTCTCCCCGCGACAGATGCCTGAACGTGTTCTCACAGTGAACAACTTCGACTGAATCCAAATCAAAGGTCCTCACAGGGGTCCGAGCCTCTCTCTCTCTCTCTCTCTCTCTCTCTGGGTTACGTGGGGCAGTTTAACTTTTAGTCCTAGCTTATTTTTAATATTGCTTTGTTCAACTTCTTTTCCATTACACCGAGGACTGTATTAGTACTGCTTCCTGCCCTCCAACACAACACCAATATATCAACCGATTTGCTGCCCCATTCTTCCACCCCATTCTTCAGGCACCTGCGCACCGTGCCGCCGGGGGTTACCTGGGTTATGTACCGGAGTTAAAGCGGGAAATCGTGCAAATCCCAGCAGCACGATCTGTGGAGCGAGGAGGGTTAACGAACGATAATGAAAAAGAGAGGTAACAAGTCATCACAACTGAGGGAAGTTTGAAACTGAATATGTTTAAATACAGGGAGAGGGTGGGGAGGACAGAACGCTGTCAGTGTGGAAGATCAGCATGAACAGGAAACACTCAGCAGGTCAGTCAGCGCCGGCGGAGGGGCCCGCGCAAAAGCCTGATCACTCTGCCAAAGTTTCCCGCCTCTAGACCCTTTCCTTTCCCCGTCCCGACCCTTTGCTTCCCGGTCCGGCCTAGCCGCCAGCCAGCTACTAGGGTGGGCTAGCAGGCCGTTCGGGAGTTGGGGTGGTGGTGGGGCGGGAACAGGAGATATCCGGGCGGCTCTGGAGGGCGACGGGCAGCGCAGTTACGGGACTCGGTGTCAGGTCTCCCGGCTGCTGTTACTCACGGACGGTACGATCGGCGGTCCCCTCCGATACTCCTCCAACTTTTGTCACTTCGGGAATCGAAAGTGAAAGTTGGGAGGGGCGGGGCCGTCCCGCTGATTGACACCTCTAGGAGCTGCCCCCCCCACCCCCGCCCCATGTCCCCGAGTCCCGCGGGGCCGTCCCGCTGATTGACCACTCTAGGAGCTGCCCCCCCCCACCCCTCACCCATTTACCCGAGTCCCGCGGGGCCGTCCCGCTGATTGACCACTCTAGGAGCTGCCCCCCCCCACCCCTCACCCATGTCCCCGAGTCCCGCGGGGCCGTCCCGCTGATTGACACCTCCAGGATCTGCCCACCCCACCCCACCCCTCACCCATTTACCCGAGTCCCGCGGGGCCGTCCCGCTGATTGACACCTCTAGGAGCTGCCCCCCCCACCCCCGCCCCATGTCCCCGAGTCCCGCGGGGCCGTCCCGCTGATTGACACCTCCAGGATCTGCCCACCCCACCCCACCCCTCACCCATTTACCCGAGTCCCGCGGGGCCGTCCCGCTGATTGACACCTCTAGGAGCTGCCCCCCCCACCCCCGCCCCATGTCCCCGAGTCCCGCTGATTGACCACTCTAGGAGCTGCCCCCCCCCACCCCTCACCCATTTACCCGAGTCCCGCGGGGCCGTCCCGCTGATTGACACCTCTAGGAGCTGCCCCCCCCACCCCCGCCCCATGTCCCCGAGTCCCGCGGGGCCGTCCCGCTGATTGACACCTCTAGGAGCTGCCCCCCCCCACCCCTCACCCATTTACCCGAGTCCCGCGGGGCCGTCCCGCTGATTGACACCTCTAGGAGCTGCCCCCCCCACCCCCGCCCCATGTCCCCGAGTCCCGCGGGGCCGTCCCGCTGATTGACACCTCTAGGAGCTGCCCCCCCCACCCCCGCCCCATGTCCCCGAGTCCCGCGGGGCCGTCCCGCTGATTGACACCTCTAGGAGCTGCCCCCCCCCACCCCCGCCCCATGTCCCCGAGTCCCGCGGGGCCGTCCCGCTGATTGACACCTCTAGGAGCTGCCCCCCCCCCACCCCCGCCCCATGTCCCCGAGTCCCGCTGATTGACACCTCTAGGAGCTGCCCCCCCCACCCCCGCCCCATGTCCCCGAGTCCCGCGGGGCCGTCCCGCTGATTGACACCTCTAGGATCTGCCCACCCCACCCCACCCCTCACCCATTTACCCGAGTCCCGCGGGGCCGTCCCGCTGATTGACACCTCTAGGAGCTGCCCCCCACCCCTCACCCATTTCCCCGAGCCCCGTGGGGCCGCTCTACTCAGTGAGTAACACGCATCAAAGTTGCTGGTGAACGCAGCAGGCCAGGCAGCATCTCTAGGAAGAGGTACAGTCGACGTTTCAGGCCGAGACCCTTCATCAGGACTAACTGAAGAAAGAGTTAGTAAGAGATTTGAAAGTGGGAGGAGGAGGAGGAGGGGGAGGGGGAGATCCAAATGATAGGAGAAGACAAGAGGGGGACGGATGGAGCCAAGAGCTGGACAGGGGACAGGCAAAAGGGATATGAGAGGATCATGGGACAGGAGGCCTAGGGAGAAAGAAAAGGGGGAAGGGGGGGAAACCCAGAGGATGGGCAAGGGGTATAGTGAGAGGGACAGAGGGAGAAAAAGGAGAGTGAGAGAAAGAATGTGTGTATATAAATGAATAACGGATGGGGTACGAGGGGGAGGTGAGGCATTAGCGGAAGTTAGAGAAGTCGATGTTCATGCCATCAGGTTGGAGGCTACCCAGATGGAATATAAGGTGTTGTTCCTCCAACCTGAGTGTGGCTTCATCTTTACAGTAGAGGAGGTCGTGGATAGACATGTCAGAATGGGAATGGGATGTGGAATTAAAATGTGTGGCCACTGGGAGATCCTGCTTTCTCTGGCGGACAGAATGTAGGTGTTCAGCAAAATGATCTCCCAGTCTGCGTCGGGTCTCGCCAATATATAGAAGGCCACATCGGGAGCACCGGATGCAGTATATCACCCCAGCCGACTCACAGGTGAAGTGTTGCCTCACCTGGAAGGACTGTCTGGGGCCCTGAATGATGGTGAGGGAGGAAGTGTAAGGGCAGGTGTAGCACTTGTTCCGCTTACAAGGATAAGTGCCAGGAGAGAGATCAGTGGGGAGGGATGGGGGGGACAAATGGACAAGGGAGTTGCATCGGGAGCGATCCCTGCAGAAAGTGGGGGTGGGGAGGGAAAGATGTGCTTAGTGGCGGGATCCCGTTAGAGGTGGCGGAAGTTACGGAGAATTATATGTTGGACCTGGAGGCTGGTGGGGTGGTAGGTGAGGACAAGGGGAACCCTATTCCTAGTGGGGTGGCGGGAGGATGGAGTGAGAGCAGATGTGCGTGAAATGGGAGAGATGCATTTGAGAGCAGAGTTGATGGTGGAGGAAGGGAAGCCCCTTTCTTTAAAAAAAGAGGACATCTCCTTGTCCTGGAAAGAAAAGCCTCATCCTGAGAGCAGATGCAGCGAAGACGGAGGAATTGCAAGAAGGGGATGGCATTTTTGCAAGAGACAGGGTGAGAAGAGGAATAGTCCAAATAGCTGTGAGGGTCAGTAGGCTTATAGTAGACATTAGTAGATAAGCTATCTCCAGAGATAGAGACAGAAAGATCTAGAAAGGGGAGGGAGGTGTCGGAAATGGACCAGGTAAACTTGAGGGTAGGGTGAAAGTTGGAGACAAAGTTAATGAAGTCAACGAGCTCAGCATGCGTGCAGGAAGCAGCGCCAATGCAGTCGTTGATGTAGCGAAGGAAAAGTTGGGGACAGATACCAGAATAGGTTTGGAACATAGATTGTGCCAGAAAGCCAACAAAAAGGCAGGCATAGCTGGGACCCATACGGGTGCCCATGGCTACACCTTTACTTTGGAGGAAGTGGGAGGAGCCAAAGGAGAAATTATTAAGAGTAAGGACTAATTCCGCTAGACGGAGCAGAGTGGTGGTAGAGGGGAACTGGTTAGGTCTGGAATCCAAAAAGAAGCAGAGGGCTTTGAGACCTTCCTGATGGGGGATGGAAGTATATAGGGACTGGACATCCATGGTGAAAATAAAGCGGTGGGGGCCAGGGAACATAAAATCATCGAAAAGTTTAAGAGTGTGAGAAGTGTCATGAACATAGATAGGAAGGTATTGAACAAGGGGGGATAAAACCGTGTCGAGGTATGCAGAAACGAGTTCGGTGGGGCAGGAGCAAGCTGAGACAATAGGTCTGCTAGGACAGACAGGTTTGTGGATCTTGGGTCGGAGGTAGAAACGGGAAGTGCGGGGTGTGGGAACTATAAGGTTGGTAGCAGTAGATGGGTGATCCCCTGAGCGGATAAAGTCGGTGATGGTGTGGGAGACAATGGCCTGGTGCTCCTTAGTGGGCTCACGATCGAGGGGTAAATAAGAGGAGGTATCCGCGAGTTGTCGCTGTGCCTCGGGCAAGGTAGAGGTCAGTACGCCAGACTACAACAGCACCCCCCTTATTGGCGGCTTTTATATAAGGTTAGGATTAGTGCGGAGGGAGTGGAGAGCAGAGCGTTCGGAAGGAGTGAGGTTGGAATTGGAACAAGGTGCGGTGAAGTCGAGACGGTCGATGTCCCATTGGCAGTTAGCGATAAAGAGATCCAGAGCAGGCAGAAGACCAGAGCGGGGTGTCCAGAGCAGGTAGAGCACTCAGTGAGTGTCGGGGGAAGCAGCACCGGAAGAGGGAAGGAGCTCTGCGGCTGGAGAGTGTAGAGTATGTAGTATGTAGAATGAAACGCTTGAAGATGAGTGATTGGAGTCTCCTTTCCCAACTCCTGGCCCCCGAGCTCCCATCTTTGTCCCCCTCATGGTACAGTTTACCGTTCCTCAGTTCGCCAATCACCCCAGACCCCTTGGCTCAGCACTCCCTCCTCCTCTATATCCACCTCGCCTCTCGTTCTTGATACTCAAAATGTCAACCACCTTCCTCCCAAAAGATGCTGAGTCAACACCGCCCCCCC
Source organism: Mobula birostris (assembly GCF_030028105.1). NCBI lineage: Eukaryota > Metazoa > Chordata > Chondrichthyes > Myliobatiformes > Myliobatidae > Mobula > Mobula birostris. Next base: position 60,900,428 of record NC_092394.1, read on the forward strand.
CCACCCCCGCCCAGCAATCTGTGTGTTTATCCAGATCCCAGCATTTGCAAACTCCAGTCTCCCACACATCAGGTCAGCCGCTGGATGAAGGAAAGCCTCTCTGGCCCGTACGACAATCACCGGCTTAGAGAAACAGAGGGTTATGCACTAGGGAAATTCCAGGCAGTCTGTAGGGTAGGTAACATGGACGGCACAACATTGTGGGCCGAAAGGCCTGTAATGTGCTGTAGATTTATGTTATAGATATGTATAGATCTATATATCTATACACCTTTTAAATATACTCCTCAGCTCTTTTTCTCCAGTCAGATCTATCCTCTTTGAGTTTGTCAAGTTACCACTGAAAACCTGATGTTCACTAGTCATATTACATCTGCACGTGGTCACAGGAGGAGATGTGTTCAGCTAGATGCTTCAAGTATTTAATGAACTGAGGCATTACTAGGGGGCTTCCACTGCTGTAGAGGATTGTGGGATTACCTGACCTCCATTGTGAACTTCCAATCACTTTCACTCTCCTGCCACAACTAACAGGAAAAGGAGACACATGGTCAGGGGTTGCCCGTGCCAGGTAGCAGAGAGGAGTCCAAACTGTAGGTCCACGTAATGCTTACAAAGGCCTGAAAGGAATGTTGTGTTTTAATATTATGTCTTCCAGAAAATAATTGTGACATGGTACAGCTGTCGGCAGTAAGCGGTGAGAAGATCTTTGACAAGTACATACTGCCCGTCAAGTCCAAATCAGAAGGTGCATCGGCTATTAATGGGTTTCAGGTCATGGATGGGGTGCTGTACCGGTTTGGGGAACCTCAATCCACCAGCAGCCTCCAGGAAACCATGGAAGCTTTCCTGCAGTTCCTGAAGGCTCTGGGCACCCCTTTGTTAATAGGTCACAACATCTGGAAGTTTGATGCCCCTATCCTATTACGAGTCTTGGAAGAGCTGTCCATGAAAGATCAGTTTGCCAGTTGTATAACCGGGTTCCTGGACACCCTCTGGCTCGCCAAGAGTGCTGTTCCCAGGTCAGAGGTTAAAAGCTATATGCAAACTGAATTGGTGCAAGTATTTCTCAAGAAAGGTTATAAAGCTCACAATGCTGTAGAAGATGCAAAGAGTTTGCAGGAGCTGTATTCTGTCCTTAAATCCCATGGAGGACACAATTACAAGATCGTGTTCAGTAGGATGATTAATTATGGAAATGCTGCCGGATTGTCCCGTTTATCCTTTGGGAAAAAAATCTGAAATATTTAAGAAAGAGGACGCTCCTGGACATATCCTCCCTAATGCGAATTCCAAGTCCCCTATAATGGCAGAGATGATCCAATAGGAGACCAGAAAAGATCCCACACTGTCTCATGTCTGCAGGACCACCCAAAATGTGCAGTAGAATCTCCAGTTCCCTCATTCTTATCACTGCCAGGCTGATCTTGCCCCTGACAGAGGCAACCTTATGTGGGGATTGAGAGTTGCTGAGAGCTAAACTTTTGGAGGAACAACATGGCAGTTATCTAAGCATGGTCAAAACGAAAGCATAGGCTCAGATAGATCAGCAGATCGAGTAACTTGCCATGCACCGTTCGGGATGCCAACACATCCAGAAGAAGAGTGTCCAGAGCTGTCAGAACCACTTCCTGCAGTCCCAGAATCAACTCCTACAACCACCATGGAGGAGGCCCAGAACCTGAGATTGCTTCACAGCCACAAGCCATACAGGTTGAGATGCATTCTCTATTGAGTTGCACTTTCTAACTAAACGGAGAAGTGATCTGTACTTAATATTTTACCATTGTAAATAAATTGTTTGATTAAGTACTCGTTGTTGTTTACATAATTCATTACAGGTTATATGTAAAAGTACGTGAATGGCAGACATCATCACACCACCATGCCATACATGCATTCATTCGAAGTAAAACAAACTAAGGACTCATTAGTCCTAGCACTGTTTTCTTTCAAACAGTTTTGTTTTGAGTTACACCCAGCTGCCAACCTCATGGGGGAGGAAAACTCCTGCAGTGGTGCATGTATGCAGGGTTTGGGCCCGCTTCCCATCTGTAGGTGCAAGCCTCCTGGCTCTGCACTCCACACGGTGACGTCTAGTAACCCGTAGATGGCAGACCAGGCGGTGCTACCCCATGCACCTGATCGGCAGCCGGACATCCACAGACCCATCCCCATCCGGACAGCAACCGAGAGTTTCCTGAAACTCAGGTCAGCACCCATCCCTCTCGTCCAGCCTGTCAACTCTCCCCACTACCCTCCTCCCTGTCCCACCATCTCCACTCCCCTCCGTTTATCCCACACTCTCTTCATTTCTCCCATCACATTTTCCCTACTTCCAACCCCCACTCCTTAAAAAGAATGGAATGTTTATAGACCCATGCTCGCCTAAGTCTCTGAACAGAGCAGCCCCTGGCTTATCTGCAGGGATAGCTGTCCACTGACTTGCCCTGTCATTGGTTCCTTGGTTTAATTTCAAGAATAAACTTTATTCATAATATATATATATACACACAAGAAAAAAATAGCACAATGAAGGGTTTCTTACGTTTCCAGTGTCATTTGGCCAGTTCACTTTGCACTGTCTGCACAACCTTTCTTATCTACATTGCTCTATAACCACCTGTGGACTCCTGGGGTAAACAGCCTTCCTGTTAGAAATCTGTCTCTCAGTGTTCAGTAATGGAAGGGCTCCTTCCCCACAGAGCTTTGGCACCAAGCTTTAATGCACCCCTCAACATGCAGACTGGACTGTGCTTTAATGCACCCCTCAGCACGCCCTCCTGCGGCCCGGACTGTGCTTTAATGCACCCCTCAGCACGCCCTCCTGCAGCCCGGACTGTGCTTTAATGCACCCCTCAACATGCAGACTGGACTGTGCTTTAATACACCCCTCAGCACGCCCTCCTGCGGCCCGGACTGTGCTTTAATGCACCCCTCAGCACACCCTCCTGCAGCCCGGACTGTGCTTTAATGCACCCCTCAGCACGCCCTCCTGCGGCCCGGACTGTGCATTAATGCACCCCTCAGCACGCCCTCCTGCGGCCCGGACTGAGCTTTAATGCACCCCTCAGCACGCCGTCCTGCGGCCCCGACTGTGCTTTAATGCACCCCTCAGCACGCCGTCCTGCGGCCCGGACTGTGCTTTAATGCACCCCTCAGCACGCCCTCCTGCGGCCCGGACTGTGCCTTAATGCACCCCTCAGACTGTACCGGTCAGCAGCATTTCCTTGTGGTCATCTTGCTGTACTGCGAGACCAACAAGTTTCGGGCAGACCAAAGAGATCACCAAGATGATGACTTTCCAGTCATACTTAGAGCCTTGCATCTTTCTCCACACCCTCTTATGAAACCCACAATGTGCACAGAGATGCACAACTATCTCAATCCCAAGTACTCAGTAGGTGGGGAGTGAGATATTAACTGTGCAGGATGGCTCTAACTGGGAGGGCCCCTCTCACTGCCAACCAAGCAAAGTCTTAGTGCTTGACACGAGGAAACCTGCAGATGCTGGAAATTCAAGCAACACACACAAAAATTGCTGATGAACGCAGCAGGCCAGGCAGCATCTCTAGGAAGAGGTACAGTTGACGTTTCGGGCCGAGACCCTTTGTCAGGACTAACTGAAAGAAGAGTTAGTAAGAGATTTGAAAGTGGGAGGGGAGGGGGAGATCCAAAATGATAGGAGAAGACAGGAGGGGGAGGGATGGAGCCAAGAGCTGGACAGTTGATTGGCAAAAGGGATATGAGAGGATCATGGGACGGGAGGCCGAGGGAGAAAGAAAGACTCTCCCTCCTTTTTCTCCCTCTGTCCCTCTCAGTATCCCCCTCCCCCTTTCTTTCTCATATCCCTAACAGGGAACCACTGTCTGGTGTTGTCCATCAAGTTCCTGTCCCATAATGGCTGCCAGGCATTCTGCACTGACAACTCTCATGTGTAGTTGTGGTCAAAGGTGTTTACTTGGTAGAGTTTTTCCACAAAGGACAAGTGTGGCAACGTGCAGCTGACTATGACAGGACTGGACTCGTCACCCACAACACCAGGAACAGGTGGTCGTCAAGGCGCAGGTGATGTTGAGTATGGCTCCCTCTCCATTGTCCCTGTATTTGTTCATCGTGACCAATCTTGGATCCCCAGCAGAATGGGAACAAGTGCCAGATGTTTAGCCCAACGGATCTGCCGGCTGTTGTTACTCAGCAGTCCACTTTCCACCTTCCACCTTCCACCAAACAAAAATGAAAATTGAGCAGGAGGGCTTACCATGACTGGTTCTGCCAGTTCAAAGCCCAAAGGGCTTGTCTTCCGACTGGTTCTGCCAGTTCAAAGCCCAAAGGGCTTGTCTTCCGACTGGTTCTGCCGGTTCAAAGCCCAAAGGGCTTGTCTTCCGACTGGTTCTGCCGGTTCAAAGCCTGATATGAATCTTCTATGTGTTCCTATGACCCCTTGGGTCACTCTGCTCACAATCCGTCTGGGGAGAGGAGCACTCAGCCTGGGACAGCTACGTGGACAGGTATTGGTGTTTAAACAACCTGCTGAAGAAAATCAATGTGTCGAGTAGTGACTGTCTGGTGAAAGGGTTTTCCCCACCCTAGCTGCCTATCACCCGTCTTAGCCTCCACCCACAGTTTACCTTTCTCCAATCCACCAATCACCTCAGACACCTGGCTCACCACTCCTTCTCTCCTTAAACACAAAACACACTGCAGATGCTGGGGTCAAAGCATTCTCTCATACTGTCCACATCCCCCCTCGTTCTTTTTGTTGGGATTTTGTCTCGAAATGTCAACCATCACTTTCCTGTAAGTCCCCCAGCAATCCCACATCCCAAAGATGTGCAGGTTGGTGGGTTAGTTGTTGCTGTCAGCAATCCCCAGTGTACAGTGGCAGGAGGGGGCGGGGAGTAGGAACGTGGAGAAACCTCTGGGACATCTCATCTGGACCAGACAGGAAGGAGGACTGGTACAACTCAGATTTAAAGTAAACCATGTAGGCAAAGTGTTTGTACTGTGAATTGCAATGCTTTTATGAGCATATGTTTAGAAAAAAGTCATGAAGGAGAATGTAGGTGAGCAGCAGAGGGTATCGACAGTTTGTTTCTGGTTTACCCTGCCCACCATCATACAACAATGAAGCCTGACACTCCACCTGTGGGCAGCGGTCATGTTGTCATGTGCCAGGGCAGGTGTGGGCAACAGTGGATCATCCGAGTTATCACAAAAAATCAAGACCTTTTTAAAAAAATCGCAATGCAGCTGGCTACATCAGCATTGATTGTCTGCCCGTACCTCCTCACTGTGCTGGATGGCATGTACTGCGTCTCAATGGCAGGAATAGTCATTGCCTGACATGTCTGCAGCACAGATGCCATTTACCCATTACTGTCCATTGTCTGAATCTTATCCAGCTCATTAATAATGCATGGATTATTTGTAAGACCAGTGATGTTGTGGGGATGGAACTGGACTCTCTGACGGTGGTGTCTGAAAAGAGGATGCTGTCCAAGTTGCATGCCATCTTGGTCAATGTCTCCCATCCACTACATAATGTACTGGGTGGGCACAGGAGTACATTCAGCCAGAGACTCATCCCACCAAGATGCAACACAGAGCGTCATAGGAAGTCATTCCTGCCTGTGGCCATCAAACTTTACAACTCCTCCCTCGGAGGGTCAGACATCCTGTACCGATAGGCTGGTCCTGGACTTATTTCACAATTTACTGGCATAATTTACATATTACTATTTAACTATTTATGGTTCTATTACTATTTATTATTTATGGTGTAACTGTAACAAAAACCAATTTCCCCCTGGGATCAATAAAGTATGACTATGACTATGGATAGCTTGCTGAACAATTGGGAATGTTTAATTGTAAGTAAACATCAAGGAAAGCAGAATATTGATGGAGAGGGAACTGCCTTGGCAGCTGTCCTTATTGAGAAAGTAAGGAGGCATGGGATCCAAGGGGACATTGCTTTGTGGATCCAGAATTGCCTTGCCCAACTGGCAAAGAGTGGTTGTAGATGGGTCATATTCTGCATGGAGGTCGATGCCCAGTGGAGTGCCTCAGGGATCTGTTCTGGGACACTTACTCTTCGTGATTTTTATAAATGACCTGGATGAAGAAGTGGGGGGATGGGTTAGTAAATTTGCTGATGACACAAAGGTTGGGGGTGTTGTGGATCGTGTGGAGGGCTGTCAGTGGTTACAGCAGGACATTGATAGGATGCAAAACTGGGCTGAGAAGTGGCAGATGGAGTTCAACCCAGGTAAGTGTGAAGTGGTTCATTTTGGTAGGTCAGATATAATGGCAGAATATAGTATTAATGGTAAGACTTTTGGCAGTGTGGAGGATCAGAGGGATCTTGAGGTCTGAGTCCATAGGACGCTCAAAGCTGCTACACAGGTTGACTCAGTGGTTAAGAAGGCATACGGTGTATTGGCCTTCATCAATCATGGGATTGAGTTTAGGAGCCCAGAGGTAACGTTGCAGCTGTATAGGACTCTGGTCAGACCCCACTTGGAGTACTGTGCTCAGTTCTGGTCACCTCACTATAGGAAGGATGTGGAAACCATAGAAAGGGTGCAGAGGAGATTTACAAGGATGTTGCCTGGATTAGGGAGCATGCCTTAGGAGAATAGGTTGAGTGAACTCGGCCTTTTCTCCTTGGAGCGACAGAGGATGAGAGGTGAACTGATAGAGGTGTATAATGAGAGGCATTGATCGTGTGAGTAGTCAGAGGCTTTTTCCCAGGGCTGAAGTGGCTAGCACGAGAGGGCACAGTTTTAAGGTGCTTGGAAGTAGGTACAGAGGGGATGTCAGGGGTAAGTTTTTTACGCAGAGAGAGGTCAGTGCGCGGAATGGACTACCAGCGATGGTGGTGGAGGCAAATACAATAGGGTCTTTTAAGAGACTCCTGGATAGGTACATGGAGCTTAGAAAAATAGAGGGCTATGGGTAACCCCGGGTCATTTTTAAGATAAGGACATGTTCGGCACAGCTTTGTGGGCCAAAGGGCCTGTATTGTGCTGTAGATTTTCTATCTTTCTACGAATCCGTACAGTGTTATCCTGGGGCTGGAATGTTTGGGAAATATCTCTTCCTCTGTATATAGCATGCCTCACATTAACAATGTAGCCTCCTGTATATCAGTGAGACCTGACGTAGATGGGAGACCGCTTCGCCGAATCTGCCAGAAAAAGCAGGATCTTCCAGTGGCCACCCATTTGAATTCCACTTCTCAATCCCAAATGACCATCCATGGCCTCCTCCACTGTTGTGACAAGGCCGCACTCAGGTTGGAGGAACAACACCTTATATTCTGTCTGGGTAGCCTCCAACCTGATGGCATGAACATTGACTTGTCTAACTTCCGCTAATGCCCCTCACACTCTCTTTTACCATTCCCCATCCCCTTTTCCCTCTCTCACCTTATCTCCTTGCCCACCCATCGCCTCCCTCTGGTGTTCCTCCCCCCTTTCTTTCTTCCATGGCCTTCTGTCCTCTCCTGTCAGATTCCCCCTTCTCCAGCCTTGAATCCCTTTCCTGAATCAACTTCCCAGCTCTTTATTTCATCCCTCCCAGTTTCACCTATCACCTTCTGTTTGTCCCTCCACTCCCCCACCTTTTAACTCCACTCCTTATCCTTTTTTCTCCAGTCCTGCTGAAGGGTCTCAGACCAAAACGTCGACTGTACTTTTATCCATAGATGCTGAGTTCCTCCAGCATTTTGTGTGTCGATCAGACTTCCAGCATCTGGAGATTTTCTCTTGTTTGTGCTTGTGACTCACATTAATAGTGTTTTCTCTGGTTGCCCATTGATACCAGTGCCGCTGGCTTAGCGGAGGGGAGTGGAATGGAACCTGATGGAAGGAAGGTTGTTGATGAAGCAGCTGAGGATAGTTGAGCCCAGGACACGGCCCTGAAACGGTGAGAGGGTGGTGCCCCCTGTTCAGGTGGGATCTGGACACTGGAACCAACTTTTATCGCAGATGTTGAAAGCAACAATGATGCATCCAAGGCTGGGGCTGAACCCATGAGCTCAGTGTGTGAGCTGTGAACTGTGTTTCCGACACCATCAACGAGCAGGTGTGGCATGTCTTCGCACAACATGGCTGCTTTTACATCCTCAGTAACACCAACCTGATCCCTATTTGACCCCTTCTCACCCTCCTTTCCTAACAAGCATGATTTCACCCACACTGTTCCAACCCCAAAGCTGATCAGTATCAGACCCCACCCCATCAGTCTTCAGGATCGTAAACTGTCTCACACACGTCACCCCAACCATCCTCCAACATTCCCAGAAATGCTTCATTCATCACTCCACTCTGCTGCTCTACCCAGCCCACTATCCTGATAAATCCCCTTCCCCTCGCCTTACTCCCACCCACCACACCGCGCTCTGTGCCGAGGCCCACGCATCCCCACCCTCACCCAACTTCAACCTCAATCCAGAACTCCTGATCAGTTCTCCTTCTCCACTCCTCCTTAACTGTAACTCACACACTCTGTCCACATGTAATCTACAGCCAAAATTAAAAAATATTTATTTAAGACTTCATAAGATAAATTTGCATTAGATTTATAAAAAAGCACTATTAATTGTTTGAACAATGCAGAGATCTAGAGCGATGGGGTAAAAATAGCGGTAGAAAATGTTGTAGCTTCAGGAAAAAGAACAGTGCTTGTTGAGTGGAACATCGGTTCTGGTTGTTGAGCTCCACCAGCGATACGTCACCTTTCACTTACTGAAAAACTTTGAGAGTCTAATGTAGTTACGCTCCATGTGTCCCAGAGACTCGAGGAAGCTCTTCAGCCCTACATCCCCACCTTGTTGGTGTGTTGACTGCAACTTTTCGAGACTAACTCCCTGCATTGCAAGTTTATCAGCTAGTTGAAAGAAAATTAGTTTTTCTTTGAGCAGGGGCTGCAGAGACACTTGGCACTCAAGCTGAGTGATTGAAAACTGACTACTTTTCTTCTGTTCTGGAGTAAATTTAAGGACAGAATACAGCTCCTGCAAACTCTTTGCATCTTCTACAGCATTGTGAGCTTTATAACCTTTCTTGAGAAATACTTGCACCAATTCAGTTTGCATATAGCTTTTAACCTCTGACCTGGGAACAGCACTCTTGGCGAGCCAGAGGGTGTCCAGGAACCCGGTTATACAACTGGCAAATTGATCTTTCATGGACAGCTCTTCCAAGACTCGTAATAGGATAGGGGCATCAAACTTCCAGATGTTGTGACCTATTAACAAAGGGGTGCCCAGAGCCTTCAGGAACTGCAGGAAAGCTTCCATGGTTTCCTGGAGGCTGCTGGTGGATTGAGGTTCCCCAAACCGGTACAGCACCCCATCCATGACCTGAAACCCATTAATAGCCGATGCACCTTCTGAGATGGACTTGACGGGCAGTATGTACTTATCAAAGATCTTCTCACCGCTTACTGCCGACAGCTGTACCATGTCACAATTATTTTCTGGAAGACATAATATTAAAACACAACATTCCTTTCAGGCCTTTGTAAACATTACATGGACCTACAGTTTGGACTCCTCTCCGCTGCCTGGCACGGGCAACCCCTGACCACGTGTCTCCCTTTCCTGTTGGTTGTGGCAGGAGAGTGAAAGTGATTGAAAGTTCACAATGGAGGTCAGGTAATGACAATCCTCTACGGCAGTGGAAGCCCCCTAGTAATGCCTCAGTTCACTAAATACTTGAAGCATCTAGCTGAACACATCTCCTCCTGTGACCACGTGCAGATGTAACATGACTAGTGAACATCAGGTTTTCAGTGGTAACTTGACAAACTGAAAGAGGATAGATCTGACTGGACATGAAGTACAGGGGCACTGGTGAAGGTATGTTGTTAATTAGTGTGGGGTAGGAGTGAATGATGGATGGAGTGGCCTGGAAAGTAGACAATTGAGAAACATATAGACTGGAGGTAGACTAAGCTGGAAATGACACGTGGACAGAGTGGTTGAGAGACGGAAAGCGTCTGGGAGTAAGAGACAGAGAGAAGGGCCCAGAGTGAATCACACAGGGTGTCCCCTGAAATCAGTAGTGATCCATCGATTTTACTACCTTTGCGGATGAAGTGTGAGGTCCAGTTGCCCCAAGGGTGTCCACACTGCTCTGCCTTAGTTCCATCTCAAACTGAGTTCCTGTACTGATCACCTCTTCCCCACTCCACTAATTGTTACAGTAATTAAACAGGATGTAGTGAAAAATGCTTCCTAGATAGCGGCAATGACACAGAATCCCCTGGGTCAGCGCAGCTGAAACCAATATCTACAGTGTGAGGAGAAGGTGTTATTTGCAGGGCCTTGGGGAACTGATTACTTTACCAGGAGCCAGCAGGGAATTGATGGGTTGTAAACAAAAAATAATCTGCAGATGCTGGCGTCAAAGCAACACTCACAACATGCTGGAGGAACTCAGCAGGTCGGGCAGCATCCGTGGAAAAGATCGGTTAATGTTTCGGGCCAGAACCGAAACGTCGACCGATCTTTTCCACAGATGCTGCCCGACCTGCTGAATTGATGGGTTGACTGAATACCCATTCGAGGGCTCTTCAATTCTATGGTTCATGTAGCAGAGGGGGTCTTACATGATCACACATCTGTTACCTAGTCCTGTAGTTTCCAGATCAAAGAACACCAGGGTCTCCTCCGTGCTCCCCCGAGGATCACTCTCTTCAACGACAACTGTCTCACCACCAGACTCCATCTGCACTGCCTCTCCAGGCCCAGCACCTGCAGCCTGTGGGAAAAGGATTCACTCATTGTCACATTGATAAAAGTAACACTTAGTGAATGGTGTTGAGAGCCCAGACGATGTCCCACAGCCTGGAACATATGTATAGATGCCTCTCGCCAATGCTTACCACAGGATCTGCCATCTATTCACTGCTGTGCCCAAACTTGCTGCAGGACCTGTAAGTACAAAGTTCATGCTCAGTGACTCCCTTCCTGTTCCCTCACTTCACCACCCCTCATCCCTGAAAACTCCCGTGGGAACCCCAGTCTACAGCACAAAATGATTTTTTTTCCTGAAAATCATAAAGCTGCCAACACTGAGAAGGTAAATTAAAAACAGGAAACACCTGGCAGTCCAGGCAGCCCCTGTGGACAGAGAACCGGTTAATGTTTCAGCCTGGGACCCTTCATCTGGAACGTTAACTGTTCTACCTTCAACAGCTGCTGCCTTCCCTATGGACGCACTGTCAAATGCAACTTTGTCAGCAACTTTGTGTCCGGTTCCCAGATTGCTTCACACTTTCCCTTCCCACTTTACTACTAATAATAATAATAATATTATACAGTATATGCAAATCTTCAGGAAGTTCTTTCCTGGTGGTATGTGCTGGGCGAAGCAGTCTCGCACTATACATCGCGTCTCATACAGGAGGCCACATCAGGACTTCCGAATACCAGACATCCCCCCCTGCAAAAACTCATTTCAGGGAGGTAGCACCATCAATTTGCCAGAGACTTCCGGGAGAGGTGGGATGTCTGCAATAGAGCAGCTCCTTAGCAGCTGGCCAGCTAGTTTAAATAACGTTAGCTATGTTAATGAACGAATGACACCTGTTAAACTCACCTCAACATGTCTTTTACAGTCTTAACCCACCATGGGCAATAGAAAAGTCACTGTTGCGAACAGTGCAGCGAGCAACACTGTCATTATTTTAACCCCTATTAGACAGGGGTACACTTTAGGGTAGTCTGGGGTGATGTACGTTTTATATTTTTTTTTGAAACACTCTGCCATGGCGCGCGCGCGCGCGCTCTCTCTCTCTCGGTCGCTCGCGCGCTCTCGCTTGCTTCCTCTCTCTCGCGCGCGCGCGCTTTCTCTTGTGGTCGCTCTCCCGCTCTCTCATGCTTTCGCTCTCTCGCTGTCAAAAAAATTGATTTCCGTGATGTTGTATATAATTTGCGGGTATCAGGGAGCCACTATTAATATGCGGGAGACTCCCGGAATTTCCGGGAGAGATGGGATGTCTGGGATACAGTAGAGAGGGAGGAGGTGTAGGGTCAGGTATGGAATTTGTTCCCACTTGCCACGATACGGGCTTTTAACAATTCGAGCTACACAGCAATATCTATGTAAATCTGCAGAGAATCACAACACTAAACACCACTAGAATAGTCTGAAAGCTCCTAGCGATTGAGAGATGAGTGTGCTTGGCTATGCCCATACGCCAGGTTTTACCAGCTTGAGCTGAAAAAAAATAAATAGTAATAATAATGATTATCTGCGGGTGTGGGTTGCCACAACGATCCGTCACCCTGCTCGCTGGCCCGGGGAATACAAGCGGGATATGGATGTGAAGAGATTTTTTTTCACCCGGGGCGCCGGAGCTCCGTCCCCGTGTGTCGAGAGGATGGTCGAAGGATCTGTAGATGTTCAGGAAGCCACCGAATGGAGAATCCCCTCCCTCTGGGTCACCGGGACATTCCCATCAGAGACAGGGAATTCCTGTCAGAGAGAGAGGTGATGTTCCTAAAGCAGATTTATAGTGAACTCAACGGGACTTTCCGATCTCTGGGTCACTGGTATTCCACCCCCCACAACCCCCACGACCTCCGGTTCACCGAAACTTCCATCCTCCAGGTCTTCGGGACCTCCATTCTCCGCGACTCCCGATCTCCAGAAACCGAATAGAGTGGGTTACAGACCTCTGTCCTGTAGTCCCGTAGCCCAGCTCTTCCGCCCACCGCCGCTGGAGTACTCACCGTACCGCGCTTCGCTCGACGCTGTCCCAGCTTCTGCCCGCAGCGCCGCCTCGGCCGCGCGCTTTTCTGCGGGAGACCTGCCCACTGACTCACCGGGACCTGCCCGGGCAGCACCGGGAGGGCGGTGACATTATCGGGGAGACGCGAGGGGAGCGGCAGAGTAGGGGAAAGAGGTGGGGTTGAGGAGGGGAAAGAGGTGGGGTTGAGAAGGGAACAAGCTGCGAGCGAGGCACACCAGCTGCAGCAAACTGAAGTGGAAGGTTATGAAACGCGTCTCGGGTGAATTTCATGTTGTTCTCCAAATTGCGTGGTTCAGAGAACCCAGGACCATGTCCCGCTCCAGGCCGGAGTCTGAGCGATTGTTCAGTGGTCTTGATACCGAGGTCCCGGACAGAAATGGATCGATTTCTCCCTCGCAGCTGCACACCGGTTAAAGACCACAGAATACGCGTTAGAAGCGGTCACAGACGCGCACCCCGGCTCCACTCCCAGCGGGCAGAAGTCACAAAAGCTACCACCAGGCTCAAGGCCAGCTTCTATCCCGCTGTCATGGAAACTTGAATGGCCCCTTAGATGATAATCTACTCGGTTTTGCGGCCTTGTATATTATTGTTTGCCACGGCACTTTCTCGCTAAATGTCCCTAATGTAACTGCTGCCACCCACCATCCTTGGCAGGGTGTACCACCCACCCGCTACTCTCTGTGTAAAACAAACCTACCTCTGACATTTCCCTGTACGTTCCTCCAAACACTTTAATGTTAAGCCACTTCTGCCCTGGGCAAAGTTCTCTGGCTATCCACTCTGTCTATGCCTCATATCATTTTGTACACTTCTATCAAGTCATCTCTCTTCCTCCTTTGCTCCAAAGAGAAAAGCCCCAGCTTGCTCAACCGATCATTCTCTCTAATCCAAGCAGCGTCCTGGTAAATATCCTCTGCACCCTTTCTAAAGCTTCCACATCGTTCCAATAATGAAGCAACCAGGAATGAACACAATATGCCAAGTGTGGTCCAACCAGTCTTTTATAGAGTTGCAATATTACCTCACAGCTCTTGAACTCAATCCCAACACACCATACACCTTCTTAACCACCCTATCAACTTGCACTGCAACTTTGGGGGAACCTATGGATGTGAACTCCAACATCCCTCTGTTCCTAAATACTGTTAAGAATCCTGACATTAACCCAGTATACTGCCTTCAAGTTTCATCTTCCAAAGTGAAACTTTTATGGGTTAGACTCCAGCTGCCACCTCTCAGCCTAGCAATGCAACCTATCGATGTCCCACTGTAACCTTTGACAACCTTCTACACTGTCCACAACACCACCAACCTTTGTGTCATCTGCAAGCGTATTAAGTCATCCTTCCACTTCCTCATTAAAGTCATTTATAAAAATCACAGAGCAGGGGTCCCAGAACAGAGTTCTGTGGAACACCACTGGTCATCCTCCAGGAAAAATACATTTCCTCTATAGCCACCTTCTTCATTCTGTGAACAAGCCAATTCTGAATCCACACTGTGAAGTTTCCATGGATCCTGTGCCTACTGACTTTCTGAATGAGACTGCCACAGGGAACTTGTCAAAATCTCACTAAAATCAATATAGACACCACACTCACTGTTCTGGCTTCAACTTAAGGCAAGGACAACTACGAGGTGGACAGAGGAGGCACAGGATTGCTTTGAGTTGGTGGAATGGGCCATGTTCACAGAATCAGAGGACCTGATGAATGCACCACAGTTGTCACAGACCTTATAAAGATACTTATGGATGAGTGTGGACCTACAAAATAATTCAAACTCTTCCCCAACCAGAAGCCCTGGATAGGGTAGTGGGAGGTATAACTTGTCCATCTCTGCTGATCACCCCATCCTTGACTAAGCTATTCCACCATGAACACGATCTGTTATGAGTCAACATGATGCTTTTAGATCAGGTCATGCATAGCACGTACCTCCACCGCACCACTCAGGTGTGTTTCTGGGGTACAGGGGCTAGCGACCCTTGTGCCTGTTTTGTATTCTATCGCTGAGCAGCAGTGATTGGCCTATCAGAGTTCTCTTTGGGAACAAGCTGACTTGATCAGCATTTCTGATCCGGCTATTGTTCACGATTGCACTTAATTAAAAAAAACCAAGAGATGCACAATCTACTGAGGGCTAGATCAGTGGCATTCAGGTCTAGAAACCAAGGAAAATACAGGAGGTCCAGGTATGTTCAGTACAAGGGCATTAGTGTTTTGATACAGGCCATGATACATTCAGTCAATATACTTTCCACCATACATCTACAGGAGTTTAACAAAGTTTTCGATGACATGCCAAATCTTTGCAATCTTCAAAGAAAGTACAGATGCTGCTGTGCTTTATTTGTAATGGCACTTATGTGCTGGATCCAGGACAGATCTTCTGAAATGTTAACACATAAAGTTGCTGACCCTTTCCAACTCTGAACCCTTGATTAGGACTCAATCATGGACCTTCAGTTTCTTACTCATGAAGTCAATAATCAACACAAGAGGACAGAGGTTTAAGGCGCTGGGGAGTAGGTACAGAGGAGAGGTCAGGGGTAAGTTTTTTTTACGCAGAGAGAGGTGAGTGTGTGGAATGGGCTGCCAGCAACGGTGGTGGAGGCGGATACAATAGGGTCTTTTAAGAGACTTTTGGATAAGCACATGGAACTTAGAAAAATAGAGGGCTTTGGGTAACCCTAGTAATTTCTAAGGTAAGGACATGTTCGGTACAACTTTGTGGGCCGAAGGGCCTGTATTGTGCTGTAGATTTTCTATGAGGGTGAATCCACAGAAAGTATCCAGCCCAGACCTGTATTGATCAACCGGCTGGAGTGTTCACTGATCTCTCGCTTCAGCAGTTTGAGGTATGCCCCTGCTCCAATTATAATGGTGCCCAAGAACAATGTGGTAACCTGCCTCAATGATTACCGTCCATCGACTGTGATGAGGTGCTTTGAGAAGCAACTTGGACCCACTGGAATTCGCCAAGCATCACAGCAGATATCACTTCATTGGCTCCTCACTGAACCCCAGAGCAATTGGACATCAGGGTGCTCTTTATCAGGATTGACTACACCTTGACATTCAAGACCTGGCACTCAATACCTCCTTGTGCAACTGGATCCTCGACTTCCTCACTTGCAGCCCCCAGTCAGTTCGGGGACAGAATCAGGTTTAATAGCACTGGCATACAGTATATGCCATGAAATTTGTTGTTTCGCAGCAGCAGTGCATTGTAATACATGTGACAAAAGACCAAGTTGTCAGAGGATTGATGCTGATAAGAGAGACAAAGAGAGAAATATTCCAAATGCTAATACGAGGGACGAGAGAGATTAACGAAAAGAGACACAGTTCCGAGTATTGTCAGACCGGTTGCTTTGAACCTGAACTGTTTGAAGTTTGATGGACAGGCGATACCCCAGCAGGGGAATAAAAGGAACAGGTTCACTAAGGCAAGCACACACCACGACGCCATGAGATAATGAGACCCTGGAAGTGCGGTGTGCCCCCACAAGTTGGTGGGAGTTTTGGAGGTCCGGACGCGGGACCGACCAATAGACGCGCAGGGTGAGAAGGTACGATCAGCGGGAACCTGGTGTGTGTGTCCGCCCTTGCCTGGGTGTCGGGTTCACTGCAGAAGAACGATCATATCCGGAACGGAGGGGTCACAGTCGGTGACCTCAGAAGACATTACAAAGGGCTCACCCGAAAGCTAACTGTGAGGAATATCAAAGGACTGTTTGAATCCGATTTGAATATCATCATTCGCTCTCTCTCCCTCTCTCTCTCTCCAACGGTACAACAGCGATTGCTGCAAACTATACTAAACTGAACTGAACTCTGAATCACTTGAGGACTGAACATTTTACCCCTAGACTGCGATAGAGCTTGATTGATCCTATTATCCTAGTTCTGTGTACATGTGTGTTTTATCATTGCTAACCTGTTGCATTTATATCCTTACTATTAGAGTACTGTGTTACCTATTTCTTTAATAAAAACCTTCTTGGTTCCAGTAATTCAGACTCCAACTAAGTGGTCCATTTCTGCTGGTTTAGCAACCCAGTTACGGGGTACGTAACATACATAATAACAAAAACTATAAATTACAGTAAGTAAACATATCTAAAAACTATATATTAAGTAAGTATTGCAAAAAGAGAGGGAAGGATACTGAGGAAGTGTTCATGGGTTCATTGTCCATTCAGAAAACTGATAGCGGAGGGAATGAAGTTGTTCCTGAAGTGTGGAGTTCGGATTGGCAACAACATCCCCTCCACAATCGCAATCTGCACATGCAGTGTGCTTTGCCTCTTGCTATACTCACTTTACACTTATGACTGAAAGGCTAAGCACAACTCCAATGAAGTTTGCTTATGATACCACTATCACTGGCCAAATCAAAGGGAGATTGAAAGTCTGGCTGAGTGGTGCCACAACAACACCTCTCACCCAATATCAGCAAGGAGCTGATTATTGACTTCAGGAGGAAGAAATCAGAGATCCATAAGCCAGCCCTCATTGGGGAAACAAACATATAGAGGGTCAGCAACTTTAACTTCCTCAGTGTTCTCATTTCAGAGGATCTGTCCTGAGTCCAGCACATAAGGGCCATTACAAAGAAAGTTTGCGAAGATTCAGCAGGTCATCTAAAACTTCGTCAAAATTCTATCGAAGAGTATATTGACTGGCTTCATCACAGCCTGATATGGAACACCAATGCCCTTGGATGGAAAATCCTACAAAATGTCACAGACACAGCCCAGTCCATCACAGGTAAAGCCCTCGTCACCAATGAGCACATCAAAATGGAGCACTGTTGCAGGAAAGCAGCATCCATCCTCTCTTCTTGCTGTTGCCATCAGGAAGGAGGCACAGGAGCCTCAGGACCCACACCACCAGCTTCAGAAACAGTTATTACACTTCAGCCTTCAGCTGTTGACCAGAGGGGCTAACTTTACTCACCCCATCACTGAACTGTTCCCACAACCTATTGGCTCACTTTCTCTAACTTCCATTAATGCCCCACCTCCCCTTCGTACCCCATCCCTGATTTATTTATTTATTATTATTTTTCTCCCTCTATCCCTCTCACTATAACTCCTTGTCCATCCTCTGGGTTCCCCTCCCCCCTAGGCCTCCCATCCCATGATCTTCTCCCTTCTCCAGCCTCGTATCCCCTTTGCCAATCACCTGTCCAGCTCTTGGCTCCATCCCTCCCCCTCCTGACTTCTCCTATCATTTCAGATCTCCCCTCCCCCTCCCACTTTCAAATCTCTTACTAACTCTTCCTTCAGTTAGTCCTGACTAAGGGTCTCAGCCCAAAACATCGACTGTATCTCTTCCTATGGATGCTACCTGGCCTTTCCAGCATCTGCAGATTTCCTCATGTTTACAGCTCACTTTCAAGGACTCTTCATCTCATGTTCTTGATGTATATTGCTTATGTATGTATTTGCATACTGGTTGAGCACCCAAGTTGCTGAGGTCTTTCATTGATCCTATTCTGGCTAGTATTCTATTATGGATTTATTAAGTATGCCCACAAGAAAATGAATTGCAGGGTTGTATAATGTTTTTTTAATATATATATATATATATATATATATATATATATATATATACATACACACACACACAATTTGATAATAAATTTACTTTGAATTTTGAACAGATGGCAGATTTGTTCAGGGAAGAAGCTCATGTTCGATTGACAGTTGACTCCTTTAGGGTAATAAGGAATGTGGATGAGGATTTTGTGCTTGATTGGTAAAAGCCTTGCTAAAATCCAGGTTAACCCAAAGTCCAATATAGCAGTGAAATTCAATGGGATCCAAAGGTGAACTGTATTTAACATTGCTTCCAAGCAGTAGTCTCAGGGAATGGCTTGTAGGCAGGCAATCAACCCTCCCCTTTGATACAAGAGTTCCCAAATTTGATTTGAATCCATCTAGGTGAGATAACACTGCACAAAAGAGAACAGCTTTAAATTCCTTAACAGTTTATTGTATCTTCAAGAACTACAAAAATGTCAGACTCTGCACTTTTTGATACTTTTTACTTCAACTCATACACTGTGGTTTTTAACTTTGGCTGATTAAAGAACTGTTCATCCCGACGATCACTCGGAGGGATCTGTCACTCCATCACCTCCGCACTTCCTTGCAAGTTGCCGCTATGTCTTGTACCTTACTCTTTTTCATTCGAGGAATGACAGCCGTCACAAATGATTGTCAGAATAGCCCCTGCATACCAAATATTCTGTAACACATGCTGCACTGGCTAACTGGTGTTTGATTTATACTTGGCCTTTGTCCCTTGCTGTGCCTGCTTGAGCTGTCCTCTCCTGTGCTTCTGGCACAGTAAGAAGGAGCCAATAGCCTTGGTGATCTTCCGAATCCTTGGTAATCCCAAATTCCGGCTGGCTCGAACTAAGTTGTTCAGGCCCGACTTCCGGTCACTCTGGTGGGCTAACTCCAAGATATTCAGACTGATTTCTTCAAAGGCAAGTTTATCCGCAATCAGCCGGGAAATAACTTTCTGGTCAACAAGTGGCTGCAGGGATCTGCGGCATTCCAGCTGGTACAGAGTAAACTGACTGTCTTCTGCCTGGTGCAGTGTTGGGTTCAGAGCCAAGTACAGTTTCTGCAGGGCCTGCACACCAAAACCAACCTGCTCACCAACCAAGACCTCCACTAAATGCGTCAGCTTGAAGTTACTGACCTTCGACTTGGGGAGAACCTTCTTGGCCAACCAAAGAGTATCCAGGAATCCTGACATATGTTTGGCAAAGCAATCTTTCATGTACAGCCCCTCCCAAGCATTACAAAGAATCTGACTGTCGTGGGTCCAGATGCGGTGACCAACCAACAGTGGCAGATCCAGCTGCTGAAGGAACTGGAGGAAAGACTTCATAACATCCAGGAGGCTGCAGGCTGCCTGAGCTTCCCCACGCTGGTACAGGACACCGTCCACCATCTGAAATCCACTATCAGTGGGTATGCCGACCAACATGGGCTTTCTGGGCAGGATATACTTGTTAAAAGTCTTCTCACCACTCACTGCCGAGAGCTGTACCATATCATCACCTCCTATCACAAACAGACATGGTCATTGGGAGGTTCACGAGAGTGACAGGGTTAACATAAGAGGTGAGTTTGATGGTTCTGGGATTGTACTCATTGGAGTTTAGAAGAATGCGGAGGGGGATTCCACTGAAATCTATTGAAACCTAAAGGCATCTCCTTTGCTTGCATCTTTAATATCTCACTATTTCTATCTTTAATATCTCACTCTATTTCTATCTTTAATATCTCTATTTTTCCCTTTCAGGGTTCTTCTGAAGACCCTGGCTTGGAGTTACATGCTGACTTTGGTTCTTTGCGGGAATGGGACCCGCTCTCAGGGTCTCACGACTGGCCGTTATTTGATATACCAAGGACACAGCCCAGAGGATTAGCACGCCTTTCGAATTCCAGGATTTGGTGGCTCTGGAGGCAGGCGGACTCGAGGTCGGTGTCTCTGCGGGAAATCGGTATGTCGTGGGAGACGCAAGGTTGAAAGCAGCAATCTGGCTGCTGGCTGTTTGGCTGTGTGCCCAGAGACCCAAATTCTTTGGGCACAGAGCTCAGAAAATGCGTTGCAAAGGACTTTTAACATCGTAAATCAGTTAGTTGTTTGTTATGTCTCCCCTCTCGCTGTTAAATGGAGACACCCCTTTTTCCCTTATTAGGGGGAGAGAGCGAGCCTGTGGTATGTCGAATTACTGGGTGAATGAGTAGTCTTTGGGGTACTGCAAGTCTGTGTCTTTATTGATGCTTTGCTGGACACGAGTGCTCAGTGGGGGGCACCGATGCTTTTTGCTGGTGGGGGAGGGGGGATCATTGCTTTGCTGTTGCTTACTCATTAGGGTTAATTCATAACAAAGTTTACGCAGTGGGGGGGGAGCTGGAGGGGCTTTGTGGTTCTAACATTTAATTGACATTCATTCTTTGGGGCACTACTTTGTTTTAGTGCATGTTTGCAAAGAAAAAGCATTTCAGGATGTATATTGTATAAATTTCTCTGATATTAAATGTACCTTGCAATGTTGAAAGCCTGGTAAGTTGACGGAGAGACAATGTTTCCTATAGCGGGGGGGAGCTGTAAGATTAGAGGGTACAGACTCAGAATACAGCGATGTCCATTTAGAAAAGAGATAGAATTTCTTTAGCCAGAGAGTGGTGAATCTGTGGAATTCATTGTCAGAGACAGCTGTGGAGGCCAAGTCACTGGATATATTTTAAACAGAGGTATGTTCTTGATTAGAAAGGGCGTCAAAGTTTACAGGGAGAAAGCAGGAGAACGGAGTTGAGAGGGATAATAAATCAGCATGACAGAATTCCTAAGCAGAATTGATGGCTGAATGGCCGAATTCTGCTCCCATGTTTTATGGTCTTATAACCCACTGAGCAGAGCCAGATTCACCACATCAGTGATTCCAGGAGTGACAGGACACCCTCTGGGAAAGTGGAAGGGCATCATCACCAACAAGTGTTTGGTGAAGGACTTGGGGAAGATAAACTCAGGCAGCACAGAGAGGGTGAATGATAGGGTCCAGTGGAGTGCTGTAGGACAGAGAGACAAGGGGTACAGGTGACCTTCCTCGTTCCCTGAAAATGACAACGCAGGCAGACAGAGGTGCATGGCATACTGGCCTTCACCAGACGGGATGCTGGGTTCAAGAGCTGAACACCATATTACAGCTGTACAAGACACTGTGAAACCACACCTGTAATCTTGTATGCAATTCTGGTTGTCTGAAGGATATTATTAGACTTGAGAGACTGTAAACAAAAAGAGATTCACAAGAATCAAAAAGGACTGGAGGGCTTGAGTTACGAGGAGAATGTGTATATCTGGGACTGTTTGTCTGGAGTGTTGAGGGCTGAGCGGTGACCTTACAAAGGTATATGAAACCATGAGAACAGAGAACAGAGAGAAGGTGAATGGTCAGTCTTTTTTCTTGGATGAGGGAGTCTATAACTAGAGGGTACAGGTTTAAGGGGACATTTTAACCTGCTCTAAGGTCAATCTAACCCTTCCCTCCCACATAGCTCTCCACCTATGAGCCTAAGAATTTCTTAAATGTCCCTAATATATCGGCCTTTACCACCACCCCTCCACACACCCACCACCCTCTGTGTAAAATATTTAACTCTGACATCCCCCCCTATACTTTGCTCCACCTTAAAGTTACGCCTTTCTATCAGCCACTTCCCCGCAGGGAAAAGCTCTCTGGCTGTCCACTCGATCTATGCGTCTATCATCTAATATACCTCTATCAAGTCACCTCTCATCCTCCTTCAGTCCAAAGAGAGAAGCCCTGGTTTGCTCAACTTTTTCCTCATAAGACTTGCTCTCTAATCCAGGGTAAGGTTTAAATAGCATCCGAGAGGCAACATTTTCACTCTGAAGGTGGTGGGGGCTTGGAACAAGCTGCCAGGAGTGCTGAGTCAGGTACACCAGTATTGTTTAAAAGACATTTGAACAGCTACATGGACACATGCCTTAGAGGGAAATGGGCCAATCACAGGCAAAAGGGACAAGCTTAGGAAAGCAGTTTGGTTGTCATGGATGAGTTGGGCAGAAGGACCTGTTTCACTACTGTGTAACTCCAGGATCTTCTGCTGAGCCGCTCCTGATATTTAATCCTATAGTCTCCAAGGAATTTTATTCTGTGTAAGCTGCTGTATAATATACTGGCAGCACTTGAGCGGAGGCAACACAGGACTGATATCTATGGTGGGGTGGAACCCCAACAGAGAGAGAGCAGCGAAAGTGAATTACGTAGAATAGTACAGGCCCTTCAGCCCACGCTGTTGTGCTGACCTTCTAAGTTACTCTAAGATCAATCTTACATAGGCCTCCATTTTCCTATCATCTGTGTGTGTGCGTGCGTGCTTGCATGCACATACGTCTGAACGTGTGTGTGGATGGGTGGGGGGGGGGGGGGAGAGTTTGTTGTACCAGATCCTGGTATGGGGGATGATACTGACAGGTGCTGCCCACAGGCAGAGGAAGAGGGGAGATGAAAATTCTGAACTAAACCCACCTATGCACGTGGTTTGGATCTGGAAGAACACCAGTGGATGGCCTCGCAGTTCCAGGCTCTGTCTCACAGCTGACGGCCCCTCCTGGTACCAATCCCCATTAATCTGACCACTACTCTCATTTGTTCCATGGTCATTTGACGTTTTGGAAGCCTCAGGATGTGTCGGCAAAGTCTCAAAGTGTTCCACGACCTAAGCAAGAAAGACAGCACAGTGATCACACTTAATTCTCCTATGTCAGTGAAGTCCCAAAGCCAGGGGACATCAGTGAATTCCCCACCACCCAATCCAACTCTGGGACTTTAGTAAAACCTCCCCAATCCCGGGGATTCAATGAAATGTCCCTCAATCCTGGGGCTTCAGTGAAACACCCCAAACCCCAGGATATTCCCCACAATCCATGTTTTCCGATGGTTGTGGAGAAGACTTCTGCAAGAGTACACATTACAAACCATGTGAAGGGTCTCGGCCTGAATCGTCGACTGCACCTCTTCCTAGAGATGCTGCCTGGCCTGCTGCGTTCACCAGCAACTTTTATGTGTGTTGCTTGAATTTCCAGCACCTGCAGAATTCCTGTTGTTTGGTACTTCACATGATTAGTTTATGCAGTGAGCAAAGCCTGAACTGCAATTGGCACAGTGTTGCGTACACTGCACTGTGTACGGTACAGTGCATCGTGATGCATACCACACCCTGTATCTGCAGCATGCAGTTCTTCCTCATGCATTGTGCTGCACATACTGTACTTTCAGAATCAGAATCAGGTTTATTATCACCAGCATGTGATGTGAAATTTGTTAAATTAGCAGCAGCAGTTCAATGCAATACATAATCTAGCAGAGAGAGAAAAAAAATAATAAAACATAATAAATATCTCCTCTCGGGAGGGGGGAGAAGATGGTGGTGTGACGAAAGCACACACGACCACTTTGGTGCTGAATATCTATTATCTGTCAAGTAGGGGACCGTGCACAATCCTGATTTGATGGAGACGATCGTGAAAGTACGGAGGAACATCTGGAAAACTTCTGAAATGCCCGCTTTGCTGCCGCTGCTACTGTGTAGTAACTGGAATCTCTGGAGCAGAAGGCCCCAAAATCCTCGGCTTTGCGTGTTTCAGCGGCTGGGGCGAGGTCGAAGGCGCTTGGCAGAGGATGGCGCTCGGGAGGTTGTATCGGAGAGGCTGATCGGAAGCTCAGAGTTTTTGAACGGATGGACTCAGGGTCAGTTGCTTCCAAGGTATCGGCAAGTTGACGGTGCCTGGAGGTTTATGGCAGGGAGTTTCTCCCTTTTGCCGCCTGCTATCGGGGACCTGGGAGTCGATCGACTCGGGACTTTGAGACTTTTTTTTTACTGTGCCTATGGACTGTTCTTTATTAAATTATGGTATTGCTTTGCACTGCTGTAACTATATGTTATAATTATGAGGTTTTGTCAGTGTTAGTCTTTGGTCTGTCTTGTTTTCTGTGATATCACTCCGGAGAAATATTGTATCATTTCTTAATGCATGTATGCATTTCTAAATGACGATAAAAGAGGACTGAGTGTTCTCATAATCTAAATAAAATCTAAATAAACAAGTAAATCAATTACGTATATTGAATAGATTAAAAAATGTGAAAAAAACAGAAATACAGCATATTAAAAAATGTGAGGTACTGTCCAAAGCTTCAAAGTCCATTTAGAAATCGGATGGCAGAGGGGAAGAAGCTGTTCCTGAGTTGCTGAGTGTGTGCCTTCAGGCTTCTGTACCTCCTACCTGATGGTAACAGTGAGAAAAGGGCATGCCCTGGGTGCTGGAGGTCCTTAACAATGGACGCTGCCTTTCTGAGACACCGCTCCCTAAAGATGTCTTGATACTTTGTAGGCTAGTGCCCAAGATGGAGCTGACTAGATTTACAACCTTCTGCAGCTTCTTTCGGTCCTGTGCAGTAGCCCCTCCATACCAGACGGCGATGCAGTCTGTCAGAATGCTCTCCATGGTACAACTATAGAAGTTTTTGAGCGGATTTGTTGACAAGCTAAGTTGCTTCAAATTCCTAATAAAGTATAGTCGCTGTCTTGCCTTCTTTGTGACTACATCGATATGCTGGGACCAGGTTAGATCCTCAGAGATCTTGGCACCCAGGAACTTGAAGCGCTCACTCTCTCCACTTCTGATCCCTCTACGAGGATTGGTATATGTTCCTTCATCTTACCCTTCCTGAAGTCCACAATCAGCTCTTTCATCTTACTGACATTGAGTGCCAGGTTGTTGCTGCAGCACCATTCCACTAGTTGGCATATCTCACTCCTGTACGCCCTCTCATCACCACCTGAGATTCTACCAACAATGGTTGTATCATCAGCAAATTTGTAGATGGTATTTAAGCTATGCCTAGCCACACAGTCATGTGTATACAGAGAGTAGAGCAGTGGGCTAAGCACACACACCTGAAGTGCACCAGTGTTGATCGTCAGCGAGGAGGAGATATTATCACCAATCCACACAGATTGTGGTCTTCTGGTTAGGAAGTCGAGGATCCAATTGCAGAGGGAGGTACAGAGTCCCAGGTTCTGCAACTTCTCAATCAGGATTGTGGAATGATGGTATTAAATGCTGAGCTATACTCGATGAACAGCATCCTGACGTAAGTGTTTGTGTTGTCCAGGTGGTCAAAAGCCCTGTGGAGAGCCATTGAGATTGCATCTGCCGTTGACCTATTGTGGTGATAGGCAAATTGCAATGGGTCCAGGTCCTTGCTGAGGTGGGAGTTCAGTCTAGTCATAACCAACCTCTCAAAGCATTTCATCACTGTAGATGTGAGTGCTACTGGGCAATAGTCATTAAGGCAGCCCACATTATTCTTCTTAGGCACTGGTATAATTGTTGCCTTTTAAAAGCACGTGGGAACTTCTGCCTGTAGCAGTGAGAGGTTGAAAATATCCTTGAGTACTCCCGCTAGTTGGCTGGCACAGGTTTTCAGAGCCTTACCAGGTACTCCATCGGGACCTTCTGCCTTTGCTGGGCATTGTACTGCATACAGTATGATGGAGTGATATATACAGTCCTGTGTCTTGCAACATGCACCAGGAGGTACACTCCTGCCACTTACAAGAGACAAGGGGCCCCAGGTGCTCCTGAGAGGAGGTTCACAAGAACAATCCTGGGATTGAAAGGGTTAATGGATGAGGAGCGCATGAGGAGTGTTTGATGGCTCTGGGCCTGTGCTTGCTGGAGTTTAGAAAGGGGGGCGGAAAGAGGGGTGAATCTCATTGAAACCTATCAAATATTGAAAGGCTTAAATGGAGATGTTTCCTATCGTGGGAAAGTCTAGGACCAGAGAGCACAGCCCCAGAATACAAGGATATCCCTTTAGAACAGAGATGAGGAAGAATTTCTTTTGCCAATGGCTGATGAATCTGTGGACCTCATTGCCACAGTCAATGGTGGAGGTCCATGATTAGTTAGGGTATCAAAGGTTACAAGGAGAAAGCAGCCACGACTGTATGGCAGAGAAGACTTGATGGGCCAAATGGCCTGATTCTGTTCCGACGTCTCATGCACCCTTCTCGCAGCTACCATCAGGCAGGAAGTACAGGAGCCCAAAGTCCCAGAGCACCTGGTTCAAGAACAGCTACTTCCATTCACATACTGGGGTCTTGAACCAACCTGCACAATGCTGATCACTACAGTTGAGCAACACTTTGCACACTGTGTTGCACTTTTTTGTTGTAATTATTTGTTCGCTTGTATCACTTTGTATAATTTACGTTGATTTTTTCTTGTCAATGCAGCTTGTGTGCCTCCAATGCTGCTATAAGTAAGTTTTTCATTGCATCAGTTCACCCATGGAATTGTGCAGATGACACACTTTGACCTTAATCCTGCTCTTTAACCCCAACAAGCTTCCCACTGGAGTGGATCAGTCATGCCGTGAAGCTTATGTGCACTGTGCTTCCAGATGGACAGGCTCTACATGTGACTGGGGGAGGAGGTAATCCTCTGCTCCCTGTGATGTGCTATGTGAAGGTCCTCTAGGGTAGGCAATAAGTAATGATGAGGTTTCAGACACCCTGAGTATGTGAAAGGCAAAGCACACAAATGCTGGAGGGGCTCAGCAGGCCAGGCCGCATCTATGCAAAAAAAGTACGGTCAACATTTCCAGCTGAAACCCTTTGACTGGCCCGCTGAGTTCGTTCAGCATTTTGTGTGTGTTGATTTGGATTTCCAGCATCTGCAGATTTTTTCTTTTTGTGAAAGGCAAAGCACCAGTGTCAGACCAGAGGTCATAATTGATATCTCACTCGTAAACGCCACAGCACTTGTGAATTTGTGATGAGTGTCCACAAGACTGTAAGACACAGGAGCAGAATTAAGCCATTCAGCCCATCGAGTCCATCTGCTATTTCATCATGGCTGATCCCGGATCCCACTCAGCCCCATACACATGCTTCTGCTGGAAGCTCGTTCCACACCATCTCCTTTCATGTCCCGACTAATCAGAAATCTATCAAATTCTGCTTTGAATATACCCACTGACTTGGCCTCCAAGGCAGTCTGTGGCAGAGTATTCCACAAATTCGCCACTCTTTGGCTAAAATTATTCCTCCTTAACTTCTGTTCTAAAAGGTCACCCCTCAACTTTGAGGCTGTGCCCACTAATCCTGAATATGCCCACCAGAGAAAACATCCTCTCCACATCTACCTTATCTAGTCCTTTCAACATTTAGTAAGTTTCAATCTTCTAAATCCTGCATTTTTCTAAATTCCGGTGAGTACAGGCCCAAACCTGCCAAATACTCCACGTATGTTAACCCCTTCATTCCCAGAATCATCCTCATGAATCTCTTCTGGACTCTCTCCAATGACAACATGTTATTTCTGAGATATGGGGCCCAATACTGTTGACAATACTCCCAAGTGTGACCTGACTGGTGTCTTATAAAGGCTCAGCATTTTCTCCTTGTTTTTTATATTCTATTCCCCTTGAAATAAATGCTATATAACAATTACAGCATGGAAACAGGCCATCTTGGCCCTTCTAGTCCATGCCGAACTCTTACTCTCACCTAGTCCCACCACTCAGCCCATAACCCTCCATTCCTTTCCTGTCCATATATCTATCCAATTTAACTTTAAACGCAACATCGAACCTGCCTCAACCACTTCTGCTGGAAGCTCGTTCCACACAGCTACCACTCTCTGAGTAAAGAAGTTCCCCCTCATGTTACCCCTAAACTTTTGCCCTTTAACTCTCAACTCATGTCCTCTTGTTTGAATCTCCCCCATTCTCAATGGAAAAAGCCTATCCACGTCAACTCTATCAATCCACCTCATAATTTTAAACACCTCTATCAAGTCCCCCCCTCAACCTTCTACGCTCCAAAGAATAAAGACCTAACTTGTTCAACCTTTCTCTGTAACTGAGATGAAACCCAGGCAACATTTTAGTAAACCTTCTCTGTACTCTCTCAATTTTATTGACATCTTTCCTATAATTCGGTGACCAGAACTGTACACAATACTCCAAATTCAGACATCCCAACCTGCAAAAACTCATTTCAGGGAGATAGAACCATCAATTTGCGGGAGACTTCCGGGAGAGGTAGGATGTCTGCAATAGAGTAGCTCCTTAGCAGCTGGCCAGCTAGTTTAAATAACGTTAGCTGTGCTAATGAATGAATGACACCTGTTAAACTCACCTCAGGATGTCTTTTACAGTCTTAACCCACCATGGGCAATAGAAAAGTCATTGTTGCAAACAGTGCAGTGAGCAACACTGTCATTATTTTGACCCCTATTAGGCAGGGGTACACTTTAGTGTAGTCTGGGGTGACGTACATTTTATATTTTTTTGGAACACTGCTATGGTGCGCTCTCGCTCGCACTCTCTCGCACTCTCTTGCTTTCCTCTCGCTCGCTCTCAAAAAAATTGATTTCCGTGATATTGTATATAATTTGCGGGCATCAGGGAGCCACTATTAATATGCCAGAGACTCCCAGAAGTTCTGGGAGAGGTGGGATGTCTGCAAATTTGGCCTTACCAATGCCTTATACAATTTCAACATTACATCCCAACTCCTATACTCAATGCTCTGATTTATAAAGGCCAGCATACCAAAAACTTTCTTCACCACCCTATCCACATGAGATTCCACCTTCAGGGAACTATGCACCATTATTCCTAAATCCCTTTGTTCTACTGCATTCTTCAATGCCCTACCATTTACCATGCATGTCCTATTTTGATTAGTCCTACCAAAATGTAGCACCTTACATTTATTAGCATTAAACTCCATTTGCCATCTTTCAGCCCACTCTTCTAACTGGCCTAAACCTCTCTGCAAGCTTTGAAAACCTACTTCATTATCCACAACGCCACCTATCTTAGTATCATCTGCATACCCACTCATCCGATTTACCACCACATCATCCAGATCATTAATATATATGACAAACAACATTGGTCCCAGTACAGAACCCTGAGGCACACCACTAGACACCGTCCTCCAATCTGACAAACAGTTATCCACCACTACTCTCTGGCGTCTCCCATCCAGCCACTGTTGAATCCATTTTACTACTTCAATATTAATACCTGACAATTGAACCTTCCTAACTAACCTTCCATGTGGAACCTTGTCAAAGGCCTTACTGAAGTCCATTTAGACAACATCCACCGCTTTACCCTCGTCAACTTTCCTGGTAACCTCTTCAAAAAATTCAATAAGATTTGTCAAACATGACCTTCCACGCACAAATCCATGTTGACTGCTCCTAATCAGACCCTGTCTATCCAGATAATTATATATACCATCTCTAAGAATACTTTCCATCAATTTACCCACCACTGACGTCAAACTCACAGGCCGATAATTGCTAGGTTTACTCTTAGAACCCTTTTTAAACAATGGAACCACATGAGCAATATGCCAATCCTCCGGCACCTTCCCCGTTTCTAATGACATTTGAAATATTTCTGTCAGAGCCCCTGCTATTTCCACACTAACTTCCCTCAAGGTCCGAGGGAATATCTTGTCCGGACCCAGAGACTTATCCACTTTCATACTCCTTAAAAGCGCCTTTTAATCATCATACTTTCCATAACTACCTTCTTGTTTCCTTTACCTTACACAATTCAATATCCTTCTCATTAGTGAATACAGAAGAAATTGTTCAAAATCTCCCCCACCTCTGTTGGCTCCGCACATAGCCGTCCACTCTGATTCTCTAAGGGACCAATTTTATCCCTCACTATCCTTTTGCTATTAACATAACTGTAGAAACCCTTCGGATTTATTTTCACCTTACTTGCCAAAGCAGCCTCGTATCTTCTTTTAGCTTTTCTAATTTCTTTCTTAAGATTTGCATTCTTTACCACAGACTCAACCTGTAAATTAACCTTCTGGGAGTCTTGCAAGAGGACTCCTAAGTCCCTTTGCACCCCTGATGTTTGAATTTTCTCACCATTTAGATAATAGTCCGCACTATTGTTCCTTTTACCAAAATGCTTTATCATACATTTCCCAACACTGTATTCCATCTGCCATTTTTTACCCATACTTCCAATTTGTCTAAATCCTGCTGCAATCACATTGCTTCCTCAGCACTACCTACCCCTCCTCCTATCTTTGTATCATCTGCAAACTTTGCCACAAAGGCATCAATTCCATGATCCAAATCATTGACAAAGAATGTGAAAAGCAGTGGTCCCAGTACTGACCCCTGAGGAACACCACCGGCAGCCAACCAGAAAAGGCCCCCTTTATTCCCACTCGCTGCCCCCTGCCTATCACCCATTCCTCTATCCATGCCAGTATATTTCCTGTAACACCATAGGGTTTTATCTTGTTAAGTAGCTTCATGTGAGACATCTTATCAGATACCTTCTGAAAATCCAAGAAAATGATATCCACCCTGCTTGTTACTTCCAGGAAGAATTCTAACAGATTTGTTAGGCAAGATTTCTCTTTACATTAACCATGCTGACTTTAACTTGTTTTATCATTAGTCTCCAAGTACCCTAAAACCTCATCCTTAATAATAGCTTCAAATTCTTTCCAAACCACTGAGGTTAGGCTAACTAGCCTATAATTTCCTCTCTTTTGTCTTCCTCCCTTCCCTTCAAGAATCACTTGATTTGCAATTTTCCAGTCCTCCAAGACCATACCAGGATCAAGTGATTTTTGAAATATCGTGACCAACGCATTCATTATATCTTCAGCAACTTCTCTCAGGACTAAGGGATGCAAGTCCTTCAAGACTTGGGATATTATTCAGTGTATGATTTCAGCTGGGAAATCCTCACCAGGATAGGATGAATCCCGTGGGTGCTCAGGCTATCTTGCCAATGGGCACAGCTTACCTGGCAGCAACTCACATGTAACCTAACACAGGCTAAGATTGCTTTCATATTACAATATGCGCATGAGAAACTAGGGATCATGGACCCAATTCCTGTGCTTGTACCTTTTTCGTACAGAACACCAGTGCTAATATCATGAAGTCTGTACCCGATCTGAATGTCTCCTGCACACTATGTTTGGGCAGAATTACCCTGTGTTTGTTACACAGGATGGTGGGGACAGGGCCATGTTCGTATTATTTCCATAATTTGAGGGAGAAGACCTTACCGTGAGGAAGCCATCAGTATCCACACTGTCATCAGATAACTTTATTACCAACTCTGTGAAGAGAGAAGTTTATTTTCAGCTGTAGTCTGCTTGCTTTTGATTCTTTGAATATATTCAACAGTGAATAAATGCCAGTCCTTATTCCTGAAATTAGTCCAGGACTCCTAAAGCAACTACATTCATTAAATCTCCACTGATCTTTAATTGAAGTCAGAAGTGCACATGGGACCTTTGTTACTACAGAACCAACTGACGTTGATACACATTCATGTGGGGCATTGAATCCATTGTCATTGGGAGGAAAAACCACAATATTATGAGAATTATTTGGCTGTTTTTTCCAATATTGGTATCATCTCACAATAAGTTATTGGCTCAAATGTGGTAAAATATTTTCCATTGAAGTAAGAGAATGCAAAGATGAGGAGGACCTTTGATAAGAGATGAGAATACAGGAGAAAGATCTTACATTTACCTGGTGCCTTTCCCAACCAGAGTCCCTGCATGATTATTCACATTGGCAGCCTAGGCTACCAGATAGGTAATTTCAGGTTGGAAGATGCAATGGGAGCACACGGCCGGTGTGGTATCACCAACCTGTCCTCAGAAATGGGAGATGGGCCCTTCAGCCCACCATGTCGATGTCGTTGTCCACGGGAATGGTACTGGAGGATTGGAGGGAGGCGAATGTTGTTCCCTTGTTCAAAAAAGGTAGTAGGGATAGTCCGGGTAATTATAGACCAGTGAGCCTTACGTCTGTGATGGGAAAGCTGTTGGAAAAGATTCTTAGAGTTAGGATCTATAGGCATTTAGAGAATCATGGTCTGATTAGGGACAGTCAGCATGGCTTTGTGAAGGGCAGGTAGTGTCTAACAAGCCTGATAGAGTTCTTTGAGCAGGTGACCAGGCATATAGATGAGGGCAGTGCAGTGGATGTGATCTATATGGATTTTAGTAAGCATTTGACAAGGTTCCACACAGTAGGCTTATTCAGAAAGTTAGAAGGCATGGGATCCAGGGAAGTTTGGCCAGGTGGATTCAGAATTGGCTTGCCTGCAGAAGGCAGAGGGTGGTGGTGGTGGAGGAGGGAATACATTCAGATTGGAGGATTGTGACTAGTGGTGTCCCTCAAGGATCTGTTCTGGGACCTCTACTTTTCGTGATTTTTATTAACGACCCGGATGTAGGGGTAGAAGGGTGGGTTGGCAAGTTTGCAGACGACACAAAGGTTGGTGGTGTTGTAGATAGTGCAGAGGATTGTCAAAGATTGCAGAGAGACATTGATAGGATGCAGAAGTGGGCTGAGAAGTGGCAGATGGAGTTCAACCCGGAGAAGTGTGAGGTGGTACACTTTGGAAGGACAGACTCCAAGGCAGAGTACAAAGTAAATGGCAGGATACTTGATAGTGTGGAGGAGCAGAGGGATCTCGGGGTACATGTCCACAGATCCCTGAAAGTTGCTTCACAGGTGGATAGGGTAGTTAAGAAAGCTTATGGGGTGTTAGCTTCCATAAGTCGAGGGATAGAGTTTAAGAGTCGCAATGTAATGATGCAGCTCTATAAAACTCTGGTTAGGCCACACTTGGAGTACTGTGTTCAGTTCTGGTCACCTCACTATAGGAAGGATATGGAAGCATTGGAAAGGGTACAGTGGAGATTTACCAGGATGCTGCCTGGTTTAGAAAGTATGCATTATGATCAGAGATTAAGGGAGCTAGGGCTTTACTCTTCGGAGAGAAGGAGGATGAGGGGAGACATGATAGAGGTGTACAAGATAATAAGGGGAATAGATAGAGTGGATAGCCAGCGCCTCTTCCCCAGGGCACCACTACTCAATACAAGAGGACATGGCTTTAAGGTAAGGGGTGGGAAGTTCAAGGGGGATATTAGAGGAAGGATTTAACTCAGAGAGTGGTTGGTGCGTGGAATGCACTGCCTGAGTCCGTGGTGGAGGCAGATACACTAGTGAAGTTTAAGAGACTATTAGACAGGTATATGGAGGAATCTAAGGTGGGGGCTTATATGGGAGGCAGGGTTTGAGGGTCGGCACAACATTGTGGGCCGAAGGGCCTGTACTGTGCTGTACTGTTCTATATGTTCTATGTCCATGCTGACCAGCAACGACCCATCAGCACTTGGTTTATGGACAACCATGGCTTGGTGCTGGAAGATAGACCCTTTAAAGTGCTCAACTCAGGGTGCTGGAGTGAAGTGAGTTGTGGTAGGAGAGTGTGGGGTTCCGAAAGGGTCAGTGTGACATAGAGCCTCTTGGGGGTGAGAGACGTGCTGATTGTGTGGAGGTGATCCAAACAGTGAGAGAGTCTGTGGAAATCCCAGCAAGGCAAAAGTTAAGGCATTGTCCAGACAAGAACAGTTTACAGATAGTGTGCAGTCAGCCCAGGCAGGAGATGCTTTTGAACAACAGTACAAGCTAAGGATGCAAAGGAAGGATTCTAGGGTAAAACTTACTATTGGTCAGTTACTTTACTAATTCTGAAGTATGATTGACCTTTAATGTGTAAATTCTATTAGCTGTTAATACTTATATTACCATAGTGTGATTGGTGATTGATTATGTAAATAAGGAATTTGAACATGCACAAGGCGACCAATTGGATTAATATATGTATCCACTAGTCAATTTGTGTATAAAAATGGCATCTCTCTGTTTGAACTGCAGGACAGCCTGGAGACAGGGGCCCTCATGCTCTCCTTGTGCACAAGTATGTGAAGTGTGATTGAGGAATGAGTGCTTGCTGTCAGAGTCCAGTTAATCAGCAACAAGTCCTGTGAAAGATGGTTCCACACGCCTGGTTTCACTGACAGCAGCTCGACTCACAGTCCAGAGGCAGCGAATAAGGCTGAAGATGGCTAGATTGAGCTGAACTGGGAATATCCAGAGATGATTCCCAACAGGGAAAGGTCAGCCAAGAATTCACGGCCAATATGAAGATGAAAGGCAAGGATGGCCATGTTCAGTAACACTGGATGACAAGGAATGTTGTAAGTTTAATCAGGAAGGGGAAAGGGATTTGGGAAGCAGAAGTCAGATAGGGACCTTGACAAATATAAAGCAAACAGAAAGGAATCAGAATTTAAAGAGGGTGTGAAAGATCCTTGGCAAATAGGATCAAGGAAAATCACAAGGCATTTTAAACTTGCTTTCAACACAAGAGGAGAGCTCTGGAAAGGGTAGGTCCACTCAAGAACAAAGAAGGGAACTTACCGCTGGAGTCAGAGCAAGTTACTAAATGACCATTGATATTCACCAAGGAGAAGGACATGGATGATAATAAGATCGGGCGGCGGTGGGGGGGGGGGGGGGGGGTTCATTGATTTTAAGATGTTGTGCTGAATGTCTTGAAGAACATTAAGGTAGATAAGTCCACAGGGCTTGATAGCATCTACCCAGCACCTATCCCACAGAGGCTACGCAGAGCTTTTATCCTCTTAAGCTACAGAAGTTGGTTCAGAAGACTGGAGAGTCACCAGTGTTATTCCTTTGTTCAAAACAGGTAATCAGCATAAGGCTGAGAGAGATCAGATAAACATATAATATTATGAGAGGCAAAGATAGGGGTAATAGTCAGTCTTCTTTTTCCCCCAAGAGTGGAATATCATATAGCTAAGGGCATAGTTTTAAGGTGAGGGGGGGCAAGTTCAAAGGAGATTTCTGGGACAATTTTTTTAAACAGACAGTGGTGGCTGTCAGGGAAGGAGATACAATGTCAATGCTTAAGAGGTGTTTAGACAGACAGTGAATCGAGAGATACTGACCATATGTTGGCAGGTGGGATGAGTTTAGATTGATATCACAGACACAGTGATTCTCCAGTACGTTGTATGCCTGATATATTAATTTATAAATGGGGAAAGGAGTGGGAGTAACAGTGTGAGATGGAGCACATCAGAGACAAGGAGATGAGAAACCTAGGTTACCTACCTCGAGATAATTGGAAAGTTTTGAAAGCGATGCAGGGTGCTTCTGCACAGGAACAAGTGGGCAAGGTTGGCTTCTGGGTAATGATGAGTTAGAAGAGAAGCTGGTGGGGGAGGGGAGGGGAGGGGAGGGGAGGGGAGGGGAGGGGAGGGGAGGGGAGGGGAGGGGAGGGGAGGGGAGGGGAGGGGAGGGGAGGGGAGGGGAGGGGAGGGGAGGGGAGGGGAGGGGAGGGGAGGGGAGGGGAGGGGAGGGGAGGGGAGGGGAGGGGAGGGGAGGGGCAGCAAGGAGCTGGATGCAGAAGGAAGCACAGCAATCATTGTTGAATCCCTCAGCTGAACGAGTCTGTTTCTGACTGGAGGGATTGGAGTTACATGTGCCCTTACAAGGGTCGGTACCACTACAACATTTAAGAGGCACTTCAGCAAGTACCAGCATAAGAAAGGTTTAGATCAGGGGTTCACAACCTATTTTATGCCATGGATCCCTACCATTAACCGAGGGGTCCACGGACCCAGGCTGGGAGTGCTGGTTTCGAGGGATATGGAATAAACATGGGCAACTGGGACTAGATGAGTTTTCGATAAGAGAATCTCAAGGGGGAAAAGGGGAAAGAGGGAAGAGAAAGAATGCTGTCAAATTTAAAATTGATTAAAACAAAATTATACATTCTACTACTTTAACAAGTAGCTTCATTCTGAATTGAACCCATGCTGTCCTCGCCTTGAGAATGTGTTATGAGATGAAGTAGTAGGAGGGAGCATCACTTTGTGACCAAGCCATGCTGTACTGGGAGAACAATTGGATCTATTGCCTACTATCCCTGTTAGAAGCCTTTTAAACTGAGGAACTGTACCAAGTACCTAACCTGTGTTGTCTCTGGCCTGGAGATCCATACACAACTATTAATAGCCATGCAATTTGCTTCCTTATCCTATACTTCAAACTAAGCATATAACTTCCGGGAAATCTCCAACATTGTTTCTGCACACCCTCCCGCCCCCCGCACACACACCCAACACAAACAGAGAAGGTTGCAGCCTGACCTGCAGGAGGTTGCTGGGATTCAGCACTGAAAGCATTGAGGGTGAACTCCTCTGTAGCGCTTGGTGAGGGTGAGTCCGGCACTCCACCCCTCAGACTGTAGTTGTGCTCATTGTGCCAGTGCTGCTGCGTGCCATCTGTTGTACTTCCCTCTTCCACTGAAGAAGAATCTTCAGCTTGTAGTTCGTTTGAAGCATTCTGGACAGAAAAAAAAGAACCATCGTGCAATTGGCAGAATCTCTGGCCTTCAGAAGGCATCCCCTTGTAGTCAGCAGTTGATGAGTTCACTTTCTCGCTTGTGCTATGAACCCCACAGGCAATAAGGCCCAGCTGGGGTGGGGAGAGGAGGGGCAGGTGCTAGGACACTCTGCTTGCTGCCTGTCCCAGGCTTGTGCTCCATACAGCAGTGCAGGGTCCTCTGTCTCAGAATGCCAGACGAGAGATCAGTTGATGCTCCATCCACTCTCCCACCCAACTTAAAGGCATAATTTTGAGGAGAAGCAGATGATACATCCCTCAGCAACATCATCATGTTAAGGGGGCAGACAGTAAGGGGCGATTTAATAAGTAGAAAGTTGGAAGGATACGTTAAATACTGCAGCAAAGCCTCAAAGTATAGAAAATAGGATTATTACAGGCTTAGGCCGGTGAAGCCAGGGTTTATGGAATTATTATAGAGGTCTGAGCAGCGGGTTTAGACTGAGAAAAGGAGGAGGATTTGATAGAAGACTGTAAGGTGGTGGGAGTGGATACAGGTGTAGTGGGCTGCGCACTGTAAGGTGGTGGGAGGGGATACAGGTGTAGTGGGCTGCGCACTGTAAGGTGGTGGGAGAGGATACAGGTGTAGTGGGCTGCACACTGTAAGGTGGTGGGAGGGGATACAGGTGTAGTGGTCTGCACACTAAGGTGGTGGGAGTGGATACAGGTGTAGTGGGCTGCGCACTGTAAGGTGGTGGGAGTGGATACAGGTGTAGTGGGCTGCGCACTGTAAGGTGGTGGGAGTGGATACAGGTGTAGTGGGCTGCACACTAAGGTGGTGGGAGTGGATACAGGTGTAGTGGGCTGCACACTAAGGTGGTGGGAGTGGATACAGGTGTAGTGGGCTGCACATTATATGCCTCATGACATGCTGTGCAACTTTGTCATGCCAGTTACATCCATCACAACACCTATGTTCAATAGCCTGGAATGTGGTGACATGTCAGTTGTGGTCATAATGAAGTAGGATTGTTGCAAAAGTCTATCTGGTTTACTCATGTCCTTCAGAACTGGCCTACATGTGACTCCCAACACCTTTTGGCTGCTCTGCTCTTGAAGATCACCACTTCTACCTGCTCCACCTTCCTGCCCACGTCCTTCAGCGTTCAATAGTCTCAAACATGGTGCATCAGCACCCACAGGCTTCAAGGCAGAGAGTCCCAAAGGATTGTCTTCCCGGTTGGGAATGACTCCTTTGTCTCAGTGTTAAGTGACAAAACTCTGTTTCTGGGCTCTCCCAATTCTCACTGCTCAGATCTGGTCCTTCAACAAGGTTCTCAGAAGGGATGCCAAATCAAAAACAAACCACTCGGGTCAAGAGGTAAATGAAGGACAGATCAGAGCAGGGCCTACAACAACGGCTACCGCATCCTTTCATCAGATCCGCAGCTTAAAGGACCTGTTGCCACCATACAGTATCCACCTTGCCCTTGCAAGATCAGCTGGAGGTCAGAGTTGATTTGCAGACCATGGATTTTGGCAATGTCTGTATTCTGCAAGGATTCTAGGGGATTTGTTGACGTAGCGGCAATTGGAAATGGGAAATAATGGGCCCAGATGAAGTTTGCAAACCATGGCCATGGGGCGGGAGGCTTACACAGGGTAAGGTAAGGTCTCTCATGTTGGCAGCAAGTGCCCTCTGCATGTCTCCAGGGGATTGATGCTCTAGGGAACCAATTTGCAATTCAACTCCCACCTACCATCTCCATCATTGCTGATTCCTGCAGTCATGCAGGTGAGATAGACTACGCATTTCGCTTTGAACATTGAAACGACTATTTCAAACTTTAATCTTTCCTTTCATGTAGCACCACAAAATTAGGCATAATAGTTACCCAATGAGATCACAATGAGATTTCAATCACAACTTACCTGCAGATCCTCCTTGGTTTCTGGGCCGTCCAGTCCCTCTCCCTGCTCTGAAAACAACAAAAGGTTCTCAGATCCAAGGGCTCAGCATACACATGTATCCCATTTCCAAAGTACGATCAGCTGCCTCACTCACGTAGAACTCGGTGCCCTAGAGCACGCTCCGTATCAGTAGCACCATTTGCTGGTTACAATGAATAACCCTCTGCCTTTCTCAACAAGCTTCCCTGGAGCAGAAAAAGCAGCCGAATCGGGAAGACACCTTTCAGCTGCTCTGCTCTTGAAGATCACCACTTCTACCTGCTCCACCTTCCTGCCCACATCCCAAGGATTTTGGATCCTTCAGCGTTCAACAGTCTCAAACATAGTGCATCAGCACCACAGGGTCCAAGGCAGAGAGTCCTAAAGGATTGTCCTCCGGGTAGGGAATGACTCCCTTGTCTCCGTGTTAAGTGACAAAACTCTGTTTCTGGGCTCTCCCAATTCTCACTGCTCAGATCTGGTCCTTCACAAGGTCCTCAGAAGGGATGCCAAATCCAAAATATTAACTGTTTCTCTCCACTAATTTTCTGTTTCTAATTTTAGATTTCTAACACCTGCAGTTTTTTTTTTTGTTTTTTGGTTCTAAAAACTTCGTTGAGTTCAGGTTGCCAGTGAAATTCAGGATAATACTTCTCTCAACAATGTTCTAATGCTTCCCAGGACCCTGAGTGGGACACTTCTGATCATAAACTCCCTTCACCTCTGAACATGGTATCCTAGATGTCCAAGTTTGTGTGTGTTGGACTGCTGGACATGTAGTCCTTTAAGTGTGTTAGTTAGTATCATTATCCAAATAACTGGCATCATCACAGCCAACTTCCCCTCCCACTTTATCCCATTTACCTCTGTTGAAATTGAAAGTCCCAAGCAGGTCCTTCGTCTCCAGGCAGCATTCCTTGAATTCCAAGGAAGTGACTTCAGTGCTCAAGTTTAAGGGCCTTGCCTCCTTCAGAGCCACAAGGACTGATGTGATTGGCTGGAACATCTCCATCACCTCCTCATCGACGCCAAACCTCAGCATAATGTCTGCCAGCCTGTGCCCGGCTCCCATCCTTTCAATAATTTGATGTGTTTGAGACAGGCCATTGGCCAGTCTAGTCTGCTGCAGCTCGTGCTGAGCCTCCAGCTCCTGCAATAACCTGTCTCCTTCACTCACTATTTCTTGTGTGATGGCAATGGCCCGTTGCTTGATTGCATATTCAATTTCATTTCTCATTAAGTCCATTCTTTCCTTCAGGGACATCACTTTTGAGTAGCTGTCAGTAAATCTATTGTAATTTTCTTCTGTTGAGTACACCATTTGTTTCAAGACTTCCTTCTCCAGCATTACCTCCTCCTCAATGCTGTGGTAACTATGACCTTTGGGAGTGTGATGAAGCAAGAGGCAGTGGCAACAGACGCCAATGGAACACGTCTTGCAGAAAAAACTGAAAATAAATCAGGTGGATCAAGAAGGTGATACAGCGATACAGTGACAAAACAACAAGCTTTTTTCTGTCCCTCAGCCCTTGGTCAGAAAACTCTTACTCCTCGGTCTAAATACATTACTGTGCAATCTGGTGTTGGACTTCCTAACCAACAGACCTCAGATAGTCAGGATGCACAACCACCCCTCCCTCCCCATCATCCTCAACACGGGTGGTCCCAGGGCAGGTGCTGCCCCTTTCTCACAGCATTTCCCATGCAAATGTAGAACTGTAGCACCTTTTCCCATCTTCCAGAGGCCCAAATAGCCCAGCCTGGTGAAGCAGTGAATCACCCGCATTTCTTCCAATTCAGTGCACTGCAGTCAGTGTTCACAATGTGGCCTGCTCTCCACTCGCGAAACAAAGCACAGATCAGGGGACTGCTTTGTGGAACACCAGAGGCCTGAGAGCACATATCTTCAAGCTAAAGGACAACTTCTACCCCCTGCAGTTATCAGATTCTTGAATGGACTTTCATACAATAATTCGGACTCTTGACATCACAATCTACCTCTTTATGATCTTTCACTTTCACTGGCACTGAACTTTCTCTGCATTGTTATTGTTTAACCTTGTTCTACTCCAATGCACTAAGCAATTGTTTGATAATAGACAATAGGTGCAGGTGTAGACCATTCAGCCCTTTGAGCCAGCACCGCCATTCACTGTGATCATGGCTGATCATCCACAATCAGTACCCCGTTCCTGCCTTCTCCCCGTATCCCTTGACTCCACTATTTTTAAGAGCGCTATCTAACTCTTTCTTGAAAGCATCCAGAGAATTGGCCTCCACTGCCTGCTGAGGCAGAGCATTCCACAGATCCACAACTCTCTGGGTGAAAAAGTCTTTCCTCAACTCCATTCTAAATGGCCTACCCCTTATTCTTAAACTGTGGCCTCTGGTTCTGGACTCCCCCAATATCAGGAACATGTTTCCTGCCTCTGGCATGTCCAATCCCTTAATAATCTTATATGTTTCAATCAGATCCCCTCTCATCCTTCTAAATTCCAGTGTATTTCAACATATGACAATCCTGCCACCCCAGGAATTAACCTCGTGAACCTACGCTGCACTCCCTCCATAGCAAGAATGTCCTTCCTCAAATTTGGAGACCAAAACTGCACACAATACTCCAGGTGTGGTCTCACCAGGGCTCTGTACAACTGCAGAAGGACCTCTTTGCTCCTATACTCAACTCCCCTTGTTATGAAGGCCAACATGCCATTAGCTTTCTTCACTGCCTGCTGTACCTGCATGCTTACTTTCAGTGACTGATGAACAAGGACACCAAGATCTCATTGTACTTCCCCTTTTCCAAACTTGACACCATTCAGATAGTAATCTGCCTTCCTGTTCTTGCCACCAAAGTGGATAACCTCACATTTATCCATATTAAACTGCATCTGCCATGCATCTGCCCACTCACCCAGCCTGTCCAAGTCATCCTGCATTCTCATAACATCCTCCTCACATTTCACACTGCCACTCAGTGAATTGTGTGAACAGTGGGCAAGACAAGCATTTCTCGGTACATGTGACAAAATAAACACATTGCAATTGCAAATGAGTGCCCCTGAACTCCATCCCACTCTCACACTGACCATTTTGCCTGTGGCCTACCAGACTTAATGCTGACTTCTGCAGCTTTCTGTGACTCCTTTCTCTGCATTGAAACCAGCCATTTCTGCTGCAAGTCAAAGGGTATGGGGTGAAAGCAGGGGAGTGGGGATGACTGAATGAAGTGGATCAGCCATGATTGAATGGCAGAGCAAACTCGATGGGCCGAATGGCCTGCTTCTGCTCCTAAATCTTATGGTCTAGGTCATTCACTGTAACATTCGTTCAGTCTCTCTCTCTCCACAGCCTGCTAGTGGCACTGTGCATGCTCCTCAGTACAATTATAGTATCATAGAGTCATGAACTATTACTCTACCCATTCTCTGTAACTGAACAATAGCCCTCCACAACCTTCCCATCCATGTAGTTAACCAAACTTCTTTTAAATGTTGGAATCAAACCCCCGTTCACCACTTCTGCTGGCAGCTTGTTCCACACTCACACTGTACAAGTCTTACCCTGGTTGGTGCTCTCAAAGTGCAACACCTTATTTTTCTATATTAAATTCCATCTACCACTTTTTTTAGCCCATTTTTCCAGCTGGTCCAGATCCTGTTGCAAGCTTTGATAGCTGTCCTTGCTATCCACTACACCCTCAGTTGAGTCAGTTGCGTTGTCTTGTTGGCCTCCTCCTGTGCTGTACAGTATTTATGCATCTATTATTCTTTCTATACTTCCTGCATGTGGACAAAGTATAGGACATCCCCACACATCCCCACAGATCCTACACTTCCGGTCCATTCCAGGAAACACAGATATTGGTTAATACTCTTTAATAAATCACACCAATATTCTAACAAACAAAAGTTCTCACTTACAGATTATATGAGAATAAGATCAGCATAATTTTATAACTGAATAGTCTTGATGAGACATGGCTGAAACCTCCATTAAACCCCAGTAACAAACCTGCTTCACCCATACAGAACACATAGCCCGACATG
Organism: Mobula birostris; assembly: GCF_030028105.1. Classification (NCBI taxonomy): domain Eukaryota; kingdom Metazoa; phylum Chordata; class Chondrichthyes; order Myliobatiformes; family Myliobatidae; genus Mobula; species Mobula birostris. The sequence continues at coordinate 60,943,083 of NC_092394.1, forward strand.
GATTAATTTATTATGTTCTCTATGTATGTTGTGATGTCATCTTCAACTCTCACTTCGTTATTTTGAGGTACCCACCGGCTTCAATCACACCGGTGCCCAAGCAGAATGCAGTAACCTACCTCCATGACTATCACCCAGTAACACTATAGACACTCCATGACGGTCGCCCAGTGGCACTGTAGTCACTCCATGACTGTTGCCCAGTGGCACTGTGGTCACTCCATGACGGTCGCCCAGTGGCACTGTGGTCACTCCATGACGGTCGCCCAGTAACACTGTGGTCACTCCATGACGGTCGCCCAGTAACACTGTAGTCACTCCATGACAGTCGCCCAGTGGCACTGTGGTCACTCCATGACGGTCGCCCAGTGGCACTGTGGACACTCCATGACGGTCGCCCAGTGGCACTGTGGACACTCCATGACGGTCGCCCAGTAACACTGTAGTCACTCCATGACGGTCGCCCAGTGGCACTGTGGTCACTCCATGACGGTTGCCCAGTGGCACTGTGGTCACTCCATGACGGTTGCCCAGTGGCACTGTGGTCACTCCATGACTGTTGCCCAGTGGCACTGTGGTCACTCCATGACAGTCGCCCAGTAACACTGTAGTCACTCCATGACTGTTGCCCAGTGGCACTGTGGTCACTCCATGACGGTCGCCCAGTGGCACTGTGGTCACTCCATGACGGTCGCCCAGTGGCACTGTGGTCACTCCATGACTGTTGCCCAGTAACACTGTGGTCACTCATGATGGTCGCCCAGTGGCACTGTGGTCACTCCATGACGGTCGCCCAGTGGCACTGTGGTCACTCCATGACGGCCGCCCAGTGGCACTGTGGTCACTCCATGACGGTCGCCCAGTGGCACTGTGGTCACTCCATGACGGTCGCCCAGTGGCACTGTGGTCACTCCATGACGGTCGCCCAGTGGCACTGTGGTCACTCCATGACTGTTGCCCAGTGGCACTGTAGTCATTCCATGACTATCACCCTGTCGTACTACTGTGATGAAGCGCTTTGCCATCTTATTGACTCGTCATCTGGATAATGAAGGTGCACACATCAACATGCTCTTCATTAACTACAACTCAGAATTCAACACTATCACCTATTCCTCTAAACCCTTTCCTATCCATGTGCTGTACCTGTCCAAGTGTCTTTTAAATATTGTTAATATACCTGCCTCAACCATGGCAGCTCATTCCATACACCGGCCATTACCTAGGTGTAAAAGTTGCCCCTCAAGTTCCTATTAAATCTCTCCCCCCTTGGCACCGTAGCACTGTGAGTTGTGCATCGCTTTACAGCACCAGCCAGTAATTAACGATCAGGGTTCAATTCCTGCCACAGCCTGTAAGGAGTTAATACGTTCTCCCTGTGAACACAGGGGTTTCCTCTGGGTGCTCTGGTTTCCTCCAGTATACATTCCAAAGTGGTACGGGGTAGGGTTAGTGAGATATAAACATACTATGCTGATTCCGGAATAGTGGTGACACTTGGGAGCTACCCTCAGTCCAATTCTCACTGATTTCACTGTATGTTTCAATGTACATGTGACAAATAAAACTAATCTTTAATCTTTCATTCTCTCATCTTAAACCTGTGCTTTCCAGTTCCAGATTCCCCAACCCTGGGAAAAATACCTTATCTATGCCCCTTATAATGGTATCCATCTCCGTAAGACCACCTCTCCTTAGCTCCGATGAAAAAACTTGCTCAACCACCCTCCATAACGCAGTCCCATAAGTCCCAGCAACAGTCATGTAAATCTCCTCTTTCGAGCTTAATGGCATCTTTCCATCATAGAAGACACTGATAATAGATATGAAACTGATTCTGAAACCTTCCTATAGTAGGGAGACCAAAACCAAACACAATTTTACAAATGCTGTTTCACTAATGTCTATACAACTGCAACATACCATTCGAACCTCTGTATTCAATGCCTTGCCAGATGAAGCCCAGCGTGCCAATGCCTTCTTCACTACCCAATCTGCCTGTAACACCAGGGAACCTTGTATCTATCTATTCTCCACCACCATTGACTGTAAAAATCCTACCTGTTGCCTTCCCGGAATGTAACACATTCTATTCTGGAGTATTTTGTGCAGTTTTGGTCCCCTAATCTGAGGAAAGACATCCTTGCCATAGAGGGAGTACAAAGAAGGTTCACCAGATTGATTCCTGGGATGGCAGGACTTTCATATGATGAAAGACTGCATTGGAATTTAGAAGATTGAGGGGGGATCTGATTGAAACGTATAAAATCCTAAAGGGATTGGACAGGCTAGATGCAGGAAGATTGTTCCCGATGTTGGGGAAGTCCAGAACGAGGGGTCACAGTTTGAGGATAAAGGGGAAGCCTTTTAGGACTGAGATTAGGGAAAAGCTTCTTCACACAGAGAATCTGTGGAATTCTCTGCCACAGGAAACAGTTCAGGCCAGTTCATTGGCTATATTTAAAAGGGAGTTAGATATGGCCCTTGTGGCTACGGGGATCAGGGGGTATGGAGGGAAGGCTGGTGCAGGGTTCTGAGTTGGATGGTCAGCCATGATCATAATAAATGGCGGTGCAGGCTCAAAGGGCTGAATGGCCTACTCCTGCATCTATTTTCTGTGTTTCTATGTTCCTATTTAACAGAATTAAACTCCATTTACCATTCCACAGCCCATTTACCCAGCTGATGTAAATCCCTCTCTTCACTGTCTGTGACATCAACTATTTTAGTGTGATCTGCAAACTTGCTAACTATGCCTAGTACATTCTCGCCCAGGTCATTCACAGTACACACAGCAATGAGCCCAGCACTGACCCCTGGGGAACACCATGAGTCATGGGCCTCCAAACTAAAAAACAACCTACTACCATCACTCTGTTTCCTACCATCAAGCCAATTCTGCATCCAATTAGCCAACTCTCCCAGGATCCAACTTCACGCAGCACGTGAGCTGTACAACCAGAGGGGAGAGGACTCTGGATTTGATGTACGCTAACGTTAAGGATGCATACAGCTCCTCTCCCCTCCCCCCACTGGGAAGGTCAGATCACAACCTGGTGCATCTGAAACCCTGCTACGTGTCTCTGGTGAAGAGTAAACCTGCAACCTCAAGGACAGTGAGGAAATGGTCAGAGGAGGCTTATGAGGCGCTCCAGGGTTGTTTTGAGGTGACAGACTGGCAGGCACTCTGTGAGCCACATGGAGAGGATATTGATGGGCTCACAGAGTGCATCACTGATTACATCAACTTCTGTGTGGACTGCAATGTTCTGACAAGAACTGTCCTTTGTTATTCAAAAAACAAGCCATGGGTGACAAAGGACATTAAGGACATCCTGAACGCTAAAAAGAGGGCGTTTAGATATAGAAATAGGGAGGAGCTGAGGGCAATACAGAGGGACCTGAAAGCCAGGATCAGGGAGGCTAAAGACAGGTACAGGAGGAAACTTGAGTGGAAACTCCAGCAGAACAACATGAGAGAGGTCTGGAGGGGAATGAGGACCATCACTGGGTTCCGGCAAACTAGCAACAGAGGAGCTGAAAGCAGTGTGGACAGGGTCAATGAACCTAACCTGTTCTTTAACAGATTTGACATTGTGGCCCCTGCCCATCCCCCACGAGCCATCTGTTGTTGGCCCCCAACCAACACATATTCCACTTTCCCCTCCTACCCCTCCTCACAGTCCCCCACCCTGCTCTCATGACTATACCCCTTCCCCACACGAAACCACCACAGTGGGCTTCACAGCTGAACAGGTGAGAAGACAGCTGAAACGTCTCAACCCAAGCAAGGCTGCAGGACCGGATGGTGTCAGTACCAGGGTGCTCAAAGCCTGTGCCCCTCAGCTATGTGGAGTACTTCGCCATGTATTCAACCTGAGCCTGAGGCTCCGGAGGGTTTCTGTACTGTGGAAAACGTCCTGCCTCGTCCCTGTGCCGAAGACGCTGCGCCCTGGGGGCCTCAATGACGTCAGACCGGTGGCATTGACCTCCCACATCATGAAGACCCTGGAGAGAGTTGTTCTGGAGCTGCTCCAGCCTATGGTTAGGCCACACTTAGATCCCCTCCAGTTCGCCTACCACCCCCGACTAGGAGTTGAGGATGCCATCGTCTACCTGCTGGACCGTGTCTACGCCCACCTGGACAAGCCAGCAAGCACTGTGAGGGTCATGTTTTTTGACTTCTCCAGTGCGTTCAACACCATCCGCCCTGCTCTGCTGGGGGAGAAGCTGACAGCGATGCAGGTGGATGCTTCCCTGGTATTATGGATTCTTGATTGCCTGACTGGCAGACCGCCATACGTGTGCTTGCAACACTGTGTGTTCGACAGACTGATCAGCAGCACTGGGGCTCCACAGGGGACTGTCTTGTCTCCCTTTCTCTTCACCATTTACAGCTCGGACTTCAACTACTGCACAGAGTCTTGTCATCTTCAGAAGTTTTCGGATGACTCTGCCATAGTTGGATGCATCAGCAAGGGAGATGAGGCTGAGTACAGGGCTACAGTAGGAAACTTTGTCACATGGTGTGAGCAGAATTATCTGCAGCTTAATGTGAAAAAGACTAAGGAGCTGGTGGTAGACCTGAAGAGAGCTAAGGTACCGGTGACCCGTTTCCATCCAGGGGGTCAGTGTGGACATGGTGGAGGATTACAAATTGACAATAAACTGGACTGGTCAAAGAACACTGAGGCTGTCTACAAGAAGGGTCAGAGCCGTCTCTATTTCCTGAGGAGACTGAGGTCCTTTAACATCTGCCGCACGATGCTGAGGATGTTCTACGAGTCTGTGGTGGCCAGTGTTATCATGTTTGCTGTTGTGTGCTGGGGCAGCAGGCTGAGGGACACCAACAGAATCAACAAACTCATTCGTAAGGCCAGTGATGTTGTGGGAATGGAACTGGGCTCTCTCACGGTGGTGTCTGAAAAGAGGATGCTGTCCAAGTTGCATGCCACCTTGGTCAATGTCTCCCATCCACTACATAATGTATTGGGTGGGCACAGGAGTACATTCAGCCAGAGACTCATTCCACCAAGATGTAGCACTGAGCATCATAGGAAGTCATTCCTGCCTGTGGCCATCAAACTTTACAACTCCTCCCTTGGTGGGTCAGACACCCTGAGCCAATCGGCTGGTCCTGGACTTATTTCCTGGTATAATTTACATATTACTATTTAACTATTTATGGTCTTATTACAATTTATTATTTATGGTGCAACTGTAACGAAAACCAATTTCCCCCAGGATCAATAAGGTATGACTATGACCATGACTATCCCATGAAATCTAACTCTCCAGAGTCCACAATGCACAACCTTATCAAAGACCCTTTGTAAGTCCATACAGATCATGCCGACCGTCCTGTCCTTATGGAACTTTTTATTAATTCTTCAAACAACTCAGGTTCATGAGACATGATCTCCCAAACACAAAGCCATGCTGACTATCCCTAAATAACCCACCTTTCTAAATGTCTGTATAACTTATCCATCAGAACACCCTCCTGTAATTACTGTTCTTTGTAGCCGTCAATGACTCATATCCTACCAGTATATTTATTGCAAGGCCCCATTCCCATACCTTGGTATTTATACAGATTTAATACATCTGCTTTCTTTACAATCTGCTTTCCTAGTTGACAGCAAAGAAGTCTTTGCTACAACAGTCCTGGGCTGAGCTTGCTCAGCCTTCAGTTCTGGGATCAATCCTACTCACTACTCAAGTGTTCTGAATCCCAGTAAAGCAGCTGCACACCAGGGGAATATGACTGGACTGACCCGGCTGCTGGAACCATGCAGCACTGATTCTACCTGATCTGTTGCTCCTTGCGTTCTTCACAAATGGACTGGAACCATGCAACACTGACTCTAGACACTAGAATACTAACAGTACAGTACAGGCCCTTCAGCCCTCGATGTTGTGCCGATTGTGACAGAAGTACACATAGACTAAGATGTTAACTGTCCTGTGCTAACACAAGTGGGATCATCAGTTGATCTGCCACCTGTCTTCAGGAGAGAGAGAGATAAGTAAGACAATGGAGCAGCATTTGAAAATGTTAATGAGGAGACGAGAGAGTTTAACGGAAGGAGACACCGATCTGAGTATTGTCAAGACCGGCTGCTTTGAACCCTGAACTGTTTGAAGTCTGAGGGACAAGCGATACCCCAACAGGAGGGATAAAAAGGGACAGGTTCGCTAAGGCAACAGACACCACTCACGACACCACGAGGTAACGAGACCCTGGAAGTGGTGCGCCCCAAGTCGGTGGGAGTTTTGGAGGGCTAGTCACGGGACCAGCCACAGACGCACAGGGTGGAAAGATACGGTCGGCGGGAACCTGGTGTGCGTGTCCGCCCTTGCCTGGGTGCCGGGTTCACCGCCGAGGAGCGATCGTATCTGGAACGGAGGGGTCACAGTCGGTGACCTCAGAAGACATTACAAAGGGCTCGCCCGAAAGCTGACTGCGAGGAATATCGAAGGTCTGTTTGGAATCCGATTTGAATATTCATTCGTTCTCTATCTCTCTCTCTCCAACGGCACAACTGCGATTACTGCGAACTGAACTAAACTGAGCTCTGTGTCACTTGTGATTGATTATTTTACCCCTAGACTGCGATAGAGCTGATTGACCCTATTATCCTAGTTCTGTGTACATGTGTGTTTATTCATTGCTAACTTGTTGCATTTATATAGAGTACTGTGTTGCTTATTTCTTTAATAAAACTTTCTTAGTTCCAGTAATCCAGACTCCAACTGAGTGGTCCATTTCTGCTGGTTTGGCAACCCAGTTATGGGGTACGTAACACAACTAATATATTCCTTTAAAACAAAGTACAAAATCCACTCTACCCTGTAACCCTCTATTTTTCTTTCATCCATGTGCCTGTCCAACAGGCTCTTAAATACCCCTAATGTTTTAGCCTCCACCACCATCCCTGGCAAGTCATTCCAGGCACCCACAACCCTCTGTGTAAAAAAAAAAACTTAGCCCTGATACCTCCCCTAAACTTCCCTCCCTTAACTTTGTACATATGCTCTCTGGTGTTTGCTATTCGTGCCCTGGGAAACAGGTACTGGCTATCCACCCTATCTATGCCTCTCATAATCTTGTAGACCTCGATCAAGTCCCCTCTCATCTTCTATGCTCCAAAGAGAAAAGTCCCAGCTCTGCTAACCTTGCCTCATAAGACTTGTTTTCCAATCCAGGCAACATCCTGGTAAATCTCCTCTGCACTCTCTCCATAGCTTCCACATCCTTCCCATAATGAGGTGACCAGAACTGAACACAATACTATAAGTGTGGTCTCACCAGAGATTTGTAGAATTGCAACATGACCTCTCTACTCTTGAACTCAATACCCTATTAATGAAGCCGAGCATCCCACAGGCCTTCTTAACTATCCTATCAACCTGCGCAGTGACCTTGAGGGATGTATGGATTTGAACCCCAAGGTCCCTCTGTTCATCCACACTCTTAAGTAACCGACCATTAACCCTGTACTCAGCCTTCTGGTTTGTCCTTCCAAAATGCATCACCTCACACTTATCCGGATTGAACTCCATCTGCCACTTTTCTGCCCAACTCTGCATCCTGTCTAAATCCTCTTGTAACCTGCGACAACCTACAGCTCCATTCACAACTCCTCCAATCTTCATGTCATCCGCAAATTTACTCACCCATCCTTCCGCCTCTTCATCCAGGTCATTTATAAAAATCACAAAGAGCAGGGGTCCCAGGACAGATCCTTGCGGCACTCCACTAGTCACCGACCTCCAGGCAGAATACTTTCCTTCCACTACTACCCTCTGCTTTCTTGCTGTAAGCCAATTTTTTATCCAAACAGCCAAGGTACCACTGATCCCATGCCTCATGACTTTCTGGATGAGTCTCTCGTGGGGGACCTTGTCAAATGCCTTGCTAAAATCCATGTAGACTACATCTACCGCCCTACCCTCATCAAATTATTTTGTTACCTCTTCAAAAAAACTCAATTAGGCTCGTGAGGCACGACCTTCCCTTCACAAAGCCATGTTGACTATCCTCGAGTAGACTGTACTTCTCCAAGTGCTCGTAGATCCTATCTTTAAGAATTCTTTCCAATAGTTTGCAGACCACTGATGTGAAACTCACCGGTCTATAGTTCCCAGGATTCTCCCTTTTACCTTTTTTAAACAAGGAAACTACATTTGCCATTCTCCAATCCTCCAGCACCTCCCCTGCAGCCAAAGAGGATTCAAAGATCATAGCTACTGCTCCAGTGCTCTCACCTCCCACAGTAACCTGGGGTATATCAATCTTGATGTTTTTAAGAAGATCCAACACTACTTCTTCCTTAATCTCCACACTGACCAGCACACAGGCCTATTCTATTTCGACCTCACCCTGAACAAGGTCCTTTTCACTTGTGAATACTGAAGCAAAGTATTCATTTAGGACCTCCCCAACCTCCTCCGCCTCCAGGCACATGTTGCCTTCTTTATCCTTTAACAGCTTCACCTTCATTCTTGTCATCCTTCTGTTCTTCACATACGCATAGCACGCCTTGGGGTTCTCCTTAATGCTACATGCCAAGGCCTTCTCATGCCCCCTTTGAGTTCTCCTAAGTCCTTTCTTAAGCTCCTTCCTGGCTACCCTATATTTCTCATGAGCCCCTCCTGCTTCCTGCTTTTTATATCTAACATATGCTTCCTTCTTCCTCTTGACGAGTTGCCTCACGTGTTTCGTCAGCCACGGTTCCCTTTTCCTACTATATTTTCCTCGTCTCAGTGGGACAAACCTATCCTGAACCCAGCACAAGTGGTCCTAAACTTCCTCCACATTACTTCTGTGCTTTCACCCTTGAACATCTGTTTCCAATTTACTCTCGCTAGTTCCTGCCTCATCCCTTTATAGTTAGCCCTTCTCCAGTTAAGCACTCTCCCATTTTGTCTGTTTTTATCCTTTTCCATAGCTATGCTGAAGCTAAGGGAGTTGTGGTCATTCTCACCAAAATGTTCCCCCACCAAGAGGTCTGCCGCCTGACCAGGTTCATTACCCAGAACTAGATCCAGTATGGCCTCTCATCTCATCAGCCGGTCCACATACTGTGTCAGAAATCCTTCTTGAACACACCTGACAAATTCAGCCCCATCTGTCCCCCTTGCAGTCAGGAGATGCCAGTCAATATGAGGGAAGTTGAAATCACCCATAACTACAACCCTGTATTTCCTGCACCATTCTAAAATCTGCCTGCTTATCTGCTCCTCAGTGTCCCGTGGGTTATTTGGGGGCCTATAGACTACTCCCAGCACAGTGATTGATCCCTTCCTATTTCTGACTTCTACCCACACCGACTCAGTGGACACTCCCTCTGCAGCCCTTTCTATAGCCGTGACTATCCCTGACCAGTAATGCTACTCCCCCCCTTTTCTACCTCCCATTCTATTCCTTTAAAACACCTAAACCCCGGTACCTGCATCAGCCAATCCTGCCCTTCCTCCAGCCAAGTTTCAGTAACGGCCACAACATCATAATTCCACATACCATTACATGCTCTAGGTTCGTCCCCTTTATTCCTAATACTCCTAGCGTTGAAATAGACACATTTCAACCCCTCTAAGTGGCTACATTTATGTTTTGTCCCCTGCCTGTCCTTCCTCACTAACTCAGAACACACAGCATCGTGCCCTTGTCCTTCTACCCTAATCTCTGCCCTCACATTCTGATTCCCACCCCTCTGCCAAACTAGATTAAACCCTCCCCAACAGCTCCAGCAAACCTGCCCGCCAGGATATTGGTTCCTTTCCAGTTCAGGTGCAGCCCTTCCTTTTTGTACAGGTCAGACCTTCCTCAGAAGAGATCCCAATGATCCAGAAATATGAACCCCTGCCCCCTGCACCAGCTCTTCAGCCACACATTCATCTGCCATAACTTCCTGTTCCTACCCTGTCTGTCTCGTGGCACAGGCAGCAATCCCGAGATTACCACCCTTGAGGTCCTGCTTTTTAACTTCTTTCCTAACTCCCTATATTCCTTCTTCAGGACTTCATCTCTACTCCTATCTATGTCATTGGTCCCCACATGGACCACGACATCTGGCTGCTCATCCTCTCTCCTGAGAATACCGAGAACTCGATCCGAGATATCATGGACCCTGGCACCAGGGAGGCAACAGACCATCTGGGATTCTTGATCTCTCCCACAGAACCTCTTATCTGTCCCCCTAACTATCAAATCCCCTATCACTACTGCTCTCCTCTTTTCCCTCCTTCCCTTCCGAGCTGAGGGTCCAGTCTCGGTGCCAGAGACGTGACCACGACAACTTGTCCCTGGTAGGTCGTCCCCACCAATAGTATCCAAAACAGTATACTTATTGTTGATGGGAACGGCCACGGGGTGCTCTGCTCATTCTGTCTATTCCCCTTCCCTCTCCTGACAATCACCCAGCTACCTGTCTCCTGACTTTTAGGGGTGACTATCTCCCTGAAACTCCTGTCTATTACTGCCTCTGCCTCCCGAATGATCCGAAGTTCATCCAGCTTCAGTTCCCTAACTCGGTTTAACAGGAGCCGCAGCTGGATGCACCTTTTGCAGGTGTTGTTATCAGAGACAATTGTGCTGTCCCTGACTTCCCACATCCTACAATCGGAGCACTGGACTGCCCTAACTGCTGCCTCCATTACCAACTCCTAAGTTAATTAAATTAATTAAAGGAGCTTACCCAGCCTTACCTCACTGGGAGCAAGCTCATCCTCAGCCTCTGGAGCCAAAGCCTCAAAGCTCCACTCCTACCCTGAGCCACTCACTCACTGGCCGCTCTGCACTGATTCTACCTGATCTGTTGCTCTTTGTGTTCTGCACAAATTGACTGGAACCATGCAACACTGATTCTACCTGATCTGTTGCTCCTTGTGTTCTGCACAAATGGACTGCTTCTTGTTCTTTGCAATGTCTGCAAACTCCTCACAGCTGAGCGCCTTCAGGTCATCAAAGGACATCACCACATGCCTGTACTTCTTCGTCAGAAGCTGGTGGCTGTCGCAGCACCTCAGGCACAGGAACTGATCGCACTCGAAGCAGACAGAAGTGGCAGGCTCCTCATTGCTATGTGCCAGGCAGACACTGCAGCAGATGTTGAGCCCAGAGCCAATCCTCTGCCACATCTGCAGGGTGCTCACCAGGTAGGCCAAGAGCGTGTTGTCTTGTATTTTGGTGACATCCCTGTCTGAGGGGGCACTGCAGATGGGGCAGCCGGTGAAGTTCTGCTCTGCCCACACAATCTGCAGGCATTCCAGGCAAGCACTGTGCAGGCACGGAAGTAGCTTGGGTCTCCTCAGTTGGTTATGACAAACTCCACATGTCACACTTTCATCTGACAGACTGGTAGCTGATCCAGGTTCCATTACCTTCATTCATTCAGAAGAAAAAAAATAAACATATCGTCTGAGAACAATGAATGCAAAAGTTATATTAGTATTCAATTGCACCAGCACCTCAAAAGGCTAAGGAAATCTGGTAGGTCCCTGACAACCCTCACCAAATTTTACAGATGCACCATAGAAAGCATCACAACTCAGTATGGCAACTTTGCTGCCCAAGACTGCAGAGAGAAGTGAATGTGGTGTACTATCAGCCTCTCCTCCACTGACTCCGTCTACATTTCCCACCACATCAGCGAAGCAGCCAACATAACCAAGGCCCCTCCCAGCCTATTCATTCGCTCATCTACACATTCCACCCCCCCCCCCCCCCAGGAGATACATCAGCTCAGAAGCACAAGCCACTAGACTCGAGGATAACTTCTACCCCACTACTATTAGACTCTTGAATGGACATCTTATATGAACTCTTGACCTCCCCGTCTACCCCATCATAGCCACTGCACTTTATTTGTCCCCCTGCACTGCACTTTCTCATTAGATGTTGCAACAATCACAAAATGCTGGAGGCCAGGCAGCATCTATTCTCAGCACCTTACAGCAGGACTGGTTTCTGCATTCTGTGTTTCTGTTTACTATCTTGATGCCTTGACTTATCAATCTTCGCCTTAAATACACCCAATGACTTGGCCTGCACAGCTGCCTGTGAAATGAATTCCACAGATTCACCACCCTCTGACTAAAGAAATTCCTTCTTATCTCCATCCTAAATGGTCACCCCCATTTCTGAGGCTGTGCCCTGTGGTCCTAGACTCCCCCATAATATCCAGGCCTTTCAATATTCGATATGTTTCAATGAGACTCGCCCCTCATTCTTCTAAATTCCATGAGTACAGGCCCAGAGCCATCAATTGCTCCTTGCTTTTATATTGTAGTCCCTTCGAGATGAATATTAACATTGTATTTCCTTTCCTCACCACTGGCTCAACCTGCAAGTTAACCTTTAGGGAATACAGCATGTGGAATCCCAAGTACCTTTACACTTCTGATTTTTGAATTTGCTCCCCATTTAGAAAATAGTCCATGATTTTGTTCCTGCTAGCAAAGTGCATGATCACACTCTTCCCAACACCGTATTCCATCTGCCACTTGTTTGCACACTGTTACACTGCAACTCATCCCACTGACAGCAATTTTGCTCCATCATCTACCTGTCCCTCCTCAGTCTCATTACAGTGCCTCTGCTTGAATACCAACTGTTGCCTCCTCAGCCCTATCACTGAGGTTCCCAAATCCCTGCCAAATTAGCTTAAAGCCTCCCCTCAGGTTCAGGTGTAACTTGCCACTTTTATACAGGTCATGCCTTCCCCAGAACAGATCGCAACGACCCAAAAACATGAAACCATAGCCCCCTGCACCAGGTCCTCAGCCATAGGACAGAGACAGAGGTTGATTATGTACTCAAATATCAATCTCTGTCTCTATCCCCCTGAATCAAGGAACTGCATATACCTCTTCAAGCCCGGCCTGTTCACTTTGCTCCATTTTCCAGCACTAGTCCTCTGTATCTAATTCCCCAAACATTCAGAATTCTAATGAGTTCTGTTTCGGTGGAGAATGAGGAGCCTCTATCAAAGGTGCCTGCCACCCTGTCAGCAAAGAAACTTTCTCCCAAACGGGCTACCCCTTGTTCTGAAAGTGACCTCCAGCTCCCAGCTTAGAAACATCCCAGAACTGTATTCCCTGCGTCCAGCCTGATGAACTCTGCAACTAATTTGTAACCTTGAACCAGATCACCCTTCATTCTTTCAAAATCTGTGGAGAATCCAGTCTCCCTCATCTCTCCTCCCACAGTAGGACCTGCCTGTGGAAGTATGTTCCTTTCTGTAAACAATACTCCAGCTGTTATCCCACAATACTACCCTTTTTACTCAAATCCTCTGGTAGCCAGAGGCCTCTATGCTATTTTCCTTACTAATCATAAACACAAACTGTAGTGTTTTGGCCTAAAATGTCAACCATTTATTCCCCTCCACGGATGCTGCCTGACCTGCTCAGTTTCTCTGTGCTGCTTTACCAATCACTTGCCTGACTCTTCGATCCCTTTGAATGTGGACAGCACCGAGTTTCTCCTTTAAGACCTAAACTCCCACATCAACCTATCAACCAGGTGATTTCATCCAGAAGTCCCCACAAATAAACTGCAAGGTCCATGGCAAGATCGATTGGGAGATCAAGACTTAGTTAATGAGATAGAAGCTATCCTTGAATCTAGTGATTTGTGCTTCGACAGATCTTCAGTCACTGCTCTCCACCTCCCTCTCTCTGCCGCCGGCGAGGAAGGCTCTTCTCTCTGAGGAAGGGGCGCGGGGCTGTTGGCCGTTTAACAATGGTCGCTAACTTCAAACAGAAATCAGGCAAATTCCTTCCATCGCCGGGGGAGGGTCACTTCCTCAGGGGTGATGGAAGCCGAGACAGAGGGAGAGCGGGATTCCCCAGCCGGGTGGGTGCAGGGAACAGGAGTAGAGGTGCGCCATCAGCGGCAATCCGGTAAATCCGGTGGGCCGGGCCGTATGATGAACCGCGCATAGCCGGTGCTGCCTCCCGGAATGGGGCCGAGCACTTACCAGCGCCGCCGAGGCGAGAGAAGGGTGACCGCTGCTCCCCAAGGCCCAGCCTTCGATTCGATCTGGGGAAGGGGAAATGAAAGTGAAAGGAAAAGCTGGCGGCTTCCGGCTGGTCCGCACTCGGCAGCTCCAGCGGCCCAGAGCCCCTTCAGACTCCCGCTGTCCGCACAGCTGCCTACCGCCCGGCCCGCACAGCCCCCGACCGCCGCCCGGCCCGCACAGCCCCCGACCCCCGCCCGGCCCGCACAGCCCCCGACCGCCGCCCGGCCCGCACAGCCCCCGACCCCCGCCCGGCCCGCACAGCCCCCGACCCCCGCCCGGCCCGCACAGCCCCCGACCGCCGCCCGGCCCGCACAGCCCCCGACCCCCGCCCGGCCCGCACAGTCCCCGACCGCCGCCCGGCCCGCACAGCCCCCGACCCCCGCCCGGCCCGCACAGCCCCCGACCGCCGCCCGGCCCGCACAGCCCCCGACCCCCGCCCGGCCCGCACAGTCCCCGACCGCCGCCCGGCCCGCACAGCCCCCGACCGCCGCCCGGCCCGCCCGGCCCGCACAGCCCCCGACCGCCGCCCGGCCCGCCCGGCCCGCACAGCCCCCGACCGCCGCCCGGCCCGCACAGCCCCCGACCCCCGCCCGGCCCGCACAGCCCCCGACCCCCGCCCGGCCCGCACAGCCCCCGACCGCCGCCCGGCCCGCACAGCCCCCGACCGCCGCCCGGCCCGCCCGGCCCGCACAGCCCCCGACCGCCGCCCGGCCCGCACAGTCCCCGACCGCCACCCGGCCCGCCCGGCCCGCACAGCCCCCGACCGCCGCCCGGCCCGCACAGCCCCCGACCCCCGCCCGGCCCGCACAGCCCCCGACCCCCGCCCGGCCCGCACAGCCCCCGACCGCCGCCCGGCCCGCACAGCCCCCGACCGCCGCCCGGCCCGCCCGGCCCGCACAGCCCCCGACCGCCGCCCGGCCCGCACAGTCCCCGACCGCCGCCCGGCCCGCACAGCCCCCGACCCCCGCCCGGCCCGCACAGCCCCCGACCCCCGCCCGGCCCGCCCGGCCCGCACAGCCCCCGACCGCCACCCGGCCCGCACAGCCCCCGACCGCCGCCCGGCCCGCACAGCCCCCGACCGCCGCCCGGCCCGCACAGCCCCCGACCGCCGCCCGGCCCGCCCGGCCCGCACAGCCCCCGACCGCCGCCCGGCCCGCACAGCCCCCGACCCCCACCCGGCCCGCCCGGCCCGCACAGCCCCCGACCCCCGCCCGGCCCGCACAGTCCCCGACCGCCGCCCGGCCCGCACAGTCCCCGACCGCCGCCCGGCCCGCACAGCCCCCGACCGCCACCCGGCCCGCCCGGCCCGCACAGTCCCCGACCGCCGCCCGGCCCGCACAGCCCCCGACCGCCGCCCGGCCCGCCCGGCCCGCACAGCCCCCGACCGCCGCCCGGCCCGCACAGCCCCCGACCGCCGCCCGGCCCGCCCGGCCCGCACAGCCCCCGACCGCCGCCCGGGCCGCACAGCCCCCGACCGCCGCCCGGGCCGCACAGCCCCCGACCCCCGCCCGGCCCGCACACCTTTAACCAAAGGCAATCGGAAGTTTGGAGGGGACTTCAATCAGGTCCACCTCCCAAAGATAAAAAGAGAGCAGCAGGTTGCAGCAGTGAGGAAGAGCTTTGACCAGCAATCATCGGCATTTGGGATTGATTAGAAATGCAAATTAAAGGAGGACTACAGCTGTGAGAAATTCATACGGCTGCAGCTTCTAGCAAACCACGTTAATGAGTTGCAGCTGGAACTGGATGAACTCTGGATCATTCGAGAGGCTGAATGGATGATAGGGCATATAGAGAGATAGTTACACCCAAGGTGCAGGACACAGGAGACTGGGTGACAGTCAGGAAGGGGAAAGGGGTTAAGGAGCCAGTGCAGAGTATCCCTGTGGCAATCCCCCTCAACAATAGATATCACTTGGGATACTGTCGTGAGGGGGGGAAATGTCCTTACGGAGGAGAGTCACATTGGGTGGGTCTCTGGCCCTGAGTCTGCCCCGTAACTCTGAAGGAAAGGGGGAAGGGGAGAAGATGCATGCTGTGGTGATAGGGGATTCATTGGTTAGAGGAACGGGCAGCAGGTTCTGTGAGCGAGAACAAGTTTCACAGATGGCATATTGCCTCCCGGGCACCAGGGTCCAGGATATCTCAGATCAAGTCCTCAGCATTCTTAAGTGGGAGGGTGATCAGCCAGAGGTTGTGGTCTATGTAGGTACCGATGATGTGGATGGGATGAGTGATGAGGTTCTAAATAGGGGGTTCAGGGAGTTAGGTGCTAAGTTAAAGGGTCGGACCTCCAGGGTTGTGATCTCAGGATTGCTATCCTTGCCACATGCAAGTGAGGTGGGAACTAGGTGGGATTATACAGTTTAATATATAGCTAAGGATTTAGTGTAGGAGGAGCATGGTGTGATTGGTACAGTATCCTGAGCTGTGTGTATTTCAATGCAAGAAGTCATATAGAAAGGTGGATGATAGTGCTGAAGATGAGGTAGCTGGGTTACAAACAGAGGCAATGTGTAGTGAGGAGAGGCTGATGATTGGGCAAAATTGCAGTGAACAGGATGAGTTGCGACACAAAAGGTGGACAAAATCAAAAAGGGTGAATACAGGACTGAAAGGTGCATCTGAATGTGCGTGGTATAATCGATAAGGTCGATCAACTGGCAGCACAGTTACAGATTGGCGGGTATGATACTGTAGGCATCACTGAATCATGGCTGAAAGGAGATTATAGCTGGGAGCTTAATGTCCAAGGATACATATTGTGTCAAAAGGATAGGCAGGAAGGCCAAGGGGGTGACATTGCTCTGTTGGTAAAAATGACATCAAATTATTAGAAAGAGGTGATATGGGGTCAGAAGGTGTGAATCATTGTTGTTAGGGCCAAGGAACTGCAAGGGTTAAAAAACCCTGATGGGTGTTGTATACAGACTCCCATACAGTAGTAAGGATGTGGTCTACAAGCTATGATGGAGATAGAAAAGATGTACCAAAAGGCATACAATAGTCATGGTGGGTTTCAATATCCAGGTAGATTGGGTAAAATCATGTTGGTGCTGGGTTACAAGACGGGGAATTTATAGAGTGCCTATGAAATGGCTTTTTAGAGCAGTTCGTGGTTGAACCCACTAGAGAATCAGTTATTCTGGATTGGGTGTTGTGCAATGAACCAGAATTGCTTAGAGAGCTTAAGGTAAGAGAACCCTCAGGGGTAGGTGATCATAATATAATCAAATTCAC
Source organism: Mobula birostris (assembly GCF_030028105.1). Lineage (NCBI taxonomy): Eukaryota > Metazoa > Chordata > Chondrichthyes > Myliobatiformes > Myliobatidae > Mobula > Mobula birostris. The sequence continues at coordinate 60,960,353 of NC_092394.1, forward strand.
CCTGAAATTTGAGAAGGAGAAGCTAAATGTATCAGTATTACCGTGGATTAAAAGGAATTAGAGAGGCATGAGAGAGGAGCTGGCCAGAATTGATTGGAAAAGAACGCTGGCAGGGATGACAGCAGAGCAGCAATGGATGGAATTTCTGGAAGCAATATTAGTCCCCCGCCATCTATACATACCAAAGAGAAAGTACTAAAGGTAAGATGATACAAGGTAACCTCTCCTGTCAGGATTAAAGGCAAAGTGAATAACAATAAGGAACACGAGGAAATCTGCAGATGCTGGAATTTCAAGCAACACACATAAAAGTTGCTGGTGAACACAGCAGGCCAGGCAGCATCTCTAGGAAGAGGTACAGTCGACGTTCCGGGCCGAGACACTTAGTCCTGGCCTGCTGCGTTCACCAGCAACTTTTAAGAATAAGTAACCTTGGTTCCCAAGGGATATTGGAACTCTGATAAAGAAGAGAGAGATGTATGACATGTATAGGAAAGAGGGAGCAAATAAAGTGCTTGAGGAGTATAAAAAGTGCAAAAAAATACTTAAGAAAGAAATCAGGAGGGCTAAAAGAAGACATGAGGTTGCTTTGGCAGTCAAGGTGAAGGATAATCCAAAGGGTTTCTACAGGTATATTAAGAGCAAAAGGATAGTAAGGGATAAAACTGGTCCTCTTGAAGATCAGAGTGGTCGGCTATGTATGGAACCAAGAGAAATGGGGGAGATCTTAAATGGGTTTTTTGCGTCTGTATTTATTAAACAGGTAACAGGCATGGAGTCTATGGAAATAAGGCAAACAAGTAGTGAGGTCATGGAACCTATACAGATTGAAGAGGAGGAGGTGCTTGCTACCTGGAGGCAAATCAGAGTAGATAAATCCCCAGGACCTGACAGGATATTCCCTCGGACCTTGAAGGAGACTAGTGTTGAAATTGCAGGGGCCCTGGCAGATATATTTAAAATGTTGGTATCTACGGGTGAGGTGCCGGAGGATTGGAGGATAGCTCATGTTGTTCCATTGCTTAAAAAAGGCTCTAAAAGTAATCTGGGAAATTATAGGCCGGTAAATTTGACGTTGGTAGTAGGTAAATTATTCGAAGGAGTACTAAGAGATAGGATCCACAAGTATTTGGATAGACAGGGACTTATTAGGGAGAGTCAACATGGCTTTGTGCATGGTAGGTCATTTTTGACAAATCTGTTGGAATTTTTCGAGGAGGTTACCAGGAAAGTGGATGAAGGGAAGGCAGTGGATGCTGATAACATGGATTTCAGTAAGGCCTTTGACAAGGTCCTGCATGGGAGGTTAGTTAGGAAGATTCAGTCGCTAGGAATACATGGAGAGGTAGTAAATTGGATTAGACATTGGCTCAAATATTACAGCAGTGCTCAGGCAGGACAGATTAGAGGGTTTGTCTACTGAGTCCTTGTGGGTGGAGCTGAGAAACAGGAAAGGTATGGCCACATTAGTGGGATTGTATTACAGACCACCCAATAGTCAAAGAGAATTGGAAGTGCAGATCTGCAGAGAGAGAGCAGGCAACTGCAGGAAACATAAAGTTGTGGTGGTAGGGGATTTTAATTTTCCATATATTGATTTGGTCTTCCATACTGTTAGGGGTCTAGATGGTTTAGAGTTTGTAAAATGTGTTCAGGAAAGTTTTCTAAATCAATATATAGAGGGACCAACTAGAGGGGATGCAATATTGGATCTCCTGTTAGGAAACGAGTTAGGACAAGTGACAGAAGTCTGTGTAGGGGAGCACTTTGGTTCCAGTGATCATAACACCATTAGTTTCAACTTGATCATGGACAAGGATAGATCCGGTCCTAGGGTTGAGGTTCTTAACTGGAAGAAGGCCAAATTTGAAGAAATGAGAAAGGATCTAAAAAGCGTGGATTGGGACAGGTTGTTCTCTGGCATGGATGTGATCGGTAGGTGGGAAGCCTTCAAAGCAGAAATTCTGAGAGTGCAGAATTTGTATGTTCCAGTCAGGATTAAAGGCAAGGTGAATAGGAATAAGGAACCTTGGTTCTCAAGGGATATTGCAACTCTGATAAAGAAGAAGCGGGAGTTGTATGACGTGTATAGGAAGCAGGGAGTAAATAAGGTGCTTGAGGAGTATAAGAAGTGCAAGAAAATACTTAAGAAAGAAATCAGGAGGGCTAAAAGAAGACATGTGGTTGCCTTGGCAGTCAAAGTGAAGGATAATCCAAAGAGCTTTTACAGGTATACTAAGGGCAAAAGGATTGTAAGGGATAAAATTGGTCCTGTTGAAGATCAGAGTGGTCGGCTATGTGCAGAACCAAAGGAAATGGGGGAGATCTTAAATAGGTTTTTTGCGTCTGTGTTTACTGAGGAAACTGGCATGAAGTCTATGGAATTAAGGGAAACAAGTAGTGAGATCATGGAAACTGTACAGATCGAAAAGGAGGAGGTCCTTGCTGTCTTGAGGAAAATTAAAGTGGATAAATCCCCGGGACCTGACAGGGTGTTCCCTCGGACCTCGAAGGAGACTAGTGTTGAAATTGCAGGGGCCCTGGTTGAAATATTTAAAATGTCACTGTCTACAGGTGAGGTGCCGGAGGATTGGAGAGTGGCTCATGTTGTTCTGTTGTTTAAAAAAGGATCGAAAAGTAATCCGGGAAATTATAGGCCGGTAAGTTTAACGTCGGTAGTAGGTAAGTTATTGGAGGGAGTACTAAGAGACAGAATCTACAAGCATTTGAATAGACTGGGACTTATTAGAGAGAGTCAACATGGCTTTGTGCATGGTAGGTCATGTTTGACCAATCTATTGGAGTTTTTCGAGGAGGTTACCAGGAAAGTGAATGAATGGAAGGCAGTGGATATTGTCTACATGGACTTCAGTAAGGCCTTTGACAAGGTCCCGCATGGGAGGTTAGTTAGGAAAATTCATTCGCTAGGTATACATGGAGAGGTGATAAATTGGATTAGACATTGGCTCGATGGAAGAAGCCAGAGAGTGGTGGTAGCGAATTGCTTCTCTGAGTGGAGGCCTGTGACTAGTGGTGTGCCACAGGGATCAGTGCTAGGTCCATTGTTATTTGTCATCTATATCAATGATCTGGATGATAATGTGGTAAATTGGATCAGCAAGTTTGCTGATGATACAAAGATTGGAGGTGTAGTAGACAGTGAGGAAGGTTTTCAGAGCCTGCAGAGGGACTTGGACCAGCTGGAAAAATGGGCTGAAAAATGGCAGATGGAGTTTAATACAGACAAGTGTGAGGTATTGCACGTTGGAAGGACAAACCAACGTAGAACATACAGGGTTAATGATATTAACTGAGGAGTGCAGTGGAACAGAGGGATCTGGGAATACAGATACAAAATTCCCTAAAAGTGGTGTCACAGGTAGATAGGGTCGTAAAGAGAGCTTTTGGTACACTTGCCTTTATTAGTCAAAGTATTGAGTATAAGAGCTGAAATGTTATGATGAGGTTGTGTAAGGCATTGGTGAGGCCGAATCTGGAGTATTGTGTTCAGTTTTGGTCACCAAATTACAGGAAGGATATAAATAAGGTTGAAAGAGTGCAGAGAAGGTTTACAAGGATGTTGCCGGGACTTGAGAAACTCAGTTACAGAGGAAGGTTGAATAGGTTGGGACTTTATTCCCTGGAGCGTAGAAGAATGAGGGGAGATTTGATAGAGGTATATAAAATTATGATGGGTATAGATAGAGTGAATGCAAGCAGGCTTTTTCCACTGAGGCAAGGGGAGAAAAAAAACCAGAGGACATGGGTTTAGGGTGAGGGGGGAAAAGTTTAAAGGGAACATTAGGGGGGGCTTCTTCACACAGAGAGTGGTGGGAGTATGGAATGAGCTTGCAGACAAGGTGGTAAATGTGGGTTCTTTTTTAACATTTAAGAATAAATTGGACAGATACATGGATGGGAGGTGTATGGAGGGATATGGTCCGTGTGCAGGTCAGTGGGACTAGGCAGAAAATGGTTCGGCACAGCCAAGAAGGGCCAAAAGGCCTGTTTCTGTGCTGTAGTTTCTATGGTTTCAATGGAAGAAGCCAGAGAGTGGTGGTAGAGAATTGCTTCTCTGAGTGGAGGCCTGTGACTAGTAGTGTGCCACAGGGATCAGTGCTGGGTCCATTGTTATTTGTCATCTATATCAATGATCTGGATGATAATGTGGTAAATTGGATCAGTAAGTTTGCTGATGATACAAAGATTGGAGGTGTAGTGGACAGTAAGGAAGGTTTTCAAAGCCTGCAGAGGGATTCGGACCAGCTGGAAAAATGGGCTGAAAAATGGCAGATGGAGTTTAATACAGACAAGTGTGAGGTATTGCACTTTGGAAGGACAAACCAAGATAGAACATACAAGGTAAATGGTAAGGCACTGAGGAGTGCAGTAGAACAGAGGGATATGGGAATACAGATACAAAATTCCCTAAAAGTGGTGTCACAGGTAGATAGGGTCGTAAAGAGAGCTTTTGGTACATTGGCCTTTATTAATCAAAGTATTGAGTATAAGAGTTGGAATGTTATGGTGAGGTTGGAATGCATTGGTGAGGCCGAATTTGGAGTATTGTTTTCGGTTTTGGTCACCAAATTACAGGAAGGATAGTAAAAAGATTGAAGGTGTGCAAAGAAGGTTTACAAGGACGTTGCCGGGATTTGAGAGAAATTGAGTTACAGAGAAAGGCTGAATAGGTTAGGACTTTATTCCCTGGAGCGTAGAATGAGGGGAGATTTGATAGAGGTATATAAAATTATGATGGGTATAAATAGAGTGAATGCAAGCAGGCTTTTTCCACTGAGGCTCGGGGAGAAAAAAACCAGAGGACATGGATTGAGGGTGAAGGGGGAAAAGTTTAAAGGGAACATTTGTGGGGGGCTTCTTCACATAGAGTGGTGGGAGTGTGGAATGAGCTACCAGATGAAGTGGTAAATGTAGGCTCACTTTTGACATTAAAAACTTGGACAGATACAAGGATGAGAGGTGTATGGAGGGATATGGTCCAGGTGCAGGTCAGTGGGACTAGGCAGAAAAATAGTTCGGCACAGCCAAGAAGGGCCAAAAGGTCTGTTTCTGTGCTGTAATGTAATGTTATATGGTTCTACAACCATGGCTAACAAGTGAAGTAAAAGCCAAAGAGAGGGCAAATTATAGATCAAAAATTAGTGGGAAGTTAGAGGATTGGGAAGCTTTTGAAAGCCAACAGAAGGCAACTAAATCAGTCATTAGGAAGGTAAAGATGGAATACGAAAGTAAGCTAGCCAGTAATATTAAAGCTACAAAAATTTTTTTCAGATGCATAAAGAGTAAAAGAAAAGCAAAGGTGGATATCGGACCAGTGGAAAATGATGCTGGATAGGTCGTAATGGAGGACAAGGAAACGGCAGACAAACTGAATATGTATTTTGCATCAGTCTTCACTGTGGGAGGCACTAGCAGTATGGTGGAAGTTCCAGGCATCAAGAGTCATGAAGTTACCATAACTAGAGAGAAGGTTCTTGGGAAACTGAAAGGTCTTAAGATAGATAAGTCACCTGGACCAGATCGTGTACACTCCGCAGTTCTGAAAGAGGTGGTTGAAGAGATCCTGGAGGCATTTGTAATGTTCTTTCAAGAACTACTAGATTCTGGAAAATTGCAAATGTCACTCCACTCTTCAAGAAGGGAGGGAAGCAGGAGAAAGGAAACTATAGGCCAGTTAGTCTGACCTCAGTGGCTGTGAAGATATTGGAGTCGATTATTATGGATGAGGTCTCAGTGTACTCAAAGGCTGTAGTCAGTATGGTTTCCTCAAGGGAATGTCTTGCCTGACAAATCTGTTGGAATTCTTTGAAGAAGTAACAAGCAGGATAGACAAAGGAGAATCGGTTGATATTGTGTGCTTGGATTTCCAGAAGGCATTTGACAAGGTGCCACACATGAGGTTGTTTTACAAGCTATGAGCCTGTGATATTACAGGAAAGCTTCTGGCATGGGTAAAGCAATGGCTGATTGGCAGGAGACAAAGCAATAGAATAAAGGGAACCATTTCTGGTGGGCTGCCAGTCTACGGGGGTCTGTGTTGGGACTGATTCTTTTTCAGTTATACGTCAATGATTTGGATGATGGAATTGATGGCTTTGCTCCAAAGTTTGCAGACTATATGAAGATAGGTGGAGGGGCAGGTAGTTTTGAGGAAGTAAAGAGGCTACAGAAGGACTTAGTCAGATGAGGGAGTGGGCAAAGAAATGGCAGAGGGAATACAGTGTCCAAAAGGGTATGGTCGTGCACTTTAGAAGAATAAATGAAAGGGTTGACTATTTTCTAATTGGAGAGAAAATACAAAAATACTGAGGTGCAAAGAGACTAGGCAGTGCTGGTGCAGGATTCCCTAAAGGTTATTTTGCAGGTCGAGTCCATGGTGAGAAAAGCAAATGCAACATTAGCATTCATTTCAAGAGGACTAGAATACAAAAACAAGGATGAAACTCTGAAACTGTATAAAGCACTGATGAGGCCTCACTTGGATTGTGAGCAGGTTTGGGCCCCTTATTTTAGAAAGGATGGCCTGAAACTGGAGAGGGTTCAAAGGGGGTTCATGAAAATGATTCCAGGATTAAATGGGTTGTCTTATGAAGAATGTTTGATGGCTCTGTGCCATCACTAGAATGCAGAAGAATGAGGGGTGACCTCATTGAGACCTTTTGAATGGTGAAAGGCCTTGAAGGAGTGGATGTGGAGAAGATGTTTCCTATGGTGGGAAAGCCCAAGACCGGAGGACCAAGTCTGGAATAGAAGAACATCCTTTTAGAATGGAGATGAAGAAGAAATTCTTTAGCCAGAGAGTGGTGGATCCATAGAATTCTTTGCCACAGGTAGCTGTGCAGGACAAGTCAAGGGATACAGGGACAAGGCAGGAGATTGGGGCTGAGAGGAAAATTGGATCAGCCATTATGAAATGACAGAGCAGACTTGATGGGCCAATTGGCCTATATCTTAGGTTTTTTATTCCTACCACCAAAGTGCATGACCATACACTTCCCTACACTCTATTCCCTCTGCTGCTTCTTTGTCCATTCTCCCAATCTGGCTAAGACCTCCTGTAGACTTACTACTTCCTCAGATCTACCTGCCTCTCCACGTATCTTCATATCAATAACAAACCTGGCTACAACGCCATCAATTCCATCATCCAAATTATTGACATATAATGTAAAAAGATGCAGTCACAACACCAAACTCTGTGGAACACCACTAGATTCTGGAAAAGCCCCCTTTTATTCCAACTCTTTGCCTCCTGCCAGTCAGTTGATCTTCTAACTATGTTTGTATCTTACCTGTTATACCATGGGCTCTTGTTATGCAGCGTCATGAGCGGTTCCTTGTCAAAGGCTTTCTAGAAATCCAAGTATATAACATCCACTGACTCTCCTTTGCTATCATGCTTGTTATTTCCTCAAAGATTTGTCAGGCAAGATTTCCCCTTAAGGAAACTATGCTGACTTTGGCTTATTTTATCCTGTGCCTCCAAGTACCCCAAAATCTCATCCTTAATAATAATGGACTCCAACATCTTCCCAACCACTGAAGTCCAGCTGACTTCATTGGCTGGGAAGGGTTAAATTAATCTTAGAGTAGGTTATAATGTTGGCACATCATGAACTGGAGGGACTGTACTGGAGTACATATTGTTGTAGATTAAGGTATCAATAAGCTTGAAAGAGTGCAGAGAAAATTTACAGGGATATTGCGGGAATTGAAGTCATGAGTTATAGGAAAAGTTTGAATAGTTTAGGACTTTACACCCTGGAGGTTACAGAGGTATAGAAAATTACGAAGTTTAGATAGGGTAAACACATGCTGTCTCCACTGAGGTTGGTTATGACCAGAACTAGATGTGATAGGTTAAGTGTAAAAAGTGAAATGTTTAAGGAGAATCTGAGGGGGTACCTCTTCACTCAGAGAGTCATGAGAGCATGGAGTGAGCTCCCAGCAGAGCCGATGAATGTGGGTTCAATTGCAACATTTAAGATAAGTTTGGATAGGTATGTGTGTGAGAGGGTATGGAGGTCTATGGTCTAGGTGCAGGTAGATGGGACTAGGCATATAAACAGGTCAGCATAGACTAGATGGGCTGAAGGGCCTGTTTCTGCGCTGTAGTTCTCACTGACTATGTCAACGCCAACTAGATCAAACAATTCATGGACTTAAAGCAATTAGGTTAAAGATGAAACAATCAAAGGAAGGCTACTTCAATCAAATTACGAGGGGTAACCTTCGTTATGCCCCAGGTGAACTTTAGAAACTTGTACAGGAAGTAAGTGTTGCCACATATTCTGGATTCAACATTGCATACCCATAATGCTTGGTAACAACACAAAACACAACAAGCAACAAAACAACAACAGTGCCACCCTCCCTCCCACCCACTCAAAAACACAGACAGTCCTCCAACTTCAGCACAGACCTCCAGTCATCGGGCTTCAATGTTAGGACTACCAATCGAACTTTGGTATCAACTCCCAGGCGACTAAGTTGGTTGATTTAGTGAATTAGTCCGCGTTCAATCTGTTTGATGTGTGAGCTTATCAGTACTCTGAAAGATTCTTGCACATGGATTTTACTCCAGTGATGAATCTAATGGCACCACTTTGCAAATCAGTGCCAACTTATAAATTATACTGTAGCCAAACCACAGCAGTGAGTTAAATTCCCATAGGCAATTGCTGCACCGTGAGTCTATTACCTTGGCTAAGTGCAAAGTTTACCTCATCTGTCCTGATACCCAAGGTTGTAACACATCTATAAAGCACGTTGGGAGTGATAGAATATTCCCCATTTGCCTGGATGTGTAGCCTCATTAAATAATTGTGGCCCAACCAAGGACAAAGCAGCCCAATTGAATGGCATGCCATCAATCACCCCAAATACACATTCCCTCCACTACAGCCACACAGTGCTTATAGTGTGTACCCTATGCAAAATACACCACATTTAATCATTAACTATTAAATATGCACCTCTATAGCCAAGGGGGAGTAGGAGACTGAAAAGACCAACAGTTCCTAGTTTCATCGCATCCTGACTTTGAAATCTTTTATTGTTTCTGGGTCTAAATGCTCAAACTCCCTCCTCAACATCACTACTGCAGCATCTTCCCTTGGACTGCAACAGTTCAAGGATGCAGTTCGCCTCCACCTCAAGGGTGTTTAAGGACATCATTAAGTTCCCACCTTGCCAGTAAAAAAAAGGATCCTTAAATTGAAGACATACACAAATTATCAAATGAAATGTGAAGTGAGGGTTTCCTACTTACACCATAAGCTCCATCAAAATTATCATGTATTTAGAAAGGACAGTAGAGAGTGGAAAGGGGACTCCCTTAGAGTGACAGCTGAAAGCTCTGCATTTAAAGTGGGTCAAAAACAGACGAACTGGAGGGCAGAGCCAGAAAATATAGACCAATTTTCAGAATGTTAAGGGAGATAACACAGTGATGTTGAGAAAGGAGTGTAGATTAGCATGGTAAACTTTTTTTTCAGTTTTAAGCTAGAGTTGTTCACGAGGCTAGCTGATGAGAAAGGAGAGTCACCATGGGGCAGGCTATGGGAAGAACTTTACTGCAAAACTTGGTGTCAGATAGACAGACTGAAACCCCTTCCATTCACAGCCGTGGTAATACTTTGAAAGCCTCTTTTCAAAAAAAATCTGGCCTGATTGGACTTGGTGTCATGTGATATCTATAGGTTGGAAATCCCCATTCAACATAATGTACCTTCCTGCTCTGGTTATAGATTTATGCCCACAGCCATTGCCAGAATCTTCAAACCACTTTCACTTCAATCCAGGCTTGCAAATACTCTTTATTGTCCCAAAACACAGACTGTTCACCACAGCATTTTATTACATGTAAAAATGTTTCCAACCATTAATAACTAAATAATATACATGTTTGTACAAGGCCATGTCAGGAATTTCCAGTTAGGACTTCCTAAGGTTCAGATGTTCACCACATCGTTAAACTTTGTTTCTTCAGATTGAGAGACTCTTCTTTTTTTCATCCTGTGTAGAATATATTATAACTTAAATAATTTGTAAGAAACAGACTGAGAAACAAACCACAATCCCCAGAATTTACTGCCAATCAACATGTGAATAGACTACAAATAATTAAACAGCTTATTATGGTTCTCCTCAAGGCACAGTTCGTTTTAATTTTGCTGTAGACTTCAATAGCTCATGATGTTTTCCTTTAAATCCATATATCACTGCTCTACCTCCCAATAATCACTTACAAAATTTCCATGAACCATTTAATGTGGACGAATCAAAATCATGTCTGACTAACAATAGGAAAATACTTCAAGCACGAGGAAATCTGCAGATGCTGGAATTTTAAGCAACACACATAAAAGTTGCTGGTGAACGCAGCAGGCCAGGCAGCATCTATAGGAAGAGGTACAGTAGATGTTTCAGGCCGAGACTCTTCGTCAGGACTAACTGCAAGAAGAGCTAGTAAGAGATTTGAAAGTAGGAGGGAGAGGGGGAGATCCGAAATGATAGGAGAAGACAGGAGGGGGAGGGATGGAGCCAAGAGCTGGACAGGTGATTGGCAAAAGAGATATGAGAGGATCATGGGACAGGAGGCCCAGGGAGAAAGAAAAGGGGGAGGGGGGGAAACCCAGAGAATGTGCGAGGGGTATAGTGAGATGGACAGAGGGAGAAAAAGGAGAGAGAGAAAAAAGAATGTGTGTATATAAATAAATAACGGATGGGGTATGAGGGGGAGGTGGGGCATTAGCGGAAGTTTGAGAAGTCAATTTTCATGCCATCAGGTTGGAAGCTACTCAGACGGAAAATAAGGTGTGGTTCCTCCAACTTGAAAATACCTCCATTGTGTTTGGCTCTTGCCATGGCCACTCTTTGTCACCATCTCCCCTCCAAACAAGAAACCTGATGAAAGGTCATTACCCAGAACAATGACCATTTCTCTCTCTGTAAGAGCTGCCTCACCTGCTCAACATTTCCATCATCTTGTCAGAATCAGGTTTAATGTCACCGGCATATGTCATGAAATTTCTTAACTTTATGGCAGTACTACAGTGAAATACATGATAAACAGAGAGAAAAAATACTGAATTACATTAATTATATATGTCCATTAAATAGTTAAGTTAAAATAAGTAATGCATAAAAAACCAAAATAAAAGAAGTAGTGAGGTAATGTTCATGGGCTCAACGTGCATTTAGAAATCTGATGACAGAGGGGAAACTGCTGTTCTCGATTCACTGAGCATGTGCCTTCAGGCTTCTGTACTTCTTTCTCAACGGTAACAATGAGAAGGGGTGGGGATCCTTAATAAGACCATAAGATAGAGGAGAAAAATTAGGCCATTCAGCCCATCTCAGATCCCACTCAACCCCATACACCTGCCTTCTCGCCCACCATATCCTTTGGTGCCCTGACCGATCAGGAAACTATCAACTTCTGCTCTAAATATACCCACAGACTTGGCCTCCACCACAGTCATTCCACAGATTTACTACTCTGTGGCTAAAATAATTCCTCATTACCTCTGTTCTAAAAGGTTGCCCCTCAATTTTGAGGCTGTGCCCTCTAGTTCTGGATACCCCCACCATAGGAAACATCCTTTCCACATCCACCCTATCTAGTCCTTTCAACATTTGGTAGGTTTCAGTAAGATCCCCCCACATTCTTCTAACTTCCAGTGAGTACAGGCCCAAAGCTGCCAAACATTCCTCATATGTTTACCCCTTCATTCCCGGAATCATCCTTGTCAGCCTCCTCTGGACTCCCTCCAATGACAACACATCCTTTCTGAGATATGGGGCCCAAAACTCCAAGTGCAGCCTGACTAGTATTTTATAAAGCCTCAGCATTTTCTCCTTGCTTTTATATTCTATTCCCCTTGAAATAAATACCAACATTACATTTGCCTTCTTTACCACAGACTCAACCTGTAAATTAATCTTCTGGGAATCTCGCACAAGTCCCTCTGCACCTCTGATGTTTGAATTTTCTCCCCATTTAGATAATAGTCCTCACTATTGTTTCTTTTACCAAAATGCTTTATCATACATTTCCCAACACTGTATTCCATCTGCCACTTTTTTGCCCATTCTTCCAATTTGTCTAAGTCCTACTGCAATCGCATTGCTTCCTCAACACTATCTACCCCTCTACCTGTCTTAGTATCATCTGCAAACTTTGCCACAAAGCTAACAATTGCATTATCTAAGTCACTGACAAATAATGTGAAAAGTAGTGGTCCTGATACTAATCTCCGAAGAACACACTAGACACTGGCAACCAACCAGGAAAGGCTCCCTTTATTCCCACTTCCTGCAGCTTGCCTGTCAGTCATTCCTCTGTCCATGCCAGTAACATTCCTATAATACAATAGCGTATTATCTTGTTAAGCAGCCTCATGTGTGGCACCTTATCAAATGCCTTCTGAAAATCCAAGTAAATGACAACTGCCTCTTCACCCTGCTTGTTACTTCCTCGAAGAATTCTAACAGATTTGTCAAGCAAGATTTTCCTTTACAGAAACCATGCTGACTTTGACTTACTTTATCATTAGTCTCCAAGTACCCCGAAACCTTATCCTTAGTAATAGACTCCAACACTTTCCCAGCCACTGAGGTTAGGCTAACTGGCCTATAATTTCCTTTCTTATGCCTTCCTCCCTTCTTAAACAGTGGAGTGATATTTACAATTTTCCAGTCCATGTCAGAATTAAGTGATTCTTGAAAGATTAAGACCAATGCATCCGTTATCTCTTCAGCAACCTCCCTCAGGTCTCTGGGATGTAGTCCATCTGGTCCAGGTGACTTATCCACCTTAAGACCTTTGAGTTTGCCTAGTAATAGAAATGGCACTCACTCCTGCTCTCTGACACTCACAGACCACTGGCACACTGCTAGTGTCTTCCACAGTGAAGACTGATGCAAAGTACGCATTAAGTTCATCTGCCATTTTTTGTTCCCCATTACTACTTCACCAGCTTCATTTTCCAGTGGTTCAATATCAACTATCACCTCCCTTTTACTCTTTATATAACTGAGAAAACTTATAGCATCCTGCTTTATATTAATGATGGTCACCACCTTCCTGAGGCATCACTCCTTGAAGATGTCTTAGATACTACAGAGGCTGATACCCATGATGGAGCTGACTAACTTTACAAGTTTCTGCAACTTACTTCGATCTTCTGCAGTAGCTCCCATCCCCATACCAGATGGTGATGCTGCCAGTAACAATGCCCTCCACAGTACATTTATGAAGGTTTTGAGTGTTTTATTTGACAAACCAAATCTCCTCAAACTCCAACTGAGATATCGCCGTTGTCTTGCCTTCTTTATGGCTGCGTCAATATGTTGCATTCAGACTAGGTGTTCAGAGATATTCATACCCAGAGACTTGAAACTGCTCACCCTCTCCACTTTCGATCCATCTGTGAGGATTGGTTTGTATTTGCTCATCTGACCCTTCCTGAAGCCCACAATCAGCTCTTTGGTCTTGCTGATGTTGAGTGCAAGGTTGTTGCTACATCACAACTTAACTTGACAGTATATCTTGCTCCTGTACACCCTTTTGTCACCATCTGAAATTCTGCCAACAATTGTATCAGGAGCAAATTTATAGATGGCATTTGAGCTGTGCCTCCACACGGGTTAAGGTTTTTAAGAACCTTAGCGTCCTGTTTGACAGACAGTTTCAACCTGTACATCATCATCAATGGCAGAACCACTATTTCATCCACTTTCTCCTCCTTCTCCACCCCACTATATTGCTAATCCTTATCCACATCTTTTATACTCAACCCAGCTTAATCTATACCCTTCATTGTGGAGAGAGGGTGGCCGTATCAAAAGCCAAAGTCAGTGGAGGCATCTGAGCCAAATAGTGGGTGAGAAATGCCAAGGAGATGGCTATCTGGTGTATGTGCCTAAATTGTACATGTTGCAATTAAAAGTTTAAAAAATTAATAAAGTTTGAAAGATCACATAATAAGGTTCCACCAGGCTCTGACTCACCTTAAGGATCTGACGAAGCTCTCGTAAAGCCTCCTCATAGCGCGGGATGAGGGGCCTCAATTGTTCTGGTTTCACCAGCTGCCTTTTCAGGTTGGTGCTGCCAGTGTCACTCAGCATCTGAAGAAACTGTTTCTCCTGCAAATTAAATGACCAAATGACCAAACGTACAGCACTCACAAGGCAGACTAACAGGAAACAGACACAGGTGAAAGGAATAAATCTGCATTAACACGGGACAAATCTAAAAACAACAATGGCATCTGCTGAAGCAGCTCAGTCCCCAAAATCACTGATAACGCTCTTCTTTAACATGTGTGTCTGACCAGCAGGTTACAGACATTGATAAACAGTCACTTTGCACAATGCCAGGGGCAGAGGTACTTGCTCTCTCTTCCGACTGTCAGAAGCTGGTGGAAGATTGAAGGGTCTGTGACGATTTCTATTCAATAGGAACACGGGAGTGAGAGTGGCTCCCATGGACTCACCTGCACTTTTAGAAGGAGTGTGAACGCAAGCCCAGTGTTCCCAGCTCGAGCTGTTCGACCAACTCTGGTGGGGGGGGGGGGGCAGAGGTGGAAAAGGAGCAAAGTCAGTAAGTATAAACTCTAGTAAAAGAATAACAAGGAACTCTACAATACAAAAACTTGGCATAGTCAAAGGGAAAGAATAAGCCCTTCCTGAGGTCATTGTGTGTTCATTTCTCCCATACTCTGACAGATCACTTTAAATCAAATTGCAGGTTGTCTACAGGAAATACAGAGCTGCTGTACAGTTGACATCCTGACCAGACAAGTGCACAGAACTCATGGATCATCACTCAACAAGCCAAATGTTCTCCCAACCCCACTATCAACTCTCTTTGAAGGCAGGTCAAATCTAATCTGTCTCTCCTCTGTCACAAAGTGACGGAAGATGTAATCTGCTATCAAATGATACTGTCCAGTCTGCGTTACCTGTGGATATACGTTCGGATAAAGTGTGGAGCATCATAATTAATCACACATGTGACATTGCTCACATCAATTCCCCTGGCAGTGGCATCAGTGCTGATCAGTCTGTGGGGAAGAAAGCATAAACGACTGAAACGGACAATGTGACACCAATCCACAATCCCAGCAATAAGTGACACATGCTCACTGACCATCCTATATAACCATAGCCAAGCACAGATATAACATGCTACACATGCATCAAGCAGAGACAAATTACTGTCAGCCTGTGGATTTTACATAACACCCTAATGCATGCACGCACACTTACACTTGGAGCTTTCCTTGTTCAAATTGTTTCAGTGTTTTTCGTCTTTCGTTGGGTGATAGTCTGGAAGAAAACTCTGCCACATGAACACCACCAAAGGCACGAAGCAATAGGAACAATCTAAACCAGGACAGGGAGATGAATTACTGTCAGCCTGTGTATCTTGTATAACAAGGAGACAGCCCATGCATGAGCTTGCTACTCTGGGCTGTGTAAATGCAGGATGTCTCACTGAAAATTACATTTTAAACAAAATTAGTAACTGGGAAATGCTGTCAACCTGTGAGATGCATTCCTGGAATTAGTAAAGCACAGGATTCGACTGAACTTCATTCTCAGGATGAAGTAGAGGATTGTCAGTGGCTTCTTGTTGAGTGAACATGGGACATAAAATTCCTGTAGAAAAGAAGAAGCATATCTTTGAAGAATATTCAAGATTTCACATTATACAATCCAAATACAAAAAGTCTTACATATCTTTTCAAATGCAGCTTGCCACTTACTGACTACAATAGATGTGGAACAGAAGATAGAAAAATGTCTAAAACATCACTAAATATACACTATTACCATACACCTTAGAGTAGCTCTGCGGTACAACTAATAGAGCTGCTTACTCCCTGTCCAGAAGATCTGATTCAATCCTGACCTCCAGTACTATCTGTGTGAAATTTGCTTGTTTTCTCTGTGACTACATGGGTTTCTCCTGGCAGCTCCTATTTTGTTCCACATCCCAAAGACAAACAGGCCCATAGGTTAATTGAGTACTGTGAATTGTTCCTAGTGTGTAAGTGAGTGTCAGAATCCAGAGTAGGTTGATTGGAATGTTGGGAGAACAAGCTATGGAGATATTAGCATGAGAATGATTGCCTTTGTAAATTCATATGGACATGATGAGCCAAAATAGTTTCCTTCTACATTACAATGAAATATAGTCACAAGGCACCCTCCTCCAGTAGAATATTACCACAAGTTTCCATATCTTGTTCAAATACATCACTGATGCCACTGCTCCATTTACTCTTGGAAGCAATGTGAATGAGAAACAGTAAGCCTCTGTAGAAAGGGGCTGAAAAAGAGGAAATAAGGGGGAGCCAATAGCTCAGTGGATAGCACTCCCATTCCCAGTCAGAAGGTTAGGATTTGAAGTCACACTTCAGAGATTTAACCATTAATGCAGATGGACCCTTCAGCGCAGTACTGAGGGGCATGGCATGGCTGGAAAGCTACCTTTGAGATGAGACATTAAAGCAAGAACCTGTGTGTTGGCATAGGTGAAAGGAGAAAATTCATCATCTGAATTCTCCTTGGTATTCTGGCCAGTGACTACCCTCAGACCAACATCATCAGAACTATCTAGAGTCACAGAGAAACTCAGCATGGAAATAGACCCTCAGCCCATCAAGTTTATGGTGACTATCAACCCATTGCACCAATCCTACATTAATTTAACTTATATTCTCCCCACATTCTCATCAATTATCCCCAGAATCTATCACTATGGGCAATAGGCCTGCTGCTATCTTATCCTATCTGCAGTTTGTACAATTGGTTCCGCTATTTCTTACAATACAACTTCAAATTCATTACAAAATTTCTACGTGACTGGAAAATATTGGGGATGATTGTGGTTATCAGAATCATAAAACAAATACAAGTCTTTTTTTTTCCAGAGGGGCTAATTGGCAGAACTTGCATGTGTATCAGTTTAAACCCTCTGTCAATCAGCACAAAGTTGTCCCATTCTGACAAGCAAGAAGTTTGGCTCATGTGATTTTCCAGATTCTGGTCTGTTCCTTCGCTCCTACTCTTTCAGATCAAAAGGTGTGGTGATGTTTCAAACTTTTCCTAATCCTTGCTGCGTTGGTACTTATCCTACTCAGCTAAAGGGTGGTGCAGTCGACAGCACAACTTTCACATTATGAGTTGCTGCACTGCAACTCAAACACACCCATCACAGGTGCTGACAAATACCAATAGAACAGGCATAATTAACAACATATGAATGCTGTCTGGGACAGGGCAGATTCCTT
Organism: Mobula birostris; assembly: GCF_030028105.1. Lineage (NCBI taxonomy): Eukaryota > Metazoa > Chordata > Chondrichthyes > Myliobatiformes > Myliobatidae > Mobula > Mobula birostris. The sequence goes on from NC_092394.1 coordinate 60,977,680, forward strand.
TAGCATAGGATCACCCAGTACCTTGCCCAACTCACATCTGCTATGGAAACAAGTACCAATTACATGTAAACAACAGGAATTCTGCAGATGCTGGAAATTCAAGCAACACACATCAAAGTTGCTGGTGAACGCAGCAGGCCAGGCAACATCTGTAGGAAGAGGTGCAGTCGACGTTTCAGGCCGAGACCTGAAACGTCGACTGCACCTCTTCCTACAGATGCTGCCTGGCCTGCTGCGTTCACCAGCAATTTTGATGTGTGTTGCACCAATTACATGTGTTTTTAAAGAGTGAAACACAAATCCACAGCCCTCATCCAAAAACAGTCCGAAGGAATATAACAGCATTCAGACCCAGGACAGCTTTGGCAGGCCTGTGTCAGCTTACTCAGTCATGTGCCACTTCCTCCACCCGGATTTCTGTCATGGAACTGACTAACGGGGCCGAGTTCTACCCATGCCCATATGGTCTCCATCACTGCCATAATGAGGCAACTCTCAGGTAGGAGGATGAACATCTCATATTCTGTTTGGGTAGCCTCCAACCTGATGCACAATCATCGATTTGTCCAACCTTTGATCATTTCTCCCCCTTCCCCCTTTTCTATTCACCATTATCCGTTCTCTTTTCCTCAGCTCCCTCTGGTGCCCCTCCTAATTCCCTTTTCCCCATAGTGCACTCTCCTCTTCCATCAGATTTCTTCTTCAGCCCTTTACTCCTTCCACCTATCACCCCCTAGGTTCTCACTTCATCCCCTACCCAATTACCTTTCCCCTCACCTGGTTTCACCTATCACCTGCCAGCTTGTATGCCCTCCCCTCCCCTCACTATTCTGGTCTTTTCTCCCTTCCTTTCCAGTCCTGATGAAGGGTCTTGGCCTAAAAACACAAGGTGATAGGTGAAACCAGGGAGGGGGACGAGTGAAGTAAAGAGGTGGGAAGTTAATTGGTGAAAGAGATACAGGGCTGGAGAAGAGGGAATCTAATAGAAGACAGACAGCCAAGAAAAGTAAGAAAAGGGGGGAGGAGCACCAGAGAGAGGCGATGGGCAGGCATGGAGGTAAGGTGAGAGACGGAAAAGGGGATGGGGAATGGTGAAAGAGAAGGGGGGCATTACCAGAAGTTCAAGAAATCAATGGTCATGCCATTAGGTTGAAGGCTATCCAAATGGAATACCAGATGTTGTCCCTCCATCCTCAGCGTGACTTCATTGAGATAGTGGAGGAGGCCGTGGATACCACATGGAAATGGGAAGTGGAATTAAAATAGGTGGCCACTGGAAGATCCCACTTTTTCTGGCGGGCTTCTCGGCAAAGTGGTCTCCCAATCTGCCTTGGGTCTCATCAATATGCTGGCGTTGGACAGGGTCCTGAGGAGGTTCACGAGAATGATTCCAGGAATGAAAGGGTTCGTGTATGAGGAGCATTTGATGGCTCTAGGCCTGTACTCAGTGGAGTTTAGAAGAATGAGGAGGAGCTCATTGAAACCCTTCGAATATTGAAAAGCCTAGATAGAGTGTGTGTAACGAGGATGCTTCTTATAGTGTGGGAGTCTAGGCACAGCCTCAGAATAGCAGAATGTCCATTAAAAACAGAGATGAGCATTTCTTTAGCCAGTGTGATGAATCTGTAGAATTCGTTGTCACATACAGCTATGGAGGCCAAGTCTTTGGGTATATTTAAAGCGGAGGTTAATAGATTCTTGATTAGTCCGGGTGTCAAGGTTATGGAGAGAAGGCAGGAGAATGAGGTTAACAGGGATAATAAATAAGCCATGATGGAATGGCGGAGCAGACTCGACGGGCCAAATGGCGCAATTTTTCTCCAATGTGATATGGATATTACAGGAGGCCACACCGGGAGCACCGGTGTGGCCTCCTGCACAGGACAGGAGAAGTCTTGCCTTACCTGGAAGAACTGTTCTGGGCCCTGAATGGTAGTGAGGGAGTAGGTGTAGGGGCAGGTGTAGAACTTGTTTCGCTTGCAAAGTACCAGGAGAGAGATTGGTGGGGAGGGACAAATGGACAAGGGAATTGCGTGAAGTGTGGGGTGGGGGGGAGGGAAAGATCTGCTTGGTGTTGATATCCTGTTGGAGATGGTGGAAGATTCAGAGAATTTTGTGCTGGACGCGGAGGCTGGTGGAGTGGTAGGTGGAGACAAGAAGAATCCTATCCCTGGTAGGGTGGTGGGAGAATGGGGTGACAGCAGATGGGAGTAAAATGGAAGAGATGCGGTTGAGGGCAGCGTTGATGGTGGAGGAAGGGAAGCCCTTTTCTTTGAAGGAGGAGGAGGTCATCTCCTTCGTTCTGGAATTAAAAACCTCATCCTGTGGTGGAGACGGAGGAATTGAGAGAAGGGGAGAGCACCCAGAGTTATGACAAATATCCAAACTCTGCACAGACAGTAGCAGAGGTCAGGGCTGAACCTTGGTCACTAGCACTGAAGGAGCAGAGGGTACTGTGTCACTGTACCATCCTTGGCGTGCACAGCTCTCTACTCTTCCCCTCACCAGAGCACTTGTCTCATTCAGCTGCACACAGCCCTGGCCATTTGGCACTACCATGCTTTGGAATTAGGGTTCCCTAAATCCCTATCCTCCCACACCTCCCTTAAAATCGTTCTAAGAGCTATTCCAAGATCATTCCTCGCAATGCTTTTTGTAGCTCAGCATTCTTAGCACTTTCATCTACACCTCCCTGAGGCGACTTGGGATATTCTTCTGAAGTGCAGGTGTCAATTGAAATCAAAGTAAATTTATTATCAAAGTACATATATGTAACTATGTACAACTTTTAGATTCCTTTTCTTGCAGATATTTACAGGAAAATAAAGAAATACAATACAATTTATTAAAATCTATACATAAACAAAAGCTCAGAAACAATCACTGTGCAAAAGACAACAAATTGAGCAAATTTTTAAAAATACATAACACTGAGAACAGGAGTTGTAGAGTCCTTGAAAGAGTCTTGTAGGTTGTGGAATCAATTCAGAGTTGAGGTGAGCGAAGTTTTCCACACTGGTTCAGGATCCTGATGGTTGTAGGATAATAGCTGTTCCTGAACCTGGTGGTGTGGGATCTAAGGCTCCTGTAACTCCTGCTAAATGGTAATAGCAAGAAGAGAACATAGCCTGGATGGTGGGGGTCCTTGATGAAGGATGTTGCTTTCTTGTGGCAGCGCTCCTTGTCGATATGCTCAATGGTGGGGAAGGCTTTTCCCGTGATGAACTGTATCTAACAGTTTCTGTAGACCTTTTGTTAGAGCAGGTCCCCAACCTTTTTTGCACCGCGGACTGGTTTAATATTGACAATATTCTTGTGGACAGGCCACCCGGGGGGGGAGAGAGGGAGGTGTTAATCACAACCGGAATATAGGTGATAAGTCAACTATAAGTCATTTTTAAGTGGCTAATACACTCAATTTCGTTTCTAAAAGGATTTATCTAACAAATTTAATATTGAACACACAACGCATATTTTCCTCACATGAATATAGTGATAAGTGACTTATAATTCAGTAGTCTCCAACTTCTGGGCCACAGACCGATACATTGCTGTGAAGAATGCAGCGGTGCAATCTGATCTGGGCCGACATTTACGTGCCGGGCGGCACCTAATTATTTAGCTTGTTTATTTCAGCTTTTTTCCTAAAGGTGTGCTGCACGTATTCCGGCCACCGCTGCACCACTGCACTCTTCGCGGCAATGTATCGGTCCACAGCCCGGACGCTGGGGACCACTGAATTATAAGTCACTTATAAGTCAATAGCATCATAACATTTTAAGTAACGTTTGGATATTAAACACACAGCGCATATTTTCCTCGTATGAACATATAAAATCATTGCAACGCACCAATGTTGCTGAATCAGTGGGAGCCCTGGGCTTGTTTTCCTGCAACAAGACAGTCCTATCGAGGGGTGATGGGAGACAGCGATACTCAAAGGGGTTTCCTTGTGTCCAGTCTATTCCGCAATTTAGTTTTCGTTGCATTCATTGCAGAAAACTCCGCTTCACAGAGATATGTTGGAAATGGAAGCAACGTTTTCAGTGCTTTTGTGGCTATCTCAGGATATTCAGCCTTGACTTTGATCCAAAATGCCAGCAGAGATGTTATGTCAAGCATACTTTTCAGCCCACCGTAATTTACAAGCTGGAGGAGTTGATCTTCTTCCCGTGCTGACATGGATGATTCACCAGGGACATTCACAAATGGGTCACGGACCCATTCCTTTGCACGTCTTGGGTCATTTGCATCTTGGGTCACTGATGACCTCACGTGCGTTCAAGTTCAACAGTGCGTGACAGGGAATGAGGAAAGGTGCAGCTGACTCATATTGTTTCATATCGCCAAATCATATCGTTTCCTCGCGGCCCGGTAGCACATGCTTTGCGACCCGGTGGTTGAGGACCACTGTGTTAGAGCATAGAGCAAACTGATTTTTGTGAAAAGCAGGTAGAGTGCATTGAGGAATTGAAATATGTTTTTTAAAGCACTCATGCTGGAAATAATAATCACCAAGATGTTCCTGTGCAGAAGAGCCTGATCCAATGTGCAGTAAACTGCCTAACACATCCTAATCACGTATCTCCATGTGGGTTGGAGTACATTGTATGTCATTATCTGCGCAGCCCTGCTCCCAATTATAGTGAGTAATGTGGAAGCTAAACTTAATTTTGAGTAATCAGTATGATAATAGAGACAGAAAAATCACTCATGGAGCTGCCAAGTGCATCAGATTAACCAATTGAAGCACACAATAATTCAAGAAAATAGGAGCAGAAGTAAGCGTGCCCTGCCATTCAACATGACCATGGCTGATCTTCCCCAGCCTTTGCATCTTCCTTTGGTCCAGTTCGCCAAAATGCTCAATCCCCTGGCCCTTCAAAAATGTATCTGCTTCCATTTAAAATACTTCGAATGAGCTGATTTCCATAGCTCTCTGAGGCAGAAAATTCATTCTCTGAGAAAAAATTTCCACACACAAGCTATCCCTAGGTTATAAACACCCGATTTACAGACAAGTTCCCAAGATATTATTCAATACAGAAGTCTGCCTACATACAAGTAAACATCCTTTCTTACAAGCAGCAGAACAAGTTTCCTCTCTCTCACTACCCTTATTTTGATTGTTCTCTCTTATTGGTCTTACGTGCATTTAATGCCATTCATTATAATACAATGCAGTCATGGAACAACACACAAAATGCTGGGGGAACTCAGCAGGCCAGGCAGCATCTATGGAAAAGAATCCCTTCAGCAGCATCTTGCCCTGAAACGTCCGACTATACACTTTTCCATATTTGCTGCCTGGTCTTCCAGCATTTTGTGTGTGTTGCTTGGATTTCTAGCATCTGCAGATTTTCCCTTGTCTGTGATATGGTTACCCATGAAGTGATTTTGTTTATTTTTTGACTTTTAAAAATCAACTTTTGACATTTGTAAAAACAAAATGCATTTGTTACCCAAGGACAGTCTGTACAAGATGTAACTATGTCATCTTATTCAAGATTCTACCGCTGGCAAAAACATCCCCATAGGCTATAAAATATAGCAGCAGAATTAGGCCATTTGGCCCATTGAGTCTGCTCCACAATTTCATCATGGTGGATCCACTCCCCTCTCAGCCCCAATCTCCTGTCTTATCCCCGTAATACTCATGTCCTAACCAAGCAAGGATCTACCAACCTCTGCCTTAAATATACATAAAGACTTGGCCTCCACAGCTGCCTCTGGCCAAGAATTCCACATATTCTCCACTCTCTGGCTAAAGAAATTCCTCCTCATCTCCATTCTAAATGGACAACCCTCTATTCTGAGGCTGTGTACTCCACCACCACAGGAAACATCCTTTCCACATCCACTCTATCAAGGACTTTCAACATTTCATAGGTTTGAATGAGATCCCCCTCATTCTTCTGAATTCCAGTGAGTATAGGCCCAGAGCCATCAAACGCTGATATGATAAGCCGTTCATAAGACCATAAGACATAGGAGCAGAAGTAGGCCATTCAGCCCATCAAGTCTGCTCCACCATTGAATCATGGGCTGATCCAATTCTTCCAGTCATCTCAACTCCCCTGCCTTCTCACCATACCCTTTGATGCCCTGGCTAATCAAGAACCTATCTGTCTGCCTTAAATGTACCCAATGATTTGGCCTCCACAGCTGCCCATGGCAACAAATTCCACAGATTTACCACCCTCTGACCAAAGTAATTTCTCTGCATCTCTGTTCTAAATGGACATCCTTCAAATCCTGAAGTCGTGCCCTCTTGTCCTGAACTCCACTACCATGGGAAATAACCTTGCCATATCTGATCTCTTCAGGCCTTTTAACATTCAGAATGTTTCTATGAGATCCCCCTCATTCTCCTGAACTCCAGGAATACAGCCCAAGAGCTGTCAGACGTTCCTCATATGGTAACCCTTTCATTACTGGAATCATTCTTGTGAATCTTCTCTGAACCCTCTCCAATGTCAGTATACCCTTTCTAAAATAAGGAGCCTAAAACTGCACACAGTATTCCAAGTGTGGTCTCACGAGTACCTTATAGAGCCTCAGCATCACATCCCTGCTCTTATATTCTATCCCTCTAGAAATGAATGCCAATATTGCATTTGCCTTCTTCACCACGGATTCAACCTGGAGGTTAATCTTTAGGGTATTCTGCACAAGGACTCCCAGTCCCTTTGCACCTCTGCATGCAGTGGATGCGTGTTTACTTTCAACATTTAAGGCGAGTTTGGATAATAACATGGATGGGAAGGGGATGGAGGACAACGGTCCAGGTGCAGGTCAATGGGACTAAGCAGTTTGACACAGACTAGATGGGCAGACTATACTGTAATGCTCTATGAATACAAGAAGAGAAGTCACCCTAATGGCCTCTCAAGCTTGATCCACCATTCAATAATATTTTCCACTTATTTATCCTATGTCAGAAAACTCTTGACCCCATCTACACTCAGTGGCCATTTATTAGATATCTGCTGTACCTGACAAAGTAGCCACTGAATGCATTTTCACGGTCTTCTGCTGCTGTAGCCCATCCACTTCATGGTTTGATGTGTTGCATGTTCACAGATGCTCTTCTGCACACCAATGTTGTAATAGGTTGTTATTTCAATTACTGTCGCCTTCCTCTCAGCTTGAACCAGTCTGGCTATTCCCCTCTGAACTTTCTCAATAGAAGGTACTTTTGCCACAGAACTGCTGCTCACTGGATGTTTTTAATTTTTTGCACCATTCTCTGTAAACTCTAAGAGACTGTTGTGTATGAAAACCCAAGGAGATCAATAGTTTCTGAGATACTCAGACCACTCTGTCTGGCACCTACAATCATGTCACGACCTAAGTCACTAAGATCCTATTTCTTCCTTATTCTAATGTTTGGTCTGAACAACAACTGAACCTCTTGATCATGTCTGCATGCATTTATGCATTGAGTCTCTACCACATGATTGACTGATTAGATATTTGCATTAATAAGCAGATGTATAGATGTAACCAGTAAAAGTGGCCTCTGAGTGTACATTCATCATAAAGCACAAGTGTTTAATGCATCAGGTTGATTAAGGAAGAGGATTTTGGAAGATCAAAACTTCAAATTTATGGTTTATAGTGGCTATTCTATCTCCTACATGTTTGTGGGAGAGGATTTTAAAGTAAAGGGGCTGCAGAGATAGATTGGTCAAAGATTTCAAATTTCAAGGGATCCAGGAAGGTGCCCACAAACTGGAAAACTGCAAGTGTGATGACCTTATTAAAAAGAGGACAAAAAGCAGGCAATTATAGCCCTGATAGTGTAATATCTATTGGTAGCCAAATTCTGGAGTCCATAACTGAGAATTGGGGATTTAAAGTATACGAGAAGCTGCGATCATACTAATGGTGGGGCAGGTTTGAGGGATCAGGTGGCCTATTCCTTCATGTGGTCTTGTGCATCTCAAGGCACTGGGAGTCTCCAGATTTATTGAAAGGACAGTGTCCCCTCCCAGGCCAAGACTGCAGCACAAAGGTCCCAGCCACAATCAGCCACATTACACAGGCTATACTGTTCACAAACTTCCTTGAGAAAAGTGCAATATCTCCACTCACTCTTTGGAAGATCTGGTCCATATCTATTCAAAATAGGGAAGGAGTACTTGGGATGTAATTGAGAACCTTAATCCCATTTACTGGAGGGACATAGAAGCACTGCCTTATGAACTACCCACTTGCCCACCAGTTAGGAACACCATGAGATTTTGTGAGATCTGCAGTTATTAATAATAATAATAATTTCTATTATTATTATTCACACCTCCATGGGAGACATTCCCATGATCTGAGACGTTGACAAGGAAGTGACAAACACCTGACCTAGAGTTGGAGACCTCTTCCCAGAAACAAAGGGGTTCCTTGTGGCAATACAGGACCAGGTGGATAACACAAACAATATCAAAAACACATAATAAAAGACCAACAAGTTCAAGATGATAAATGTAGAAAATGCTAAGAAAAACCAGAAACAATCCAACACATTACAGGATCCTGCAGCAGTTTAACACAATCTGATTACTTACTTACACAGGCACAATCAAGTGGCAAATATCATTCACCAAGATCTTGCTTTACAATACAAACTCTTAATAAATACCATACCTTACTATAATTACAAGCCTGATCCAGTTTTAGAATCAGTCCTACATTTTATATTATGATCGATCCAGACAGGATAATCCATAATAACCAGCTGGATATAATAATACACGATAAACAAGCAAGAACAACTTACTTAATAGATATAGCCACTCTAAACACACATAACTTATAGAAATCAATAAGTGAAAAACATCAGAAACATGAATTGTAAGAGGAAATTGAAAGAATATGGAACATGAACAGGATACACATTGTCCTGATAGTAATATCTACAACTAGTATCATCCCAAAGTCACTACACAATAGCATTAAACAATTCGGCCTACACAGAAACATTTATGTAAATACTCAGAAAGCCACAATACTAAACACCACTGGAATAGTCCAAAAGTTCCTAACAATTGACAAACGAGCGTGCTTGACTATGCCCATACCTTAGGTTTCACCAACTTGAGCTGAGAAAAAATAAATAATAATAACCTATGTATTGAGCATTTTTCATACAGGCGATGTAGTTCAAAGTGATTTACAATTGGATAAAGTCCAAATATAAAAAAAGAAAATATTATGTTAGTTGAGAGCAAGGTTTAATATATAGCTTTTCAGCTAGTGTTTAAAAGTGTCAACTAAGTCTGCATCCCTTATAGTTTCAGGTGTAGTTCAGAAGCATAGTTAAAAAAAAAGCTGACCCACCAATTGAGGGAGATTGTTTAAATCTAAGAGACCAATGGAAGTAGACCTGAGAGCTCAAGCAGAATTATAAAACGAATGCAATTCTGTAATATACTCTGATCGCAGACCATTGAGTGCTTGAGAAAATGTAAGATAACTTTAAAATCAATTCCAAAGATACAGGAAGCCAAAGAACAGTAATTAGGATGGGAGTGATATGCTCCGTCACCATGGTTTTAGTTAAAAGACTATCAGTGGCTGGTTCTGAATGAGTTGAAATTTCTCAAGATTGCTTTGGAAGGCCAGTAAAAAGTGCATTGAAGTATTTTAGTCTATTTGATATAATGGCATGAAATAGTTTATCAGCATCAGTACATGATGGAAACGAACATAACTTTGCAATATTTCTTAAGTGTAGAAATGTTCAGCAAGTCACTTTCTTTATGTAGGATTTAAAATTCAAATCTGAATCAAGGATAATATCTGCTTGTTACTTCTGATTTTACAAGGGGAGCCAAGTTCCCAAGTTTATCAAGAGTTTTATCTCTTTTGGCTTTGAGATCAACTAAAAGATTACAGCTTTATCTTCACTTAGTTTTAGGAAATTATTGCTCATCCATTTGCTTATTGCAGCTATACCAAAAGTCAGAGAAGATAGGGTGTTACCATCATCAGGAAGGGTTAATTAGCAATCTTGTCGTACGAGGCCCCTTGGGTAAGAGTGACCATAATATGGTGGAATTCTTCATTAAGATGGAGAGTGACATAGTTAATTCAGAAACAAAGGTTCTGAACTTAAAGAGGGGTAACTTTGAAGGTATGAGACGTGAATTAGCTAAGATAGACTGGCAAATTATATTTAAAGGGTTGACGGTGAATATGCAATGGCAAGCATTTAAAGATCGCATGGATGAACTACAACAATTGTTCATCCCAGTTTGGCAAAAGAATAAATCAGGGAAGGTAGTGCACCTGTGGCTGACAAGGGAAATTAGGGATAGTATCAATTCCAAAGAAAAAACATACAAATTAGCCAGAAAAAGCGGCTCACCTGAGGACTGGGAGAAATTCAGAGTCCAGCAGAGGAGGACAAAGGGCTTAATTAGGAAAAGGAAAAGAGATTATGAGAGAAAACTGGCCGGGAACATAAAAACTGACTGTAAAAGCTTTTATAGATATGTGAAAAGAAAAAGATTGGTTAAGACAAATGTAGGTCCCTTACAGACAGAAACAGGTGAATTGATCATGGGGAACAAGGACATGGCAGATCAATTGAATAACTACTTTGGTTCTGTCTTCACTAAGGAGGATATAAATAATCTTCCGGAAATAGTAGGGGACCGGGGGTCTAGTGAGATGGAGGAACTGAGGGAAATACATGTCAGTACGAAAGTGGTGTTAGGGAAATTGAAGGGATTAAAGGCAGATAAATCCCCAGGGCCAGATGGTCTGCATCCCAGTGTGCTTAAGAAGTAGCCCAAGAAATAGTGGATGCATTAGCGATAATTTTTCAAAACTCTTTAGATTCTGGACTAGTTCTTGAGGATTGGAGGGTGGCTAATGTAACCCTGCTTTTTAAAAAAGGAGGGAGAGAGAAACCGGGGAATTATAGACCGGTTAGCCTAACATCGGTGGTGGGGAAAATGCTAGAGTCAGTTATCAAAGATGTGATAACAGCACATTTGGAAAGCAGTGAAATCATCAGACAAAGTCAGCATGGATTTGTGAAAGGAAAATCATGTCTGACGAATCTCAAAGAATTTTTTGAGGATGTAACTAGTAGAATGGATAGGGGAGAACCAGTGGATGTGGTATATTTGGATTTTCAAAAGGCGTTTGACAAGGTCCCACACAGGAGATCAATGTGCAAACTTAAAGCACATGGTATTGGGGGTAAGGTATTGATGTGGATAGAAAATTGGTTGGCAGACAGGAAGCAAAGAGTGGGAATAAACTGGATCTTTTCAGAATGGCAGGCAGTGACTAGTGGGGTACCGCAAGGCTCAGTGCTGGGACCCCAGTTGTTTACAATATATATTAATGACTTGGATGAGGGAATTAAATGCAGCATCTCCAAGTTTGCGGATGACACGAAGCTGGGCGGCAGTGTTAGCTGTGAGGAGGATGCTAAGAGGATGCAGGGTGACTTGGATAGGTTAGGTGAGTGGGCAAGTTCATGGCAGATGCAGTTTAATGTGGATAAATGTGAGGTTATCCACTTTGGTGGCAAAAACAGGAAACCAGATTATTATCTGAATGGTGGCCTATTAGGAAAAGGGGAGGTACAACGAGACCTGGGTGTCATTGTACACCAGTCATTGAAAGTGGGCATGCAGGTACAGCAGGCGGTGAAAAAGGTGAATGGTATGCTGGCATTCATAGCAAGAGGATTCGAGTACAGGAGCAGGGAGGTACTACTGCAGTTGTACAAGGCCTTGGTGAGACCACACCTGGAGTACTGTGTGCAGTTTTGGCCCCCTAATCTGAGGAAAGACATTCTTGCCATAGAGGGAGTACAAAGAAGGTTCACCAGATTGATTCCTGGGATGGCAGAACTTTCATATGATGAAAGACTGGATCGACAGATTGCTCTGGAATTTAGAAGATTGAGGGGGGATCTTATTGAAACATATAAAATCCTAAAGGGATTGGACAGGCTAGATGCAGGAAGATTGTTCCTGATGTTGGGGAAGTACAGAACGAGGGCTCACAGTTTGAGGATAAAGGGGAAGCCTTTTAGGACCAAGATGAGGAAAAACTTCTTCACACAGAGAGTGGTGAATCTGTGGAATTCTCTGCCACAGGAAACAGTTGAGGCTAGTTCATTGGCTATATTTAAGAGGAGGTTAGATATGGCTCTTGTGGCTAAAGGGATCAGGGGGTATGGAGGGAAGGCTGGTACAGGGTTCTGAGTTGGATGATCAGCGATGATCATATTGAATGGCGGTGCAGGCTCGAAGGGCTGAATGGCCTACTCCTGCACCTATTTTCTATGTTTCTATGTTAAATGAGATATACAATTGCGTGTCACCTGCATAACTGTGGAAATCAAATTTATGTTCTCTAATAATGTCTGCTAAGGGAAGGTATAAGAAGAAAAGTAGGTGAGCAACACCAAAAGATACATTCTATCTCTCAGAGACAGACAAAAGTTTTCTCTCTAAAATATATGAATGAAATCAATTAAGGGTGCTACCAGCAAGGCCAACCCAGTTCTCAAGGCCATCTCGGAGAATACTGTGGTCAATAGCAGCACCTAGATCGAAGACAATTAGAACTGAGACCCTACAGCATCAGTGCTGAGCCTCAGGTCACTAACAATTTTGTTAAGGTTCGTCTCTGTGCTGTGGCTTACTCTAAAACCTGACTGAAAATTTCCTAGAATATTGTTCTCATTCAGAAAGTTGGTTGAAAATAACTTTCTCAAGAATCTTGCCCAGATTTGATATAGGTCTATTAGCTAATACCTCACTATCAAGATTTGGCTTTTTAAGTAGGAGTATGACAGTTGGAATTTTGAAGGCATCTGGAACAACTCGAGTTTTAAAGGATGTGTTAGTAATTTTTCTAACAGAATTGAAAATACTATTAAAAGAGTTTTTAAAATGTATAGAAGGGTAGGGTAGTGACAGCAAGTAGATGATTGACTCTTCGTTACAATCTGAGTTAGAAATGCATGTAAATTTTGACATCATCATTGTTCTTTAAAAGGTTGGTTCCAGAGGTTACCATTATCTGCAGCTATACTCGAATGGAAATAATTATGTTGTTAAAAATATTGTGAATTCTTCATATTTTGCGGCAGATGCTTGACTGAAGACATTAAAGTTTGGGTCAGGCTTATAGTTGAGAAGAATATTCTTGAATTGCTGCTATTCTCATCTTGGATAAATGGGCTCCTCTCGCAGGGTGTATAGCAGCATTGAAGAAAGATAGCTTTCCTACTTCTCACACAGGATTTATTAACCAACACAAATCCCCCCAAACCTGAATGGAAGCAGAGTCATTCTCGATTTCGGGACCTAGAAAGATGGTCAGTAATACGCTTCGTTATTAATATCTCAGTTTGAGGACCCATACCTCACAAGTTACTTTACCAGCCAAAAAACGTACCTATTTACCTACTTATCTCTGCTCTCTGTTAACTAACCAGTCCTCTAGCCATGCCAATATATTACCCTCAATGCCACAAATTCTTACCCCTTGTATAATTTTATTTATACATGGAACCTTATCAAAAACTTCCTGGAAATCTAAGTGCACGACCTCTGTTTATTCCCTTTATCAACCCTGTGCCTCAGATCCTCAAGAATTCTATCAAATTTGCCAAAAATGTTCTCGTTTTCATAAAACCACGTTAACTCTATTACTTTTTGTCCTGGCTGCTTTAACTCCTCAGCCTATTATCACCCGAGGAAATTATCTGATTTTCTCACTACTACAACATTGGCTATAAAGCACATTGAGGTTCCCTTTAGCTGTGTAAGGTTCTGTGTAAATATAAACTCTCTCCTTCTATGATAAAATCAAACCGATCTGAAACCATCAATACGTACTGTCAATCCCTCAGGCAAGGTGTACTTGTTTTCCGCAGAGCCAACTGGTGGCTGTTGCTCCCCCAGGGTCACTTGTGGTTCCTGCTCCTGTGACGTGTAATTGGCAGTAAAGAGCCGAGGCTGGTGCAACGCCAACTGTTGTAACTTCTCAGAATCCTTGGTGAGGGTAGCAGAGAACAGCAGCTTCTGCAGAGGCATCTGCAAGCGGGAGTGGCTGTGGAATGGACCTCAGGTTACGAAACATGAACACAGAAATATAAAGAAATGATTAAGTTTCAAAAAGATGTTAACAATTCAGGGCCTAAGTGTAGCTAAACTGATAACTACTAATACTATTGTGACTTTATTAAATGGAGCCCTTATTTCCATTCATCAACAAAACTAAAGCATTGAAAGAAGAGAATTATAAAGTAATTATTTTATACAAGTTGCCATCACTCACTGTGAATTTAAAAACAGAAGTAACCTACTTCCGCAAGCACTTAAAGTGCTCTTCACGTCAGATCATAAGACCATAAGACATGGGAGCAGAATTCAGCCATTTGGTCCATCGAGTCTGCTCCACCATTTCATCATGGCTGATCTAATTTTCCTCTCAGTCCCAATCTCCTGCCTTTTCCCCGTATCCCTTCTTGCCCTGACCAATCAAGAATTAATCAACTTTGGCCTTAAATATACATAAAGACTTGGCATCCACAGCCGCCTATGGCAACGAATGTCGCAGATTCACCACTCCTCTTAATCTCCGTTCTAAAAGGACGTCTCTCATGTGGATAGGGTGGTGAAGAAAGCTTTTGGTATGCTGGCCTTTATTAATCAGAGCATTGAGTATAGGAGTTGGGATGTAATGTTGAAATTGTGTAAGGCATTGGTAAGGCCAAATTTGGAGTATTGTGTACAGTTCTGGTCACCAAATTATAGGAAAGATGTCAATAAAATTGAGAGAGTACAGAGGAGGTTTACTAAAATGTTGCCTGGGTTTCACCTCCTAAGTTACAGAGAAAGGTTGAACAAGTTAGGTCTTTATTCTTTGGAGCGTAGAAGGTTGAGGGGGGACTTGATTGAGGTATTTAAAATTATGAGGGGGATTGATAGAGTTGACGTGGATGGGCTTTTTCCATTGAGAGTGGGGAGATTCAAACAAGAGGACGTGAGTTGAGAGTTAAAGGGCAAAAGTTTAGGGGTAACATGAGGGAGAACTTCTTTACTCAGAGAGTGGTAGCTGTGTGGAATGAGCTTCCAGCAGAAGTGGTTGAGGCAGGTTCGATGTTGTCGTTTAAAGTTAAATTGGATAGATATATGGACAGGAAAGGAATGGAGGGTTATGGGCTGAGTGCAGGTCGGCGGGACTAGGAAAGAGTAAGAGTTCGAGTTCGGCACGGACTAGAAGGGCCGAGATGGCCTGTTTCCATGCTGTAATTGTTATATGGTTATATGTTACATGTGTTACGTACCCCGTAACTGGGTTGCCAAACCAGCAGAATTGGACCACTTAGTTGGAGTCTGGATTACTGGAACTAAGTTATATTAAAGAAATAAGTAACACCGTACTCTAAACGTAAGGATATAAATGCAACAGGTTAGCAATGAATAAACACACATGTACACAGAACTAGGATAATAGGATCAATCCAGCTCTATCGCAATCTAGGGGTAAAATGATCAGTCTCAAGTGACACAGAGTTCAGTTCAATTCGCAGTAATCGCTGTTGTGCCGTTGAGGAGGGAGAGAGAGCGAATGAATATGCAAATCTGATTCCAAACAGACCTTCGATATTCTTCGTAGGTAGCTTACGGGCGAGCCCTTTGTAATGTCTTCTGAGGTCACCGACTGTGACCCCTCCGTTCCAGATACAATCGTTCTTCTGCGGTGAACCTGGCACCCAGGCAAGGGCGGACACACACACCAGGTTCCCACCGACTGTACCTTTCCACCTTGTGCGTCTATGGCTGGTCCCACGACCACCTCCAAAACTCCCACCAACTTGTGGGGGCAC
Source organism: Mobula birostris (assembly GCF_030028105.1). Lineage (NCBI taxonomy): Eukaryota > Metazoa > Chordata > Chondrichthyes > Myliobatiformes > Myliobatidae > Mobula > Mobula birostris. Next base: position 60,993,548 of record NC_092394.1, read on the forward strand.
GCCGCTTCCAGGGTCTCGTTACCTCGTGGTGTCCCTTTTATCCCCCTGCTGGGGTAATCGCCTGTCCATCAAACTTCAAACAGTTCAGGTTCAAAGCAACCGGTCTTGACAATACTCGGAACTGTGTCTCCTTTTCGTTAATCTCTCTCGTCCCCCGTTAACATTTCTGAATGTTCCCCCATTGTCCTCTTATTGGCATCAATCTTCTGATAATTTGGTCTGTTGTCACATATGGTTATTCTGAGGCTGTGTCCTCTGGTCCTAGACTCTCCCACCATAGGAGAAATCCTTTCCACATCCACTGTATCAAGACCTTTCACCATTCAATAGGTATGAATTAGGTCATCCCTCATTCTTCCGAATTCCAGTGATATACCGAGAGGTAATGTTGTAGCTATATAGGACCCTAGTCAGACCCCACTTGGAGTACTGTGCTCAGTTCTGGTCGCCTCACTATAGGAAGGATGTGGAAACTATAGAAAGAGTGCAGAGGAGATCTACAAGGATGTTGCCTGGATTGGGGAGCATGCCTTATGAGAATAGGTTGAGTGTACTCGGCCTTTTCTCCTTGGAGCGACGGAGGATGAGAGGTGATCTGATAGAGGTGTATAAGATGATGAGAGGTATTGATCGTGCAGATAGTCAGAGGCTTTTTCCCAGGGCTGAAATGGCTAGCACGAGAGGGCACGGTTTTAAGGTCCTTGGAAGTAGGTACAGAGGAGATATCAGGGGTAAGCTTTTTTCACACAGAGAGTGATGAGTGCGTGGAATGGGCTGCCAGCGACGGTAGTGGGGGCGGATACGATAGGGTCTTTTAAGAGGCTCCTGGATAGGTATAAGGAGCTCAGAAAAATGGAGAGCTATGGGTAACCCTAGGTAACTTCTCAGGTAAGGACATGTTTGACACAGCTTTGTGGGCTGAAGGGCCTGTACTGTGCTGTAGGTTTTCTATGCTTCTATGTTTCTAAGACTACAGGCTCAGAGCCATCAAATGCTCTTCATATGACAAGCCATTCAGTGCTGGAATCATTTTCGTGAATCTCCTTTGTACCCTCTCCAGTTTCTGCACACCCTTTCTAAGGTATGGACCCAAAACTGTTCACAATACTCCAAGTGAGGCCTTACCAGTGCTTTATAAAGTCTCAACGTTACATCCTTGCTTTTATATTCTGGTCCTCTTGTAATGAATGCTAACATCGCATTTGCCTTCCTCACCACAGATTCAACCTGCAAATTAACCTTTAGGGAATCCTGCACAAAGTTCCTTTATGCCTCAGATATTTTAAGTTTCTCTCCGTTTAGAAAATAGACTACTCTTTTATTTCTTCTACCAAAGTGCATGACCATACACTTGGAATTTTTTGATGAAATAACAAACAGGATAGACAAAGAAAAAATTAGTTGATGTTGTATACTTAATTTTCAGAAGGCAACATTTTTCCCTTGACCATCCAATGTTGACCATCATGTGTCTCCAAGCGTCCTGAAAACACATCCTTAACAATCAACTCCAACATTTTCCCAACCATTCTAGTCAGACTAACTTCAGCCTCTGTCCCTTCTTCAAGTGAAGTGTCATTTGCAATTTTCCAGTTTTCCGGAACCATTCCAGAAGCAAGTCATTCTTGAAAGATTATTACTAATGTATCCACAAATCTTTTCAGTTACATCGTTTAAAGCCCTGGTCTAGGCAAATTATCTACCTTCTGGTTTCCCAAGAATCTTCTGCCTAGTAATGGCAACCTCACACACTTCTGACCCCGACACTCTGGAAGCTGCTCCACAGTGAAGACTGATGCAAAATACTTACTCATTTTGTTTTCCTCCATTACTACCTCTCCAGCATCGTTTTCCAGCATTCTGATATCCATTCTCACCTCTCTTTTACAGTTTATGTATCTGAAGAAACTCTTGGCATCCTCTTTAATATTACTGAAGATTACTTTTGTATTCCATCTTTTCCTTCTTAATTACTTTATTAGTTGACTTCTGTTGGTTTTTAAAAGCTTGCTAATGCTCTAACCTTCCAAGAATTTTTGATCTTTTATTTGCCCTCTCTTTGGCTTTTATGTTGGCTTTGACTTCTCTTATTAGCCATGGTTCTATCATCTTGCCTTTAGAATACTTCTTCCTGTTTAGGATGTATATATCCTGTGCCTTCCGAATTGCTTCCAGAAATTCCATCCATTGCTGGAATGCTATCATCCCTGCCAGTGCTCTTTTCTCATCAATTTTGGCCAACTCATGCCCCTCTAATTCCCTTTATCCACTATACTACTGATAACTCTGACTTTAGCTTCTCTTTCTCAAATTTCAGGGTGAATTTGATTATATTATGATCACTTGCCCCTGAGTTTTCTTTTACTTTCAGCTCTCTAATCAATTCTGGTTCATTGCACAACACCCAATCCAGAATAGCTGATCCTCTAGTGGGCTCAACCACAAGCTGCTCTAAAAAGCCATCTCATAGACATTCTAGAAATTTCCCCTCTTAGGATCTGGCACCAATGTGATTTTCCCAATCTACCTGCATATTGAAATCCCCCATGACTACTGTAACATTGCCCTTTTGGCATGCATTTTCTATCTCCCATTGTAATTTGTAGACCATATCCTTACTACTGTCTGGGGATCTATATACAACTCCTATCAAGGTCTTTTTATCCTTGCAGTTCCTTCGCTCTACCCACAATGATTTAATATCTTCCGACTTTCTATCACCTCTTTCTAATGATCTGATTTCATTTTTTACTAACAGAGCCATGCCAACCCCTCTGCCTACGTGCCTGTTCTTTCAATACAATGTGTGTCCTTGGATGTTAAGCTCCCAGGTATAATCATCTTTCAGCCATGATTCAGTATTGCCTACAAAATCATGCAAGCTAATCTGTAACTGTGTTACAAGTTTATCTATATTATTCCGTATACTGTCCGCATTCAAATATAACACCTTCTGTACTGTATTCACTCTTTTTGTTTTTGTCTGCCTTTTACATTGCAACTGATCCTGTTGACTGCAATTTTGCCCGCTCATCAGCTTCTCCTTGCTAGGAGTCTGACTGCATATTGCCTCTGTTTGTAAACCTCATTCTCAGCACTATTATTCTGGTTCCCAATCCCCTGCAAAATTAGTTTAAACCTACCTGAACAACTCTAGCAAACCTGCCTGCAAGGATACTGGGACCATACTCTTCTCCTAGACGCTGCCTGGCCTGCTGAGTTTCTCCAGCATTCTGTGTTTGTTACTGCTCCCCCTTGGATTTGGGCGTAATCCATCCTTTTTGTACAGGTCATACCTTCCCCAGAAGAGATCCTAATGATCCCGAAATCTGAACCTCTGCCCCAGTTCCTCAGCCATGCATTCACCTGCCAAATCATCCTATTCTTCCCACACTGGGGCGTGGCACAGACAGCAATCCAGAGATTACTACCCTGGAGATTCTGTTTTTCAGCTTTCTACCTAGCTCCTTAAAACCTCTCTTCAGGAACTCCTCCCCTTTCCTACCTACGTCAATGGTGCCAATATGCACCAAGACTTCTGGCTGCTCACCCTCGACATGGATCCAGTCAGAGACATTGCTGACCCTGGCACCAGGAAAGCAACATACCATGCAGGTGGATCTATCATGACCACAGAATCTCATCTCCGATCCTCTGACTATAGAATCACCTATCAACACTGCAGTCCTCTTCACCTCTCTGCACTTCAGAGCCACAACACCAGATTCAGTGCCAGAGACCGGCTCACCATGTCTCCCACCAGTAGGTCATCCCCCTCAATAGTATCTACACCTTGCCCAAAGGTGACTGCAGGCTAGCAGAGGTAAGGAGTGCCTTACACCTCCTTTGGTAGACCCATATCTCCATCCCACCACTCATCAAAATATTACAATTGTTATTTCAGTATCAGTTTCCAAAGCTGGTTTTATAATTTTGTATTCTATAGTAACAACAAAACAACTGAAATCTTAAAGTGCCAGCATGAATCCAATTACAATTGCTTCCATTTTGTCCCAAAGTAAATCTAAGCTGATGCTCTCAGATAAAAGTAAATTATCTTTTCAAGAAGAGCAAACTTCTTTTTTTTGTCATTTGCTAACTTTAACTCTTTAACCATGCTCACTAGTATAGCTTACCTAGAAGGTACTGCCCTTTCTACTTGCTGGTCCTCCGTGTATCGTAATGAGTTTCCTTCCTTACAACAATAATTACAAAAAAGTGTTTCACTTGCTGTTACCAGGTCAAGCAGATTCTGTAGAAATGTAGGTATTTTCTCTTGTAATGAAGCAGTCTGTTCATTGGGTATGCTAACTATTGACACTAAACAGATTTAAAAATTCTCAATAAAAAGTTGCCAAATAGCAAGATATCCAATGACTATATTAGAAATAACAGGTCTTCAGAAGCCAGCAACTTGTTGAGAAACGCAGACTCAATCTCAGAACTGTTCAAATACCCATTTAGTTCATAAATGTTTAGACTGGATAGACTATTTTGCAATTAATTTCAGAAAATTTAATATCAATGTAATAATTAGCCACTCCCACCAGGCATATTAGGATGTGTCATAATTTGTATGCTTTATTTCCAGAGGAACAAAATTGCTTAACTTTGACCTAAAGCTTGGACAGCTGAATCCAATGGTAAGATTGTGGAATGAAAGATAAATCTGCAATGATGGCCATTTTGGATAAAGGAGATTACATCACCTGGTGCACACCCATCTCAATCATGAAACAAACCCAGCCAAATCTGAGATTGGATATCTGAGATTCAGTTTGTACTGCACAATTCCCTCAACTAACTAACAAAGAAAGGGAATAAAGCTATAACTCAACACCTTTATGTATCTTGAAGACACTTAGCTGTTATTAACTTTGCAATTTTGTACAAATTATTGAAGGCCAATTTGGAATACGATATTAGGTACTGTTCCATCAGAAGATCAATTAAGCACTTGAATACACAAAGGAAGCAAAGACTGAAAGGCTCAAATAGCATGGAAACTGTCCATTTGACCCAACTTATCCATGCCATCCAGTGGGCACTATTCTAAATATCAGGATTTCAAGTTTTAACAGAAAATGGTATTGATTTTCATGACAAGATTGTGGGTGCAATTAAAGCCTTTAATACAAAGAGTTTAGGCTAACTCAGGTATATTTCTCAACCATGACTTGTTAGGACAGAGCCACAGGAATTCAAAACTACCTCATTTTAAGACACTTCCTTCCCTCTGAGCTGAGAATGAAACAAAGACACTTAACAATTGCACTGTATCATAGCAACTAACTTTCAAAAATACTTAGTGCAAATAGATGATTAATCAAAATCCCTAAAGGCAAAAGAACACAATAAATCACTTATGCTGGTAATTAATATGGTACTTTATGGTTGCAGACAAGAAGCTTAACTTCTCTAAACAGGGCAGGACCCTTGCTACGGTAAATTACTCCAGGCCTGTGGGAGTTAGAGCTGTGAAAGCTGTAAAGAACGTTCAACCTTTATAACTTCATGATATTCAATACAGTCAGAGAAGATAGTATAAAGCCATACACTTGAAATATTTCTAAAACCATAACACATTTTCAAATTAAAAAGCTATATCTTTTCCAACCCAACTATGTGTTCTAACTGCTCATATGAAGGGTGAGGAAAGGGAATCCAGCTGCTCCATGCCCACGATTGGTTGCACTTGTGTTATAATTGCACTGGAGGACTATAAGAACAAAAGACTGCTATTTAGTGTGAGTCCATACAGTCTCATTCATTGTGCTAATATCTGTTCCGTGTCTAACTTTGGCTTTGGGCCCACCTCTGCTACAGGAGCACTGCACTGGATACAAGACCATTTTTTAGTCATGAACCAACTAACCTGTCCCCAGCCCTGAATCTCGTTTTTTTTCACAGGAACCTTTATCACAAGGAATTCTGCCTTGTACCAGTCCCACTATCCTAGGCACAACATGATCTGGCACCAGCCCAATCCTATGCCTTTACCCTGGGAGCAGGAAGCCTCAACTCTATCTCTACCCTCTGTCACATGGACAGTCTATCTTGGCCTACTCCAAATCTGCTCTACATACTGCCTGTCTTTGTTCTAGTACTCTTCCCTGGGATTCCCAACTCCAGGCACAGACCAGACCCAAAACCAGTTCCATCTGCCATTTATCTTTCCTCCTAATGGCTCCCATTACCACCTCCTTTACATATCAGATTCTAGCATTGGTAGCCATTTGTGTTCCTGCTCATCTCCTTCCAACAGCTGTCTCTCACATTCACACTTCCTTCCTCATCACACCTCACTCCACCTGCCTCTCGTTTTGTTTCTCTTCGTGGTCCTCCATCTATCATTCACCAGCCACCATATCCTAACTCCAACCTGACTTGGAGCAATCTGTCTGTTGTTTTTTCGCTCCTCTTCAGTACTTGGGTCTTTAATCACCCTGGACCCTTGTCTCACCACTCTGCTTTCTTTTAATCCAGCCCAAGGTTTTGACCTGACACATCAAATCCTTTCCTCCTACAGATGAGCAGCTCGACCTGAGTTCCTCCAGATTATTTGTTGCTCCAACTCCATCATCCATGATCAGACCATATACACATCTCAACTCTGACTCATAATGCTCCTGTACCAGCTCTTACCTCACCACTATCTGCAGCTTAGCTCCAAATCCTTACCTTACAGCTGTGCAGACACCTGGCTCCACCCTCTGAAACAGTGCATCTGATGCTGAATATTCATCCACTTTGTATACTTCCTTCACCACCTGGTTCAGCCAATTGTGATGCATACTGTCAATCATTCGATCAGCTTCATCAATGATCTGAAAAACATTCACACAAAGGGTTACTGTCCTTATTCCTTTCGTCACACACTGTCCATGATCCTTGATAGATCCTTGCAAGAGACAGTGGAATACTTCTGCATCATTCATCAGGACAGAGACACACACTGATACTAGACACACACAAGTGGATGTCAAGTATCCAGCAAAACTCTCAAGTCATCCTTCCCACAATCAAATGTCCCAACAATAAGATGCACCTCAATTCACAACAACAGAAAGCTGGCCAAGGAATTGGGAGGTGGATTTGTGAACTGCTTAGTTGTATTCATCATGTTATGGAAAGGAAGAAAGTTATAATTATTGAGAAATGTCAACCAGCTGCTTGAAGTCTTACCAGGTATCGGAGATGCTGTAGACTGAATCCATCTGTTTTGCTAATGTGGTCAACCAGACGTCCCGGAGTTGAAATTACAATATCTGCCAAGCTGCGGTAACCCATAATTCTTCAGCGATGGAAGTATGTAAAAGGCAATAGGAATTGTGACTCCCAATGATAACATTGCAACAACAGTCAAATATTGATGCATGTCTATCAGAAAACAACAATAACATTGCAACTACGGTACAGGTGTCCCCTGCTTTTCGAACGTTCGCTTTACGAAAGACCTACATTAGTACCCTGTTTTCGCTTTCAGAATGTGTTTTCACTGTTACGAAGAAAGGCAGCACATGATAAAAAATCAGCGCGTGCCCCGAGCAGCCACTCTGCCCCGGATTCGGAACGGCATTGCTGAAACACGTTGCATTGAGCAGCCGTTAGCAAGATGAGTTCTAAGGTGTCGGAAAAGCCAAAAAGAGTAAGGGTGTTACACTTAGCGTAAAACTAGACATAATTAAGCATTTCGATCGTGGTGAACGAAGTAAGGACAAAGTGAGTTTGGCTTGTGGAAGTTGACAACGATGATGTTGAAGAGGTTTTGGCATCCCATGACCAAGAACTGATAGATGAAGAGCTGACGCAATTGGAAGAGGAAAGGACAACAATCAAAACCGAATGCAGAAAGTGAACCAACTGCGTGAGATTTTCGCTGCAATGATAAAGTACAACTTTAATTTTGAAAGGGTACGTAGGTTTAGGGGATATTTGCAGGATGGTTTGAGTGCTTACAAACAACTGAATGATAGGAAAATGAGCGAGGCTCAGCAGTCAAGCAAGCCTTCCACATCAGCCACAGCAGACGACGAACCTCAACCTTCGACATCGAGGTGGGCAGTCACAGCAGAAGATGAGCTGCCTGCCCTGATCGACGATGGGATGACACCCCCGTGTCCCACCACCCCAACCCCCGGACAGATACTGTACCGATTCGCGGAGAATGCAGCGGTAGCCAGGAGGCACACAGCATATCTTTAAGAAAAAAGCCAAAATAAACATGCTAATTAATTAGGTGCCACCTAGCACGTAATTGTCAACCCAGATCAGAGGCGATGTAATTGGCAATCACCTCTGACCTGCACCGACATTTACGTGCGCGGCAGCATCTAATTAATTAGCATGTTTATTTCGGCTTTTTTCTTAACGATGTACTGTGTGCCTCCCGGCTACCACTGCGTTCTTCGCAGCAATGTATCGGGTCGGCGGCCTGGAGGGTGGGGGCCACTGCACCACCCAGCCTGCGATGACTCAGTCTAACACACCATCATCAGTGTGCTCGGCGCTGTTTTCCCAATTCCGGTAAGTGATACTACACTGTACATACATTATTTCTACTTTATATAGGCTGTGTATTTTTACGTGTTATTTGGTAGATTTGGCAGCTTCATAGTTTAAAGGTTACTGGAGAGCGCATTTATGTCAACAGCGCTTGCGTGAGATTTTCTGCCGAGAGCGCTTGCGTGAGATTTTCGCTACGGAGATCTGTGCAGGCAGTCGTTGTAGACAAGTATTTCTACTTTATATAGGCTGTGTATTTATCATATCATTCCTGCTTTTACTATGTGCTATTTGGCATGATCTGGTATGTTATTTTTGGGTCTGCGAATGCTCACAAAATTTTCCCATATAAGTAAATGGTAATTGCTTCTTTGCTTTATGACATTTCGGCTTACGAACCGTTTCATAGGAACGCTCTACCTTCGGATGGCGGGGAAAACCTGTACTGTGCAAAAGTCTTAGACACTCTAGCTATATGTAAGTGCGAAAAGACTTCTGCACAGTACTGTACTTATCCAAGTTTCTCTTAAATTGGACCTGTATCCACCACTTCTGCTGACAGCTCGTTCTGCACTCTCACCAGCCTCTGAGTGAAGGTCACTCAGGTTCCCCTTAAATATTTCACTTTTCACCGGTAATCTATGAGCTCTAGCAATCCTCCAACTAATGACAACAGTGTACCCTCACCCATTTCTGTCGTATTACTACATCACTCAATTCTGTCTACTAGCCAACTTGGACCCTTCTATTGATTATCTTTCTAAAATCCCCCACCTCTCTCTCTCACTATGTGTAGACTTTGTTGCTAATATTTATCCATCTATCCACTTGCAAATTATTCTGTGTTACTCTTCATGAAATAAAGTATTTTAAAGATAGAAATGCTATATAAATATTGTATTTAATACTAAATAAAAGTCATTGTTTCCATCTACATTTCCTATCCTGTCTATCAAGGGAGATGGAACTTTCCAAACTGGAGCAAATGTGAATGGTAGTCTACCAAACTGATCATTTCTATTTCTGGTAACAACTATATATGAGCATTATTAATTAAAGCTAACATGAACAGGGAAATTTGCTGCATAATTCTACTTTCAGATGGTAGAATCTCAAACATAATGAGTTCCTCCCCCCCATTCTGTTGTGTAAAGAATATGTGCAGTGAACTATACTTGAGGTTTGAATTTAATGTGAAAGATTAAACTACTCCAAACTTTCCAAAACGTTGCAACAATTTAAACTCAAAATCTTAAACTAGCAAATGTGGAGGAAGAGCTCAGGGTGAAAGGTTGGAGTAAAAAGAAATTCTGAGACAGGTAAAATTAGTAATCTTGTAGTTAGGGATCCTCTTGGAAAGAGTGATCACAGTATGATTGAGCTTCTCATACAAATGGAGGGTGCAATAGTTCAATCTAAAACCAGTGTATTACACCTAAACAATGGAGAACAATGGAGGCTACAGTGGGATGAGGGAGGATTTGGTTAGTGTAGACTGTGAATACAGGCTATATGGTGAGATGGTTGAGGAACAGTGGAAGACTTTCAAAAAGATTTTTCATGCTGCTGAATAAAAGTATACTTCAGTTAAAAGCAAGGACAGTAAGGGTAGGGAGTGCCAGCCTTGCATAACTGAGGAAATAAGAGAAGGCATCAAACTAGAAGCTCGTGCATACAAAGTCGCCAAGAGTAGTGGGAAACTGGAAGATTGGAAAAACTTTAAAAACAAAGAACCACGAAGTGAGCAATAAAGAAAGAGAAACTAGATTATGAAAATAAACTAGCACAAAATATAAAAACCGATATTAAATTTTCATAATTATATAAAGCGGAAAAGGGTAGCTAAAGTGAATGTAAGGGGAATTGATATTGGGCAATGAGGAAATGGCAGAGGCTTTGAATGACTATTTGTGTCAGTCTTCACGCCAGAGGACACATCTAACAAGCCAAAGAGAGATGTTATGGATGAGATAGGAGGTGAGGACCTCAATACAATAGCTATTGCCAAAGAGGTAGTGCTCAGTCAATTTGTGGGTCTGAAGATAGACAAGTCCCCTGGTCCTGGTGGAATGCATCCCAGGGTACTGAAAGAAATGGCAGAAGTTACAGTAGTGGCTTTGGTGATAGTTTACCTAAATTCTCCGGACTCTGAGCAGTCCCGGCAGATTGGAAGATGGTGAATGTCACGCCACTGTTCCAAAAAGGATTGTAGGCAAAAGGCAGGTGACTATAGGCCAATTAGCTTAACATCTGTAGTTAGGAAAATGCTTAAAGCTATCATTAAGAAGAATGCATCTGGGAAAAAAATGGATCCATCAGGCAGACGCAGCATGGATTCAGCAAAGGCAGGTCCTGTTTGACAAACTTAATGAAGTTCTTTGAGGATATAATGAGTACAGTGGATAGAGCGGACCAGATGGACGTTATTTACTTGGATATGCAGAAGGTTTTTGATAAGGTGCCGCATAAAAGACTTATTCAGAAGATAAAGATACATAGAGTTGGAGTGATGTATTAGCATGGATAGAGGACTAGTTAACTAATAGAAAGTAGAGAATTGGGATATATTGATGTTACTCTGGTTGGCAATCAGTGGTGAGCAGTGTGCCGCAGGGGTCAGTGCTGGGCTTGCAACTGTTCACAATATACATTAACGAGATGGAAGTCTGAGTCTAAGTTTGCTGATTGAGTGGAAAAGCAAATTGTGCAGAAGGTACAGAGAGTCTACAGATAGGTAGATAGGTTAAGCGAGTGGGCAAGGGTCTGGCAGATGGCAATTAGTAAATGTGAGGTCATCTACTTTGAAGGAAAAATTAAAGAGCAGATTATTATTTAAACAGTTAAAAAAATTGCAGCGTGCTGCTGTGCAGAGGGACTGGGAATGCTTGTGCATGAATCACAAAAGGTTAGTTTGCAGGTGCAACAGGCTATCAAAAAGGCAAATGGAATGTTGGCCTCCATTGCTGGAGGGATTGAATTTAAGAGCAGGGAGATTATGCTGCAACTGTACAGGGTACTGGTGAGGCCGCATCTAGAGTACTGTGTGCAGTTCTGGTCTCCTTACTTGAGGAAGAATATACTGGCTTTGGAGGCAGTGCAGAGGAGGTTCACCAGGTTGATTCTAGAGATCTGGGGATTAGACTTTGAGGAAAGATTGAGTTCCCTGGGACTGTACTCTCTGGAATTCAGAAGAATGAGAGGAGATCTTACAGAAACATATAAAATTATGACAGGGATAGATAAGATAGAGGCAGGAAAGTTGTTTCCACTGGTAGGTGAGACTAGAACTAGGGAACATAGCCTCAAGGTTCAGGGAGTAGATTTGGGATGGAGATGAGGAGAAACTGCTTTTCCCAGAGGGTGGTAAATATATTTAAGACAAGGTTGGATAGATTTTTGCATAGTAGGGGGATTAAGGGTAATGGGGAAAAGGCAGGTGGGTGGAGATGAGTTCATGGCCAGATCAGCCATGACCTTATTGAATGGTGGAGCAGGCTCGATGGGCTAGATGGCCTACTTCTGCTCCTATTTCTTATGATTTAAAGAGTAAGAAATTGTGCCTTAGATGTCATGGGTAAAAAGCTAAAAGTCATGAGCTAATTTAACTAAGAAACAGTATTGAGGAAGGGCTGACTAAAACATTAAAGCAAAGAGTATATACAGGCATTCCCCCGCTTTTCGAACGTTCACTTTACGAAACCTCACTGTTACGAAAGACCTACATTAGTTCCCTGTTTTCGCTAACAGAAGGTGTTTTCAATGTTACGAAAAAACGCAGCGCATGAAAAAAAAATCAGCACGCGATAAAAGGCAGTGTGCTGCGCGCCCCGAACAGCCACTCCACCCTGGATCCGGAATGGCATTCTTGCTGGCATTGCTTAAACACATGCCTGTGAGCAGCCATTTGCAAGATGAGTTCTAAGGTATCGGAAAAGCCTAAAAGAGCTCGTAAGGGTGTTACACTTAGTGTAAAACGAGACATAATTAAGCGTTTTGGTTGTGGTGAACAAAGTAAGGACAAAGTGAGTTTGGCTTGTGGAAGCTGACGAAGATGATGTTGAAGAGGTTTTGGCATCCCATGACCAAGAACTGATAGATGAAGAGCTGATGCAATTGGAAGAGGAAAGGATAACAATTGAAATCCAATGAGTAATGATAAAGTACGACTTTAATTTTGGAAGGGTACGTAGGTTTAGAGCATATTTGCAGGATGGTTTGAGTGCTTACAAAGAACTGTATGATAGAAAAATGCACGAGGCTCAGCAGTCAAGCAAGCCTTCCACATCAGCCACAGCAGACGACAAACCTCGACCTTCGACATCGAGGCGGCCAGTCATAGGAGAAGATGAGCTGCCTGCCCTAATAGAAACAGATGACGATGAGATGACACCCCAGTGTCCCACCACCCCAACCCCCTGGGCCCCCAACAGATACCGATTCGCGGAGAATGCAGCGGTAGACGGGAGGCACACAGCACATCTTTAAGAAAAAAGCCGAAATAAACATGCTAATTAATTAGGTGCCACCCGGCACGTAAATGTCAGCCTAGATCAAAGGCGATGCAGCCTCTGATCTGGGCCGACAATTACGTGCCGGGCGGCACCTAATTAATTAGCATGTTTATTTCAGCTTTTTTCTTAAAGGTGTGCTGGATGCGTCCCGGCTACCGCTGTACCCCTGCATGCTTCGCAGCCCGGTATTGGTCGGCAGCCCATAGGGTGGGGGCCATTGCACCACCCCAACCTGCGACGACTCAGCCTAACACACCATCATCAGTGTGCTCGCTGTCTTCCCAATTCCAGTAAGTGATACTACACTGTACAGACATTATTTCTACTTTATATCGGCTGTGTATTTTTACGTGTTATTTGGTATGATTTGGCAGCTTCATAGCCTAAACGTTACTGGAGAGAGTGTTTTGCCAAGAGCGCTTGCACCTTGTTTTTGCCGAGAGTGCTTGCATGAGATTTTCGCTACAGAGAACAGTGCAGGCAATCGTTGTAGTATTTCTACTTTATATAAGCTGTGTATTTATCATATCATTCCTGCTTTTACTATACATTACTGTTATTTTAGGTTTTAAGTGTTATTTGGCATGATTTGGTAGGTTATTTTTGGGTCTGCGAACGCTCACAGATTTTTCCCATATAAATGAATGGTAATTGCTTCTTTGCTTTACGACATTCCAGCTTACGAACCTGTACAGGTTTCCCCCGCCATCCGAAGGTAGAGCATTCCTATGAAACGGTTTGTAAGCGGGAAATTCCACAAGCCAAACTCACTTTGTCCTTACTTCGTTCACCACGATCGAAACACTTAATTATGTCTAGTTTTACGCTAAGTGTAACACCCTTACGAGCTCTTTTAGGCTTTTCCGATACCTTATAACTCATCTTGCAAACGGCTGCTCATAGGCATGTGTTTAAGCAATGCCAGAGAGAATGCCGTTCCAAATCCGGGGGAGAGCGGCTGCACGGCACGCTGCCTTTTATCGCGCGCTGATTTTTTTTTTGCGCGCTGCCTTTTGTTGTAACAGCGAAAACACCTTCTATTAGTGAAAACAGGGAACTAATGTAGGTCTTTCATAACAGTGAGGTCTCATAAAGCGAACGTTTGAAAAGTGGGGGAAACCTGTACCGCCATCTGAAGGTACAGCGTTCCTATGAAACGGTTCGTAAGTCGAAATGTCGTAAAGCGAAGAAGCAATTACCATTTATTTATATGGGAAAATTTTGTGAGTGTTTGCAGACCCAAAAATAACCTACCAAATCATGCCAAATAACACATAAAAACAAAAATAACAGTAACATATAGTAAAAGCAGGAATGATATGATAAGGACACAGCCTATATAAAGTAGAAATACTTTTCCACAATCATTACAGCACTGTTCTCCGTAGCGAAAATCTCACGCAAGCGCCGTCAGCTGAAAATCTCATGCAAGCACCGTCAGCAGAAAATCTCATGCAAGTGCTGTCTGCAAAAACATGGCGCAAGAGCTCTCCAGTAACCTTTCAGCTATGAAGCTGCCAAATCATACCAAACAACACGTAAACATACACAGCCGATATAAGGTAGAAATAATGTATGTACAGTGTAGTAACACTTACCGGAATCGGGACAGCACCGAGCGCACTGATGATGGTGTGTTAGACTGAGTCGTCGCAGATTGGGTGGTGCAGCGGCCCCCACCCTCCAGGCCGCCGAGCGATACATTGCCGTGAAACATGCAGGGGTGCAGCGGTAGCCAGGAGGCACAAAGCACACCTTTAAGAAAAAAGCCGAAATAAACATGCTAATTAATTAGGTGCCGCCTAGCACATAATTGTCACCCAGATCAGTGCCGAATTCCGATTGCGTCGTCTCTGATCTGGGCGGACAATTACGTGTCGGGCGGCACCTAATTAATTAGCATGTTTATTTTAGCTTTTTTCTTAAAGATGTGCTGTGTGTCTCCCGGCTACTGCTGCATTCTCCACGAATCGGTATCTGTCCACAGCCTGGGTGTTGGGGTGGTGGGACACTGGGGTGTCATCTCGTCGTCTGTTTCCATTAGAGCAGGCAGCTCATCTTCTCCTATGACTGGCCGCCTCGATGTCGAAGGTCGAGGTTCGTCGTCTGCTGTGGCTGATGTGGAAGGCTTGCTTGACTGTTGAGCCTCGCGCATTTTTCTATCATACAGTTCTTTGTAAGGACTCAAACCATTTTGCAAATATCCCCTAAACCTACGTACCCTTTCAAAATTAAAGTCGTACTTTATCATTGCAGCAAAAATCTCACGCAGTTGCTTCACGTTCAGTTCGCTACTGCATTCGGTTTCGATTGTTATCCTTTCTTCTTCCAATTGCATCAGCTCTTCATCTATCAGTTCTTGGTCATAGGATGCCAAAACCTCTTCAACATCATCTTCGTCAGCTTCCACAAGCCAAACTCACTTCGTCCTTGCTTTGTTCATCACGACCGAAACGCTTAATTATGTCTAATTTTACGCTAAGTGCAACACCCTTACAAGCTCTTTTAGGCTTTTCCGATACCATAGAACTCATCTTGCAAACGGCTGCTCACAAGCAATGCTGGCGAGAATGCAGTTCCGAATCCGGGGGAGAATGGCTGCTCGGGGCGCGCGCTGCTTTTATTGCGCACTGATTTTTTTATCGCACACTGCTTTTTTTTCGTAACAGTGAAAACACCTTCTGAAAGCAAAATCAGGGAACTAATGTAGGTCTTTCGTTACAGTGAGGTTTTGTAAAGCGAACGTTCGTAAAGCAGGGGACACCTGTATTCCAAATGAACACTATTTATATGTTTGCGTTAAGGAACAAAATGAATAAATTACAGGTATATATTCAACTTGGAGACAATCACAAATAGCTAATACTGATGTAGATCTGCAAGAGGGTCATGCTGTTGACTAATGTATTGAACAACAAGATTTACAAGAAAGATATAGATATATTGTGGTGGTAGGGGATTTTAATTTTCCATACATTGATTGGGACTCCCATACTGTTAGGGGTCTAGATGGTTTAGAGTTTGTAAAATGTGTTCAGGAAAGTTTTCCAAATCAGTATATAGAGGGACCAACTAGAGGGGATGCAATATTGGATCTCCTGTTAGGAAACGAATTAGGGCAAGTGACAGAAGTCTGTGTAGGGGAGCACTTTGGTTGCAGTGATCATAACACCATTAGTTTCAATTTGCATGGACAAGGATAGATCTGGTCCTAGGGTTGAGGTTCTGAACTGGAAGAAGGTCAAATTTGAAGAAATGAGAAAGGATCTAAAAAGCGTGGATTGGGACAGGTTGTTCTCTGGCAAAGATGTGATTGGTAGGTGGGAAGCCTTCAAAGGGGAAATTTTGAGAGTGCAGAGTTTGTATGTTCCTGTCAGGATTAAAGGCAAATTGAATAGGAATAAGGAACCTTGGTTCTCAAGGGATATTGCAACTCTGATAAAGAAGAAGAAGGAGTTGTACGACATGTATAGGAAACAGGGGGTAAATATGGTGCTTGAGGAGTATAAGAAGTGCAAGAAAATACTTAAGAAAGAAATCAGGAGGGCTAAAAGAAGACATGAGGTTGCCTTGGCAGTCAAAGTGAAGGATAATCCAAAGAGCTTTTACAAGTATGTTAAGAGCAAAAGGATTGTAAGGGATAAAATTGGTCCTCTTGAAGATCAGTGTGGTCAGCTTTGTGCGGAACCAAAGGAAATGGGGGAGATCTTAAATAGGTTTTTTGCGTCTGTATTTACTAAGGAAGCTGGCATGAAATCTATGGAATTGAGGGAATCAAGTAGTGAGACCATGGAAACTGTACAGATTGAAAAGGAGGAGGTGCTTCCTGTCTTGAGGAAAATTAGAGTGGATAAATCCCTGGGACCTGACAGAGTGTTCCCTCGGACCTTGAAGGAGACTAGTGTTGAAATTGCGGAGGCCCTGGCAGAAATATTTAAAATGTCGCTGTCTACGGGTGAAGTGCTGGAGGATTGGAGAGTGGCTCACGTTGTTCCGTTGTTTAAAAAAGGATCGAAAAGTAATCCGGGAAATTATAGGCCGGTGAGTTTAACGTCAGTAGTAGGTAAGTTATTGGAGGGAGTACTAAGAGATAGAATCTACAAGCATTTGGATAGACAGGGGCTTATTAGGGAGAGTCAATATGGCTTTGTGCGTGGTAGGTCATGTTTGACCAATCTGTTGGAGTTTTTCGAGGAGGTTACCAGGAAAGTGGATGAAGGGAAGGCAGTGGATATTGTCTACATGGACTTCAGTAAGGCTTTTGACAAGGTCGGAAAATTCAGTCGCTAGGTATACATGGAGAGGTGGTAAGTTGGATTAGATACTGGCTCGATGGAAGAAGCCAGAGAGCGGTGGTAGAGAATTGCTTCTCTGAGTGGAGGCCTGTGACTAGTGGTGTGCCACAGGGATCAGTGCTGGGTCCATTGTTATTTGTCATCTATATCAATGATCTGGATGATAATGTGGTAAATTGGATCAGCAAGTTTGCTGATGATACAAAGATTGGAGGTGTAGTAGACAGTGAGGAAGGTTTTCAGAGCCTGCAGAGGGACTTGGACCAGCTGGAAAAATGGGCTGAAAAATGGCAGATGGAGCTTAATACTGACAAGTGTGAGGTATTGCACGTTGGACGGACAAACCAACGTAGAACATGCAGGGTTAATGGTAAGGCACTGAGGAGTGCAGTGGAACAGAGGGATCTGGGAATACAGATACAAAATTCCCTAAAAGTGGCGTCACAGGTAGATAGGGTCGTAAAGAGAGCTTTTGGTACATTGGCCTTTATTAATCAAACTATTGAGTATAAGAGCTGGAATGTTATGACGAGGTTGTATAAGGCATTGGTGAGGCCAAATCTGGAGTATTGTGTTCAGTTTTGGTCACCAAATTACAGGAAGGATATAAATAAGGTTGAAAGAGTGCAGAGAAGGTTTACAAGGATGTTGCCAGGACTTGAGAAACTCAGTTACAGAGAAAGGTTGAATAGGTTAGGACTTTATTCCCGGAGCGTAGAAGATTGAGGGGAGATTTGATAGAGGTATATAAAATTATGATGGGTATAGATAGAATGAATGCAAGCAGGCTTTTTCCACTGAGGCAAGGGGAGAAAAAAACCCGAGGACATGGGTTAAGGGTGAGGGGGGAAAAGTTTAAAGGGAACATTAGGGGGGTCTTCTTCACACAGAGAGTGGTGGGAGTATGGAATGAGCTTGCAGACAAGGTGGTAAATGCGGGTTCTTTTTTAACAGTTAAGAATAAATTGGACAGATACATGGATGGGAGGTGTATGGAGGGATATGGTCCGTGTGCAGGTCAGTGGGACTAGGCAGAAAATGGTTTGGCACAGCCAAGAAGGGCCAAAGGGCCTGTTTCTGTGCTGTAGTTTCTATGGTTCTATGGTTCTATATGGTAGAGGATGAGGAGCACCCAAATGATGAAGACTTAAACATTTCAACAATAAAGGTGCACAAAGTGTTTTTTTAAAAATTAAAGTTTAGGACTTCAACAGGAGTAACTTGATCAGCCTTTGGTAGTGACTGTGCAGTGGTAGGATAAAACATGATCATGAGACATAGGAGCAAAATTAGACCATGCTCCACCATTTCATCGTGGCTGATTTATTATCCTTCTCAGCAGTAGCCTCCCCTGCATTCAGGACACCTTTAAAGGCGATGCCTCAAAAATGGCGACATCCATCATTCAGGGCCCCCATCACCCAGGACATGCCCTCTTCTTATTGCTACCACCAAGAAGCTTGAACATACACAATCACTATTTCAGCAACATCTTCTTTCCCTCTAGCATCAGATTTCTGATTGGACAATGAACCCATAAACACTATTTTTTCCTTCTCTTTTTGCGCTACTTATTGAATTTAATTTTCTTTTTTAATATATATGCTTCTTATTGTAATTTATAGTTTTTAGTATTATGTATTGCAGTGCACTGCTTCAGCCAAACAACAACTTTCGTGACATATGCCAGTGATATTAAATCTGATTATGATTTCCATTCCCCTTTCTTCTCCTTACTAATCAAGAACAAACCAGCCTCATTTTAAATATACCCTATGACTTGGCCTCCACAACCAGCTGTGGCAATTAATACCAGAGATTCACCATCCTCTGCCTATAGAAACCCTTCCTCATTTAAGTTGTAAAGGGATGTTCTTGTATTCTGAGGCGGTGCCCTCTGCCTGGTCTTAAGACTCCCCCACAACAGAAGACATCCTCTCTACCTATATATTTGGCCTTTCAATAGCTGATAGGTTTCAATGGGATCCCCCATTATTCTTCTAAACTACACTAAGTAAAGGCACAGTGGCATCAAACATTCTTCACAAGTTAACCCTTTTATTACTGGAATCATTCTCATGAACCTCCTCCGGATTATGTCCAATGACAGCACATCCTTTCTCCGATATGAGGCCTAAGACTGCTCAGAATATTCCAAGTGTGATCTGATTAATGTCTTATAAAGCCTCAGGATTACATCCTTGCTTTTATACTCTAGTCCTCTCAAAATGAATGCTAACGTTGCATTTGTTTTCCTTACCACTGACTCAACCTTTAAGTTAACCTTTACGGAATCCTGCACAAGGACTCCCAAGTCCATTTGCACCTCTGATTTATAAATTTGTTCCCCATTTAGAAAATAATCTATGCCTTTATTCCTTCTACCAAAATACAAAATCATGCACTTCCCTACACTGTATTTCATATGTCATTTATTTGTCCATTCTCCTAAACTGTCCAAGTCCTTCTACAGACTCCCTGCTTATTCAATGCTACCTGCCTCTCCACCTTATATTTGTATCATCTGCAAACATGGCCATAAAGCCAAAAATATATAATGCAAATATTATGCAAGCATGTAGATTTATGGAAGTACAAACATATTTTAATTCTTGTATATATTGGGGAACATGAACTAGATCTTGTCAGAAATATGGGAATAAATATGGGAATGTTCAAGATAATTTTCTGTAACAAAGATTCAGAACCAATAAGACATCAGGCAATTTTACATTTAGAGTTGAATAATGAAACAAGTTTAGCTTACTTGACTGCATACGATGTTTATTGAGAAATTTGTCCCCCCTAAACTGGGCAAATCTATTTATGGTTAAAATAGTGTTAGATCAGCAGAAGGAATTCAGAAAATAACTTGACCTGATTTAAAAAAAATCATTTCTATTCTCAAGGAGCCACAAAAAAATAGAACGTTGAACTAAAGGAAAAAAATGTAAAAATAAATCCAGCCAATGTAAATAAAGCATGCAATAACAGTTGTAGTCCATGGCTGTGAGGTTGAGAGTAATAAAAGTATTTGTTAAGAATATTAAATATTTTAACAACTTTATTGTAAAATAATGGGTGGTCAGGCACAAAGTGAGCCCTTTCACTATATCACAATGGTAAAATGGATACAGCGCCATTTTGAGGGATTACTGCATTCTCTCTATTTCACAGGAGACATGACTCACTCCAGACACATTGGATACAGCACTCAAACTACCAGATAGTTGGAACTGCTGATTCACTGAAGACAACTGGTGAGGGTCTGTGTTTCATGATAAACTCTTCTTGGTGTTCAAAAGAGGAGTCTTGTCGCACTCTTATTCTCCCAACCTGGAACATCTAATGATTACTGTGAGAGTTCTCCGTGATCCTCATAGCAGTCTACATACTGTATTGTATGCCACAATTAGTAAACAAGAAAAAGCCTACCCCAACACCTTTTAAATCATTGCCAGGAACTTGAAGGTTCACTTGTAGAAATTAACACCACATTATCATCAATATATCACCCACAGCACCAGGGGTCCCAACACACTCAACCACTGCTACACCACCATCAGGAATGCCTACTGTTCCATCTCTAAACAACATCTCAGGAAATCTGAACTTCTGACTATCATCTTCCTACTTGCATGTAGGCAGAGACCACAGAGCAAGGCTCCAGAGGTAAGAACAGCAATGAGGTGGTCGGGGAAGGCGAAGGAGCAGCTATGGGACTGCTCCAAGTTGATGGACTGGACCATGTTCAAGGACTCTGATGATCCGAACGAATAAGCCACAGTGGTCATGAATTTTACAAAGTCACTCATGGATGAGTATGCCCCACAAAAACATTCAGAGTCTTCCCCAATCAGAAGCCCTGGATGAACCAAGACATCCATAATCTGCTGAGTGCCTGATCAGTGGCATTCAAGTCTAGCAACCAAATTAAAAACAAGGGATCCAGGTATGATCTCCAGAAAACCATCTCACATACGAAGTGGCAACTCTGGATCAAACTTGAATCACAGGAGGATACTTGAGTGCTGTGGCAGGGTTGACTGCTATCACCTACGACAAAGTAAAACCAAGCTGCATATGTGACAACAAGGTTTCGCTCCCAGGTGAGCTGATCGCCTTTTATGCTTGCTCTGACTGACAGAACATGGAGACACCTTCTGAAGCTCAACAGCCCCTGATGACCCTGTGATTTCAGTCTCTGAGACTGATGTGAGAGCATCCATCGGGGGGTGAACCAACAAAAAGATTGTGCCCGGACCATGTACTTTGCTTTGGGAGTTTGAGGTACTCGTCTGCTTCAAGCAGGCTTCGATCATACTAGTGCCCAAGAAGAATGTGGTAACGTGCATCAATGACTATCGTTCGGCAGCACTTAAATCCACTGT
This sequence comes from Mobula birostris, assembly GCF_030028105.1. Classification (NCBI taxonomy): domain Eukaryota; kingdom Metazoa; phylum Chordata; class Chondrichthyes; order Myliobatiformes; family Myliobatidae; genus Mobula; species Mobula birostris. The sequence goes on from NC_092394.1 coordinate 61,015,250, forward strand.
AATGAAGTACTTTTGAAAGGTTGGTAATAAAACATATTATTTAGCTTAGAAAAATAGAGGGCTAAGGGTTACCCTCGTTAACTTCTAAAATAAGTACATGTTCAGCACAGCATCGTGGGCCAAAGGGCTTGTGTTGTGCTGTGGGTTTTCTATGTTTCTAACTCCTGCCTGAGGGGTGACTTGGATCTACTCCAATGTGCCTATCAGCACAGATCAACAGTAAATGCCATTTCATTGGCTCTTCATTCAATCCTGGAACATCTAGACAGTAAAGATACATACATCAGGATGCTCTTCTTTGACTACAGCTCTGCATTCAACACTACCCCCTCAAACTAATCAATAAACTTCAAAACCTAAGTCTCAATATCTCCTTGTGCAACTGGATCCTTGATTTCCTCATTTGCAGATCCAAGTCAGTTTGGATTGGCAACAACATCTCCTCCACAATCACCATCAGCACAGGTACACCACAAAGCCCCCTGCTCTATTTGTTTTATACTTATGACTGTGTAGCTAAGTACAGCTCTAATGCCATCGTTAAGTTTGCTGACGACACCACCGCTGTTGAACAAATCAAAGGTGGCGATGAAACAGCATATCGAGGGAGATTTAAAATCTGTCTGAATGCTGCCACAACAGCAACCTCTCACTCAATGTCAGCAAAAGCAAAGAGCTGGTTATTGACCATAGGAGGAGGAAACCAGAGGTCCACGTGCCAGATCTCATCAGCGGATCAGAGATGGAGAGGATCAGCTACTTTAAAATCCTCAGCATTATCATTTCAGACGATCTGTCCCGGGTCCAGCACATTAAATGCCATGTCATCTAAAACTTTGACAAACTTCTATAGACGTGCAGTGGGGAGTATACAGACTGGTATGGAAACAACAATACCCTTGAATGGAAAGGCCGACAAATAGTAGTGGATATAGCCCAGTCCTTCAGAGGTAAAGCCCTCCCCACCATCGAGCACATCTACAAGGAATGCAGGCACAGGAAAGCAGTATCCATCATCAGTGACCTCAACCACCCAGGCCATACTCTCTTCGGGACACCAAAAGCACTGATCTCATTTTATTTTCCCCATATTTACATCAATTCTCCTCAAATCTCATCACTCATTACAAACTACGGGTAAATCACAGTGGCTAATTTACCTAGCACTCGCATGCCTTTGTAATGTGGAAGGAAACCTGCATAATTACAGGGTCAATGTGCAAACTCTGCACATTCAGCACTGAAGGTCAGAATGAAACCCGGATCCCTGGATCTTGAAATTTGAGGGAACCATTCTTATCAGATGTACAGTCTACAAAAAGTACTAGATACAGCCCAGTGCATCATTGCCAAAGCCCTCCCCACTATCTACAAAATAATGCAGCATCCATCATCAAGGACCCCACCATCCAGGTCTTGCTCTCTTTTCGCTGCTGCATTGGGCAGGAGGTATTGGAGCCGTTAAGTTCCACACCACCAGGTTCAGCAACAGTTATTATCCTTCACCTATCAGGCTTCTGAACCGGCATGGATAATCTCACTCACCTCAACAACGAAATGATTCTACAACCTAAGGACTCTACAACTCATGTTCTCAGTTTTATTTACCAACTTTATTTATTTGTTTATTATTATTATTTTGTATTTGCACAGATTGTCTTTTCCACATTAGTTGTTTGATCGTATTGTATTTCTTTCCTCTATTGTGAACATCTTCAAGAAAATGAATCTCAAGTAGTACATTTAAAAACGCAAACGCGAGGAAATCTTCAGATGCTGGAAATTCAAGCAACACACATCAAAGTTGCTGGTGAACGCAGCAGGCCAGGCAGCATCTCTAGGAAGAGGTACAGTCGACGTTTCGGGCCAAGACCCCTCGTCCTGACCTGCTGCGTTCACCAGCAACTTTGATGTGTGTCTGGTCTGCTGCGTTCACCAGCAACTTTGATGTGTGTCTGGTCTGCTGCGTTCACCAGCAACTTTGATGTGTGTTGCTCAAGTAGTACATGGTGACTTTGATAATAAATTTACTTTGACTTTGAGATGCACCAACCACTATGTTGCCTTGTTTCTGATCAATGATGATCCCCAGCATAATACTGGGGTACTCAGTGATAGTACTGCTGCAGGTTAAAGATAATCAAATTGATGATAGCCATTGCCTGACATGTGACATACTAACGTTATATGCAACTTACTAGCCCATGCTTGAGTACTCTATTTGTCTTGGAATACTTCAGTTTTGCTGATGAGTAAGAGCATTTTCTGACAATTTGCTACAGGCTGAGTAAACTGGCAAGCTTTAAATGGATGCATCATACCTGGAAAATATTTCACAATACTGGTTAGCTAGCTGTAGTGGAAGAGCTGCCTAAAGGTTCAATTAGTTCTAGGGCATGTCTTTACCACCACATCAAGATTTTGTCAGATCCCATTACGTTTATCTGAATTACCATTCTAACTGGTTGCATCACCAAGTGGTAAGGAGAGGTCGATGCACAGGAGTGGAAAAAGCTGCAGAGGGTTGTAAACTCCAGCTCCATTATAGGCAATAATCTCCGCAGCAGCTAGAGTATTTCCAAAATGCAATGCCTCAAGAAGATGACATCCATCATTAAGGACTCACATCACCCAGTACACGCCATCTTCTCATTACTACCATCAGAAAGGAGATACAGGTCCCTGAAGATACACACTCAATGTTTTAGGAACAGCTTCTTCCCCTTCAACAACAGATTTCTGAAAGGTCAGTAAACTCATGAACACTACATTGCCATTTTTGCTCTTTTTTCACTATTTATTATTTATATATATATATATTTGTTACTGATATTTATAGCATATGTTATGTATTTCACTGTAATGTTGCCATAAGACAAATTTCATGACATATACTCAGTGGCCATTTTATTAAGTAAACCTGTATACCCGCTTGCTAATGCAAATATCTAATCAGCCAATCATGTGGCACTCATTCAGTGCATAAAAGCATGCGGACATGGTCAAAAGGTTCAGTTGTTCATACCAAACATCAGAATGAGGAAGAAATGGGACTTTGACTGTGGAATGATTGTTGGTGACAGATGGGGTAGTTTGAGTAGCTACAAAACTGCTGATCTCCTGAGATTTTTACACACAGCAGTCTGTAGAGTTTTCAGAGATAAACAAACAAAAACACATTGAATGAGTAGCGATTCTGTGTGCAAAAGTGCCTTGTTTATGAGAGTCATCAGAGGAGAATGGCCAGACTGGTTCAAGCTGACAGGAAGGCGACAATAACTCAAATAACCACATGTTACACAGTGGTGTGCAAAAGAGAAGAGCATCTCTGGCATACACTCGGTGGCCACTTTATTAGATACAAGGGGGATAAAGTGGCCACTGAGTATATACATACTTCTTATTGTAATTACCATATATTTTACTAATTGCACAGTACTGCTACCACAAACCAAATTTCACGGCATTTGTCAGTGATAATAACCCCGATTCTGATTCTGCAGAATCTAAGTGCTCCCTATCAACATCTGTTATCGCATGGAATGACTCAAGCCAGTTGGCTTTTGTGATGGTTGAACCTCAGGAAGAACCAAAATGGTTCCCGGCACTTCTGGCTACAAATGCTTCAGCACAGGTTTTGACACTTGCATGCTCTCGCCCATCATTGAAGATGCTTACAGTATGTCCTTGGAGCCTTTTCTCTGATCACTCTTATCTAAACCATTTGTTTGGTATGACAACAGAGTGTGGGATCACTAAGCAATGCCTTTTAAATGCTACTTTTGTTCTTTGGCCAATGTACCCTTGAGCAGTAGGTTCCAGCTAGCAGCTCATTGCCTGGTCTTGCTTCTGCAATGCTCACTGAACCAAAGTTGATCCCTGGTAATGGTGGACCAAGGGATTGTTGGGGAAGACATTTTTGCTGCTGCTGGCTCACTTCACCTCTATCTAAATTTAGCATACTAGGACAGCCATACAAAACAGAGGGTGCCTGCTGTTAGCTAGTACACAGGCAACCAAAATATGGAATATGCAAGGTGAAGCAGGAGAGTGAGTAGGGTTGGTGATGTTAACAAATTCAAGGAGGAACATAAATTTAGGAATGAATGAGGGTACTAAAGATAGAGAATAGAACGCAATTTTCTTTCAAACGTTAGACATAGTCAGGTGCAGTGAAATCATTTTTCTTGAACATACACATTCCTGAGATATAAATCTATTCTACTGCTAGTTATATTAGTATATTTGAATCTTATTAATTTGGTAGAATTTCCAAAACAAAACATGCAAAAGTTAGAAATACTTACGTATGTTCAACAAGAGAGGACTGCTCCACAGCAAAGGGTTTTTGTCCAGCAATGATTACTACTCTTAAGTCTATGCCTTCAGCGTAGGTATTGAAAATCTTAAACACCTAAAGATAATCATTTAAATTAAGGAAAGAGAATTATTTGAATTTTTCAAATTTATTAGTTGGTATGATGCATGATTTCCTAGCCTCCCATCTGATCTGTTCCTATAAAAAGAAATTAGCACATAGAGCTGAAGTTAAGCAGGGATGATAATGCATGCCCACATCAAGGGATCTGAGATAGCAGGAGGTGACTTAATTTCCCCCAAGTGTTACCTTGTGGGGCACATAAGAGCACCACCTGGCCTTGCTACAGCAAGTATTTAACAACTGGAGCTACTTACATCACCATAGTAAGTCATTTCCCACAGTGGGTGTGTTGCCAAACTCCGCAGTACAAAGACAGACTTTCTAACCTGGAAAATGTGATTAATGACTAAAAAGTCCAGGCTTGAGCTAGTATCTTTTCACACTGAAAACCTTATAGAATTGGCAACTCTTGAGAACCTGTGGATTTGATTGAAAACTGGAACTAAAAGAAAACTAACAAAACTGAAAAATGAACATTTTCAATGTTTTGCATCCTTTTCCATTACAAAAAAATTAAGTACAGAATGAGTTAGCTTTTACGAAGCAATTACTTTCTGCTTACTGACTATATTTTGCTCTCTTTACTTCCTGAGCCATTCACGATATGATTCTTCGCCAGTGATGATCACTGGTCGATGGTTAATGGCTTGTAACAGCAGCTTTGGATAATTCTCCTTCACTTGGGGGCTTTGCTGTGACGTGGTAAGCTTTGAATTCTAATCCATACTTTATCCCACTGGCTAGGGTCCCAAATATACTACATGGCCCACAACACCAACTTATCAATACAACCCACAGAACCTGTTGTCATCAGATTTCTACAAAGTAGATGCAAAATAACTTGAGTACCATCTCTTCTTTACCTGTAGAGCAAGTTCTTTAGTAGGCAATAAGGCCAAGGCTCGAACTCTGCACACTGCACAGCCCATCAATGCCTGTAAATGGACCCAAAGATTAATTTGAAGTATAGAATGAATGCATAAATGATGAATTGCAATCTCAGAACAACCTAAAGAAAATAAACTATTTTTGAACATTAGTCACTCTGGGAATATAGGCTGGCAATCTGCACATAATAAACTGATAAACGGCACTGGGGTAATAACTAAATATTTTCCCCCAGTGGTGCTGAGTAAAGGATTGGCCAAGAGACTACAATGAAATTTGCTCCTCATCAAAATTATACTGTGGAACTTTTTACGTCCAATTGAATGGTTGGATAGATCTCAATTAACCAGTTGTCATGCACAACTGTGTCAGGGTAGATTATGTTCTGAGATCTCTGGATCAATTATTTGAACACACAATGTGAACTTGAGGCAACAGTCAGTATCTGCTTGGCAGTGCATCTTGGTCAATAAGAAGTTCACAAACATGACAGCATGCTGTCTACAACACAGTTACCTGCAGTATAATAAATAGGTAGCAAGGGATTACATTTAATTTGATGCTGTTTATCTGACATCAGAATGCTAACTACTAAAGCAGACAGCAAACAGGATTTTTAGTCCACAGTCTTCTCCAAGGACCAGGGACAAATTGTGCCATTATGGGACCTGCCTAGTTTAGTTAATCTGCCAGGGCAAAACACAGGTTTGAATGCCATTTGCCTTGGCAAGATTATTACTAAAATGGAAACCATCTGAACAAGGGTACTTCACAAGGGCCATGAAGAAGTTAAGTTTAAGCTGAATGGTCATTGTTGGAATGGGACAGACCTAGAGTGGAGAGCTTGAAGTTTTCACTCAAGAGACTTCAGCAAGGAGAGGCGAAGGCTAAGAAAAGTTTCCAGTAAGTTTCCTTCTTTCTTATTACACAGTTAAAAAGCAATGGGAATGCCAGTCAAGACTGGGGAATGTTTCTCCTGCAGGATGTAGAAAGACAGACCTCCAGTATCCGACGATTACACTTGCAAGAAGACCATGTTAAGCAACTGGAACTGGATCTAGATCATTCAGGAAGCTGAGGGACTGATTGATAGGAGATACAGGGAGGTAGCTATATGCAGAACACAGGAAACAAGGTGACCATCAGGAGGGGGAAAGGGGATAAGCAGCCAGTGCAAGGTACCCTTGTGGCTGTTCCCCTCAATAACAAGTATACTGCTTTGGTTACTAGCTATATGCAGAACACAGGAAACAAGGTGACCATCAGGAGGGGGAAAGGGGATAAGCAGCCAGTGCAAGGTACCCTTGTGGCTGTTCCCCTCAATAACAAGTATACTGCTTTGGTTACTGTTAGAGGGACAACCTGGGAGAGTAAAGCCACAATGGTTAGGTCTCTGGCACTGTGACTCAGAAGGGAAGGTGGGAGGAGGAGAGCGGTGGTCTTAGGGGATTCAATTGTTGGAGTCATAATCATAGAACAATCCAGCACAGAAACAGGCCCTTTAGTCCATCAAGTCTGTGCCAAACTATTATACGGCCTAGTACCCCAACCTGCACCTGAACCATAGCTCTCCATACCCTTCCCGTCCACATACAGTACCTACCCAAATTTCTCTTAATGTTGAAGTTGAACCTGCATCCATCACTTCCACTGGCAAATTTCCTGTAGGTTGAGCTTCTCTTGGAGAAGAGGATGAGAGAGGTATACAAGATGATAAGAGGCATAGATAGAGTGGATAGCCAGTGGCATTTTCCTGGGGCAAAAATGGCTAATACAAGGGAGAAAATTTTAAGGTGCTTGGAGGAAAATATAGGGTGATGTCAGTAGTTTTTTTTAAATACAGAGAGTGGTAGGTACTTGGAACATGCTGCCAAGATTGGTCATAGAGGAAGATATATAAGGAACGTTTAATGGGATGAAAGAAAACTGGAGGGTTATGTGGGAGGGAGGGGTTGGACTGATCTTGGAACAGGTAATGGCCTGTACTGTGCTACACCGTTCTGTGCTCACTGTGGAGGAAGAGTCAATGTAGTTGATGTATACTAATTTTTAGACAACATTTTATGCAACATGATCAACTAATAGATTGCATCAGTGCCAACCTTAGGTTAAGTGATAAAACCAACAATTGTGATTACTGGGAATTTATCAAACCACACATTGTAAGCCATGAGGGCTTGAGTGGAATGAAGATGCAATAAATGAAGCTTTCAATTTTGTAATGAAATAAACATTCAATGGAGTTAGGTCCTTGAAGTTAAGTACTATAAATATATGCATAACTGCAGCAGATAAGTGGGGGACAGTGGCCACCATTTACATGCTCATGTACAAACTGATTTATGTATGTAATTAACATAAATCCTTATTACAGCTAAATGCGCAAATCCAAATACCCACAACCTTCTAATTCAGAAACAAGTGTGCTCAAACTGACACTGACAATTAACCATTTATCTTATAGCTTTTTAAAATATTAACTGAGTGCACTTTTGTCATTTCCAATTGAAGAAACAGAAAATAGAAAGAAGTGATACATCAAGCTCACCTGAATAACAGGAATAACAAATGCCAGTGTCTTGCCACTACCAGTTGGTGCAGACACACAGATATCACTTGGCCTGTAGCCTGCTCTGCCCAGTATAAGCCCATGCTTTGAACTTTCCAGCAAGGCAGGGATCACCTCAGCCTGAACTGCAAAGGGCAAAATAGGATTGAAAAGAAGTTAACCACAGAATGTTTAGTCTTAGAACCATAGAACATTACAGCACAGAAACAGGCCTTTTGGCCCTTCTTGCCTGTGCCAAACCACTTTTCTGCCTAGTTCCACTGACCTGCACCTGGACCATATCCGTCCATACACCTCTCATCCATGTACCTGACCAAGTTTTTCTTAAATGTTAAAAGTGAGCCTACATTTACCACTTCATCTGGTAGCTCATTCCACACTCCCACCACTCTGTGTGAAGAAGCCCCCCACCCAATGTTCCCTTTAAACTTTTCCCCCTTGCATTCACTCTATCTATACCCATCATAATTTTATATACCTCCATCAAATCTCCCCTCATTCTTCTACGCTCCAGGGAATAAAGTCCTAACCTATTCAACCTTTTATGGTGACCCACTTTCTACACAAGCGAACCGGCTCACAAAATAGCCCGCGCGCCAGGAGAGACTTTTGTAATACACCTCTGACGTCACTTCCGCCCGGAGAGGGCTAGAAGAGAACTGCTTAAAAGCCAGTGCCGCGAAGTTTGAATAAACTAGTCTCGAGTGCGACTTACAGACTGCGTGTCGTTATTTCTAGCTCTGTGTGTAGCACATCGCTACATTGGTGACCCCCAACGGGATTTGGACCAAAGATGATCGACTCTTCATCTGTTCACGCAGTTTCGCTAAAACTGCCAACTTTCTGGACGCTGCAACCACGCGTGTGGTTTGACCAAGCAGAAGCCCAGTTCCAGATTTGGCAGATATCTTCGGATTCCACACGTTACTATTACGTGGTGAGCTCCCTTGACCAGGAGACAGCTGCATGGGTTGGAGATTTCATACAGTCACCCCCCCCCCCAAAGAAGGCAAATATGCAGCACTCAAAGCGCTGCTCTTAGAGACCTTTGGCCTCTCACGGCGTGAGCGAGGTGCCCGCTTGCTGCACCTGGACGGTTTGGGAGACAGGCCGCCGTCAGCATTAATGAACGTGATGCTGGCCCTGGCTGAAGGACACAAGCCCTGCCTCATCTTTGAGCAGGCGTTCCTAGAACAACTGCCCGAGGACATACATCTGCTGCTGGCTGACGCAGATTTCAGTGACCTCCCGGAAGGTGGCGGTCCGGGCAGACGTACTGTGGAAAGCCAAGAGGGAGAGCCGGGCATCCGTTGGACAGATTACCAAACCATGCGCCCAACAGCAGGCCTGACCAGGCCTAGCAATAGAGCGCACACAACCCAGAGGCAGGAGTGAGGAGGCCAATGAACAGTGGTGTTTCTACTACTAGCGGTGGGGCACAGAAGCTCGCTGTTGTCGCCCACCCTGCAAGTTTTTGGGAAACGCCACGGCCAGCCGCCGCTAATGGCTACGGCAACTGGCCACCAAGATAGCCTGCTGTACGGCTGGGACAAACAGTCGGGACGCCGCTTCTTGGTCAACACCGGAGCGGAGATCAGCGTCTTACCCCCGACGGGGTATGACACCTGCAACAGGGCGACGGGACCCACCCTGAGGGCTGCAAACGGCAACACGATTCAGACCTACAGCACCCGCACAGTGCAGCTACAGTTCGGCGCCAGCTGGTTCACGTGAGACTTCACACTGGCCGCCGTGGCCCAACCACTCCTGGGGGTGGACTTCTTGCGAGCCCACAGCCTGCTGGTCGACTTGCAAGGAAAAAGACTGGTCCATGCAAGACTTTCCAGACGTTCTCCCTGGGTGAAGCCAAGTTGCCGGCCCCACACCTGGACTCCATCACGCTGTCTGACAACGAATTCACCAGAATCCTGGTGGACTTTCCATCGGTCCTGGCACCGCAGTTCACGGCAGCCATGCCCAGACACGGAGTACAGCACCACATTCCAACCCAGGGACCACCTCTCCATGCCCGCGCATGAAGGCTCTCCCCCGGACAAGCTCCGCCTGGCGAAGGAGGGGTTCAAGAGGATGGAGGAATTGGGTGTCTTACAGCGGTCCGACAGCCTATGGGCCTCCCCCTTCCACATGGTGCCCAAAGTAGCCGGGGGCTGGAGACCATGCGGTGACTACCGCAGACTGAACGAGGCTACAACTCCAGACCACTACCCCATGCTGGGGAATAAAATGGACGAACTGACTGCGCTTGTCAGGAGTCAGAGAACATTTCGAGAGTGCATTGTCATGTGCTTCACTGAGACATGGCTGCACGAGGACATACCAGATCAAAACGTTTCCATAGAGGGCTTCCAGACCGTTCGAGCTGACCGGAATTGCACTGAGAGCGGTAAGCGTAAAGGAGGGGGACTTGCGGTTCTGGTAAATAACAGATGGTGCAATCCTGGGCATATTACGATCAAGGAACAGGTCTGTAGCCCGGATATTGAACTTTTTGCTGTTGGACTCCGGCCATATTATTTGCCAAGGGAAATCTCGCATGCAATTGTGGTTGTTGTGTACATCCCTCCCTCTGCCAACCCAACATCGGCGTGTAACATCATTTACACCGTCATAGCCAGACTACAAACCCAGCACCCGAGTGCCCTCACTACCATCTCGGGTGACTTCAACCATGTTACCATGGCTAGAACACTGCCCAACTTCACGCAGTATGTGAGCTGTACAACCAGAGGGGAGAGGACTCTGGATTTGATGTACGCTAGCGTTAAGGATGCATACAGCCCCTCTCCCCTCCCCCCACTGGGAAGGTCAGATCACAATCTGGTGCATCTAAAACCCTAGCAACACACATCAAAGTTGCTGGTGAATGCAGCAGGCCAGGCAGCATCTCTAGGAAGAGGTGCAGTCGACGTTTCAGGCCGAGACCCTTCGTAAGGACTAACTGAAGGAAGAGTGAGTAAGGGATTTGAAAGTTGGAGGGGGAGGGGGAGATCCAAAATGATAGGAGAAGACAGGAGAGGGAGGGATGGAGCCAAGAGCTGGACAGGTGATAGGCAAAAGGGGATACGAGAGGATCATGGGACAGGAGGTCCGGGAAGAAAGACGGGGGGGGGGGGGACCCAGAGGATGGGCAAGGGGTATATTCAGAGGGACAGAGGGAGAAAAAGGAGAGTGAGAGAAAGAATGTGGGTATAAAAATAAGTAACAGATGGGGTACGAGGGGGAGGTGGGGCATTAGCGGAAGTTAGAGAAGTCGATGTTCATGCCATCAGGTTGGAGGCTACCCAGACGGAATATAAGGTGTTGTTCCTCCAACCTGAGTGTGGCTTCATCTTTACAGTAGAGGAGGCCGTGGATAGACATGACAGAATGGGAATGGGATGTGGAATTAAAATGTGTGGCCACTGGGAGATCCTGCTTTTTCTGGCGGACAGAGCATAGGTGTTCAGCAAAGCGGTCTCCCAGTCTGCGTCCGGTCTCACCAATATATAAAAGGCCACATCGGGAGCACCGGACGCAGTATATCACCCCAGCCGACTCACAGGTAAAGTGTTGCCTCACCTGGAAGGACTGTTTGGGGCCCTGAATGGTGGTAAGGGAGGAAGTGTAAGGGCATGTGTAGCACTTGTTCCGCTTACACGGATAAGTGCCAGGAGGGAGATCAGTGGGGAGGGATGGGGGGGGACGAATGGACAAGGGAGTTGCATAGGGAGTGATCCCTGCGGAATGCAGAGAGAGGGAGAGAGGGAAAGATGTGCTTAGTGGTGGTATCCCATTGGAGGTGGCGGAAGTTACGGAGAATATGTTGGACCCGGAGGCTGATGGGGTGGTAGGTGAGGACCAGGGGAACCCTATTCCTAGTGGGGTGGCGGGAGGATGGAGTGAGAGCAGATGTACGTGAAATGGGGGAGATGCGTTTAAGAGCAGAGTTGATAGTGGAGGAAGGGAAGCCCCTTTCTTTAAAAAAGGAAGACATCTCCCTCGTCCTAGAATGAAAAGTCTCATCCTGAGAGCAGATGCGGCAGAGACGGAGGAATTGCAAGAAGGGGATGGCGTTTTTGCAAGAGACAGGGTGAGAAGAGGAATAGTCCAGATAGCTGTGAGAGTCAGTAGGCTTATAGTAGACATCAATGGATAAGCTGTCTCCAGAGACAGAAAGATCTAGAAAGGGGAGGGAGGTGTTGGAAATGGATCCAGAGACAGAGACAAAAAGATCTAGAAAGGGGAGGGAGGTGTCGGAAATGGATTTTTAAAGAAAGGGGCTTCCCTTCCTCCACTATCAACTCTGCTCTTAAACGCATCTCCCCCATTTCACGTACATCTGCTCTCACTCCATCCTCCCGCCACCCCACTAGGAATAGGGTTCCCCTGGTCCTCACCTACCAACCCAACAGCCTCCGGGTCCAACATATTATTCTCCGTAACTTCCGCCACCTCCAACGGGATCCCACCACTAAGCACACCTTTCCCTCCCCCCCCCCTGCATTCCGCAGGGATCGCTCCCTACGCAACTCCCTTGTCCATTCGTCCCCCCCATCCCTCCCCACTGATCTCCCTCCTGGCACTTATCCGTGTAAGCGGAACAAGTGCTACAAAGCCCTTACACTTCCTCCCTTACCACCATTCAGGGCCCCAAACAGTCCTTCCAGGTGAGGCAACACTTCACCTGTGAGTCGGCTGGGATGATATACTGTGTCCGGTGCTCCCGATGTGGCCTTTTATATATTGGCGAGACCCGACGCAGACTGGGAGACCGCTTTGCTGAACATCTACGCTCTGTCCGTCAGAGAAAGCAGGATCTCCCAGTGGCCACACATTTTAATTCCACATCCCATTCCCATTCTGACATGTCTATCCACGGCCTCCTCTATTGTAAAGATGAAGCCACACTCAGGTTGGAGGAACAACACCTTATATTCCGTCTGGGTAGCCTCCAACCTGATGGCATGAACATCGATTTCTCTAACTTCCGCTAATGCCCCACCTCCCCCTCGTACCCCATCTGTTACTTATTTTTATACACACATTCTTTCTCTCACTCTCCTTTTTCTCCCTCTGACCCTCTGAATATACCCCTTGCCCATCCTCTGGGTCCCCCCCCACCCGTCTTTCTTCCCGGACCTCCTGTCCCATGATCCTCTCGTATCCCCTTTTGCCTATCACCTGTCCAGCTTTTGGCTCCATCCCTCCCCATCCTGTCTTCTCCTATCATTTTGGATCTCCCCCTCCCCGTCCAACTTTCAAATCCCTTACTCACTCTTCCTTCAGTTAGTCCTGACGAAGGGTCTCGGCCTGAAACGTCGACTGCACCTCTTCCTAGAGATGCTGCCTGGCCTGCTGCGTTCATCAGCAACTTTTATGTGTGTTGCTTGAATTTCCAGCATCTGCAGAATTCCTGTTGTTTGCATCTAAAACCCTGCTACATGCCTCTGGTGAAGAGTAAACCTGCAACCTCGAGGACAGTGAGAAAATGGTCGGAGGAGGCTTATGAGGCGCTTCAGGGTGGTTTTGAGGTGACAGACTGGCAGGCACTCTGTAAGCCACATGGAGAGGATATTGATGGGCTCACAGAGTGCATCACTGGTTACATCAACTTCTGTGTGGACTGCAATGTTCCGACAAGAACTGTCCTTTGTTATTCAAATAACAAGCCATGGGTGACAAAGGGCATTAAGGATATGCTGAACGCTAAAAAGAGGGTGTTTAGAGATGGAAATAGGGAGGAGCTGAGGGCAATACAGACTGACCTGAAAGCCAGGATCAGGGAGGCTAAAGACAGGTACAGGAGGAAGCTTGAGTGGAAACTCCAGCAGAACAACATGAGAGAGGTCTGGAGGGGGATGAGGACCATCACTGGGTTCCGGCAAACTAGCAACAGAGGAGCGGAAGGCAGTGTGGACAGGGTCAATGAACCTAACCTGTTCTTTAACAGATTTGACAGTGTGGCCCCTGCCCATCCCACACATGAGCCATCTGTTGTCGGCCCCCAACCAACACATATTCCACTCTCCCCTCCTACCCCTCCTCACAGTCCCCCACCCTGCTCTCATGACTATACCACTTCCCCACACGAAACCACCACGGTGGGCTTCACAGCTGAACAGGTCAGAAGACAGCTGAAATGTCTCAACCCAAGCAAGGCTGCAGGACCGGATGGTGTCAGTACCAGGGTGATCAAAGCCTGTGCCCCTCAGCTATGTGGAGTACTTCGCCATGTATTCAACCTGAGCCTGGGGCTCCGGAGGGTTCCTGTATTGTGGAAGATGTCCTGCCTCGTCCCTGTGCCGAAGACGCCGCGCCCCAGCGGCCTCAATGACTACAGACTGGTGGCATTGACCTCCCACATCATGAAGACCCTGGAGAGACTTGTTCTGGAGCTGCTCCAGCCTATGGTCAGGCCACACTGAGATCCCCTCCAGTTCGCCTACCACCCCCGACTAGGAGTTGAGGATGCCATCATCTTCCTGCTGAACCGTGTCTACGCCCAACTGGACAAGCCAGCAAGCACTGTGAGGGTCATGTTTTTTGACTTCTCTAGTGCGTTCAACACCATCCGCCCTGCTCTGCTGGGGGAGAAGCTGACAGTGATGCAGGTGGATGCTTCTCTGGTATCATGGATTCTTGATTACCTGACTGGCAGACCACAGTACGTGTGCTTGCAACACTGTGTGTCCGACAGAGTGATCAGCAGCACTGGGGCTCCACAGGGGACTGTCTTGTCTCCCGTTCTCTTCACCATTTACACCTCGGACTTCAACTACTGCACAAAGTCTTGTCATCTTCATAAGTTTTCTGATGACTCTGCCATAGTTGGATGCATCAGCAAGGGAGTTGAGGCTGAGTACAGGGCTACGGTAGGAAACTTTGTCACATGGTGTGAGCAGAATTATCTGCAGCTTAATGTGAAAAAGACTAAGGAGCTTGTGGTAGACCTGAGGAGAGCTAAAGTACCGGTGACCCCTGTTTCCATCCAGGGGGTCAGTGTGGAGGATACAAATACCTGGGGATACGAATTGACAATAAACTGGACTGGTCAAAGAACACTGAGACAAGGGCCAGAGCCGTCTCTATTTCCTGAGGAGACTGAGGTCTTTTAACACCTGGATATTCTACGAGTCTGTGGTGGCCAGTGAGATCATGTTTGTTGTTGTGTGCTGGGGCAGCAGGATGAGGGTGGCAGACACCAACAGAATCAACAAACTCATTCGTAAGGCCAGTGATGTTGCGAGGATGGAACTGGACTCTCTGACGGTGGTGTCTGAAAAGAGGATGCTGTCCAAGTTGCATGCCATCTTGGACAACGTCTCCCATCCACTACATAATGTACTGGTCGGGCACAGGAGTACATTCAGCCAGAGACTCATCCCACCGAGATGTAGCACTGAGCGTCATAGGAAGTCATTCCTGCCTGTGGCCATCAAACTTTACAACCCCTCCCTTGAAGGGTCAGACATCCTGAGCCAATAGGCTGGTCCTGGACTTATTTCATAATTTACTGGCATAATTTACATATTACTATTTAACTGTTTATGGTTCTATTATTATTTATTATTTATGGAGCAACTGTAACAAAAACCAATTTCCCCCAGGATTAATGAAGTATGATTATGACATACAGGACTTTGCAGCAAACCTGCATGAGGCAAGCACCTTTTCCAAAGTAGACCTCATCCGGGGGTACCAACAAATCCCGGCACACCCTGAAGACATCCCCAAAACAGCACTCGTCACCCCGCTCAGCCTGTTCGAATTCCTCCGAATGCCGTTCGGCCTGAAGAATGCCGCACAAACGTTCCAGCGACTAATGGATGCGGTGGGACGCAACCTGGACTTTGTGTTCATCTATTCGGACGGCATCCTCATAGCCAGCAGTAGTCATCAGGAGCATCTGTCCCACCTCTGCCAGCTCTACTCCTGCCCGAGTGATCTCGGCCTCACGATCAACCCGGCCAAATGTCAGTTCGGACTCGACACCATCGACTTCCTGGGCCACAGAATTACCAAAGACAGGACAACACCTCTGCCCGCCAAGGTAGACACGATCCGCGACTTCACCCGGCCCAACAAAGTCAAAGGCCTGCAGGAGTTCGTTGGTATGGTGAACTTCTACCACCGCTTCTTCCCCTCAGCAGCCCGTATCATGCGCCCTTTGCTCACCCTGATGGCGGGTAAAGGCAAGGACATTACTTGGGACGAAGAGGCCGCGGCCGCTTTCATTAAAGCCAAGGAAGCCTTGACAGACGCCGCAATGCTGGTGCAGCCCAGAATGGACATTCCAACCGCCCTCACAGTGGACACATCCAACACAGCAGTCGGTGGGGCACTGGAGCTACTCATCGAGGGGTGCTGGCAACACCTGGCGTTCTTCAGCAGGCACCTACGGCCACCTGAACTCAAGTACAGTGCCTTCGACCGGGAGCTGTTGGCACTATATCTGGCAATCCGACATTTCAGGTACTTCTTAGAAGGCAGACCGTTCACCGCGTTCACAGACCACAAACCGTTGACCTTCGCGTTCGCAAAGGTGCCCGATCCCTGGTCGGCCCGCCAGCAGCGATATCTGTCCTACATCTCCGAGTACACGACGGACATCCAGCATGTCTCGGGAAAGGACAACGTCATGGCAGACGCACTCTCCAGACCAGCTATCCAGGCCCTGTCCTGGGGATGGACTATGCAGCACTGGCAGAGGCGCAGCAGGCAGACGACGAGATGCCCAGCTACAGGACCGCAGTCTCGGGTTTGCAGCTGCAAAACTTCCTCGTAGGCCCAGGTGAGAGGACCCTCCTGTGTGACGCACCCATCTATCAGGACAACCGTCCGGATGGTCTCCAGCAAGTTTGTGTGGCACGGACTTCACAAACAGGTCAGCAAATGGGCCAAAAAGTGCACGCAGTGCCAAACAGCCAAGGTGCAGCGGCATACCAAAGCCCCGCCGCAGCAGTTCGAACCCACCCGCCGGAGGTTCGACCACATTCATGTGGATATCGTGGGGCCCCTGCCAGTGTCGCGAGGACCGCGGTACCTCGTAACTATGATAGACTGGTTCACGAGATGGCCAGAGGCGGTCCCGCTCAACGACACCACAGCCAATTCCTGCGCCTGAGCACTGATTGCAACCTGGGTAGCACGCTTCGGGATACCGGCCCACATTACCTCCGACAGAGGCGCCCGGTTCCCCTCCAGCCTGTGGTCGGCTGTGGCTAGTCTGTTGGGAACACAATTACACCACACAGCTGCATACCACCCACAGTCAAACGGACTAGTGGAACGCTTCCACCGTCACCTGAAGTCGGCTCTCATGGCCCGCCCGAAAGGGCCTAACTGGGTGGACGAGCTTCCCTGGGTCCTGCTTGGAATCTGCACAGCACCCAAACAGGATCTGCACGCCTCGTCAGCCGAGCTGGTGTACGGCACACCCTGGTCGTCCCAGGAGAGTTCATACCAGCCTCAAGGGGGCAACAGGAAGAACCCACAGCAGTCCTGGACAGACTATGCGAAAGGCTCAGCAACTTGGCCCCCGTACCGACTTCACAGCATGGACAGATCCCGACCTGCGTACCCAAAGACCTGCAGAACTGTAAGTCTGTATTCGTACGAAGGGGCGCACACCGGGCACTGCTACAGCGGCTGTATGAGGGGCCGGTCAAGCTGATCAGTAACAACAGGTCCATGTACGTTCTGGACATTGGGGGGAAAGAGGAGGTTTTCATGGTGGACCAACTCAAACTGGCCCATGTGGACTTGGCGCAGCCGGTCGAGGTTCAGGCACTGCAGCGCCCAAACAGAGACTGATCCAGACTGTGGACATTGGGGGTGTATCGCCGGTTCTGGGGGGGGGGAGGGTATGTGGTGACCCACTTTCTACACAAGCGAACCGGCTCACAAAATAGCCCGCGCGCCGGGAGAGACTTCTGTAATGCACCTCTGATGTCATTTCTGCCCAGAGAGGGCTGGAAGGGAACTGCTTAAAAGCCAGTGCCGCGAAGTTTGAATAAACTTGTCTCGAGTGCAACTTACACACTGTGTGTCGTTATTTCTAGCTCTGTGTGTAGCACATAGAAACATAGAAAATAGGTGCAGGAGTAGGCCATTCGGCCCTTCGAGCCTGCACCGCCATTTATTATGATCATGGCTGATCATCTAACTCAGAACCCCGCCCCAGCCTTCCCTCCATACCCCCTGACCCCCGTAGCCACAAGGGCCATATCTAACTCCCTCTTAAATATAGCCAATGAACTGGCCTCAACTGTTTCCTGTGGCAGAGAATTCCACAGATTCACCACTCTCTGTGTGAAGAAGTTTTTCCTAATCTCGGTCCTAAAAGGCTTCCCCTCTATCCTCAAACTGTGGCCCCTCGTTCTGGACTTCCCCAACATCGGGAACAATCTTCCTGCATCTAGCCTGTCCAATCCCTTTAGGATCTTATACGTTTCAATCAGATCCCCCCTCAATCTTCTAAATTCCAACGAGTACAAGCCCAGTTCATCCAGTCTTTCTTCACATGAAAGTCCTGCCATCCCAGGAATCAATCTGGTGAACCTTCTTTGTACTCCCTCTATGGCAAGGATGTCTTTCCTCAGATTAGGGGACCAAAACTGCACACAATACTCCAGGTGTGGTCTCACCAAGGCCTTGTACAACTGCAGTAGTACCTCCCTGCTCCTGTACTCAAATCCTCTCGCTATAAATGCCAGCATACCATTCGCCTTTTTCACCGCCTGCTGTACCTGCATACCTACTTTCAATGACTGGTGTATAATGACACCCAGGTCTCGTTGCACCTCCCCTTTTCCTAATCGGCCACCATTCAGATAATAATCTGTTTTCCTATTTTTGCCACCAAAGTGGATAACTTCACATTTATCCACATTAAATTGCATCTGCCATGAATTTGCCCATTCACCCAACCTATCCAAGTCACCCTGCATCCTCTTAGCATCCTCCTCACAGCTAACACTGCCACCCAGCTTCGTGTCATCCGCAAACTTGGAGATGCTGCATTTAATTCCCTCATCCAAGTCATTAATATATATTGTAAACAACTGGGGTCCCAGCACTGAGCCTTGCGGTACCCCACTAGTCACCGCCTGCCATTCTGAAAAGGTCCCGTTTGTTCCCACTCTTTGCTTCCTGTCTGCTAACCAACTCTCCACCCACAATACCCCCAATACCGTGTGCTTTAAGTTTGCACACTAATCTCCTGTGTGGGACCTTGTCAAAAGCCTTCTGAAAATCCAAATATACCACATCCACTGGTTCTCCCCTATCCACTCTACTAGTTACGTCCTCAAAAAATTCTGTGAGATTCGTCAGACATGATTTTCCTTTCACAAATCCATGCTGACTTTGTCCGATCATTTCACCGCTTTCCAAATGTGCTGTTATCACATCCTTGTTAACTGACTCCAGCAGTTTCCCCACCACCGACTACACTTTCTCTGTAACTCAGTTTCTCAAGTCCCAGCAACCTCCTTGTAAACCTTCTCTGCACTCTTTCAACCTTATTATTATCCTTCTTGTAATTTGGTGACCAAAACTGAACACAATACTCCAAATTCGGCCTCACCAATGCCTTATACAACCTCACCATAACATTCCAACTCTTATACTCAATACTTTGATTAATAAAGGCCAATGTACCAAAAGCTCTCTTTACGACCCTATCTACCTGTGACACCACTTTTAAGGAATTTTGTATCTGTATTCCCATATCCCTCTGTTCTACTGCACTCCTCAGTGCCTTACCATTTACCTTGTATGTTCTATCTTGGTTTGTCCTTCCAAAGTGCAATACCTCACACTTGTCTGTATTAAACTCCATCTGCCATTTTTCAGCCCATTTTTCCAGCTGGTCCGAATCCCTCTGCAGGCTTTGAAAACCTTCCTTACTGTCCACTACACCTCCAATCTTTGTATCATCAGCAAATTTGCGGATCCAATTTACCACATTATCATCCAGATCATTGATATAGATGACAAATAACAATGGACCCAGCACTGATCCCTGTGGCACACCACTAGTCACAGGTCTCCACTCGGAGAAGCAATTCTCCACTACCACTCTCTAGCTTCTTCCATTGAGCGAATGTCTAATCCAATTTACCACCTCTCCATGTATACCTAGTGACTGAATTTTCCTAACTAACCTCCCATGCGGGACCTTGTCAAAGGCCTTACTGAAGTCCATGTAGACAATATCCACTACCTTCCCTTCATCCACTTTCCTGGTAACCTCCTCGAAAAACTCCAATAGATTGGTCAAACATGACCTACCACACACAAGGTCATGTTGACTCTCCCTAATAAGTCCCTGTCTATCCAAATAATTGTAGATCCTATCTCTTAGTACTCCTTCCAATAACTTACCTACTACCGACGTCAAACTTACCGGCCTATAATTTCCCGAATTACTTCTGGAGCCTTTTTTAAACAACGGAACAACATGAGCCACTCTCCAATCCTCCAGCACTTCACCCGTAGATACCAGCATTTTAAATATATCTGCCAGGGCCCCTGCAATTTCAACCCTAGTGTTCTTCCAAGGGAATATCCCATCAGGTCCTTGGGATTTATCTACTCTGATTTGCCTCAGGATTGTGACTAGTGGTGTCCCACAAGGATCTGTTCTGGGACCTCCACTTTTCGTGATTTTTACTAATGACCTGGATGTGGGGGTAGATGGGTGGGTTGGCAAGTTTGCAGATGACACAAAGGTTGGTGGTGTTGTAGATAGTGTAAAGGATTGTCAAAGATTGCAGAGAAACATTGACAGGATGTAGAAGGGGGCTGAGAAGTGGCAGATGGAGTTCAACCCGGAGAAGTGTGAGGTGGTACACTTTGGAAGGACAAACTCCAAGGCAGAGTACAAAGAAAATGGCAGGATACTTGGTAGTGAGGAGGAGCAGAGGGATCTCGGGGTACATGTCCACAGATCCCTGAAAGTTGCCTCACAGGTGGATAGGGTAGTTAAGAAAGCTTATGGGGTGTTAGCTTTCATAAGTCGAGGGACTTAATGATGCAGCTCTATAAAACTCTGGTTAGGCCAGACTTGAAGTACTGTGTCCAGTTCTGGTCGCCTCACTATAGGAAGGATGTGGAAGCATTGGAAAGGGTACAGAGGAGATTTACCAGGATGCTGCCTGGTTTAGAGAGTATGCATTATGATCAGAGATTAAGGGAGCTAGGGCTTTACTCTTTGGAGAGGAGGAGGATGAGAGGAGACATGATAGAGGTGTACAAGATAATAAGAGGAATAGATAGAGTGGATAGCCAGCGCCTCTTCCCCAGGGCACCACTGCTCAATACAAGAGGACATGGCTTTAAGGTAAGGGGTGGGAAGTTCAAAGGAAATATTAGAGCAAGGTTTTTCACTCAGAGAGTGGCTGGTGCGTGGAATGCACTGCCTGAGTCAGTGGTGGAGGCAGATACACTGGTGAAGTTTAAGAGATTACTAGACAGGTATATGGAGGAATTTAAGGTGGGGGCTTATATGGAAGGCAGGGTTTGAGGATCGGCACAACATTGTGGGCCGAAGGGCCTGTACTGTGCTGTACTATTCTATGTCTATGTTATGTTAAGATAGAAGCACCTCCTCCTCTTCAATCTGTGTAGGTTCCATGACCTCACTACTTGTTTGCCTTATTTTCATTGCCTCCATGCCAGTTTCCTTAGTAAATACAGATGCAAAAAACCCATTTAAGATCTCCATTTCTTTTGGTTCCATACATAGCCAACCACTCTGATCTTCAAGAGGACCAATTTTATCCCTTACTATCCTTTTGCTCTTAATATACCTGTAAAAGCTCTTTGGATTATCCTTCATCTTGACTGCCAAAGCAACCTCATGTCTTCTTTTGGCCCTCCTGATTCCTTTCTTAAGTTTTTTTTGCACTTTTTATATTCCTCAAGCACCTTATTTGCTCCCTGTTTCCTATATATGTCATACATCTCTCTCTTCTTCTTTATCAGAGTTCCAATATCCCTTGAGAACCAAGGTTCCTTATTCTTATTCACTTTGCCTTTAATCCTGACAGGAACATACAAACTCTGCACTCTCAAAATTTCTCCTTTGAAGGCCTCCCACTTACCAATCACATCCTTGCCAGAGAACAACCTGTCCCAATTCACACTTTTTAGATCCTTTCTCATTTCTTCAAATTTGGCCTTTTTCCAGTTTAGAACCTCAACCCGAGGACCAGATCTATCTTTATCCATGATCAAGTTGAAACTAATGGCGTTATGATCACTGGAACCAAAGTGCTCCCCTACACACACTTCCGTCACCTGTCCTAACTCGTTTCCTGATAGGAGATCTAATATTGCATCCTCTCTAGTTGGTACCCCTATATATTGATTTAGAAAACTTTCCTGAACACATTTTACAAACTCTAACCCATCTGGACCTTTAACAGTATGGGAGTCCCAATCAATATGTGGAAAATTGCAGGAACAGTAGTGGGGATTTTGCGTAACATGGTAATTCCCACCAGTAAACAATGGTGCACATTTCAACCTTCAAAGAGCAGTAACAGGAACAGGAATTGGCGATTCAGTTGTTTGAATCTGCCTTCCATTTATCAGCCTTTGTTTCTTATCGCATTGACACTTGCACCCAATCAATATCTACTAAGTTTTCCTCTTTAACATTTTCAACTGCCTTTACTGATTTTTTTTGTCAGGACAAGGTTAGGCTGATGAAAAAGCTCTAGATTTTTACTGCCGATTGATAAAGGATCTAGTGCTTTCCCAGCATAGATGGGAAGATGGAAGATCTCCTTGGGAAGAACATCCCTGAAGAAGATGGGAGCGTTTGTCACGGAAACGTCGGTTAGAATTGATACCTGTACCTAGCTGGAAGCCCGAGAAGAGTTTATTCGTGTATGATTGATGTTTTTCATGTGAAAGCTGCTTTTATGATGCTGTATGCCTGTCACGTCTCTGCAAGTAAATGCTTCATCGCACTTGAGCATACATGTACTTACGCATATGAGAATAAACTTTACTTTCAGCTTCATGCACCCTGGTGTATACAGCAATAAATTCATCTGAATCATAGATAATGAACAATGTAAAGCATCTGAGAAAAGAGGAAACGTTAATCTTTCTGGACAATGGCTCTTCATTAGAACCGGAAAAGTGAGAGAATTGGTATGTTTTACATTACAGGAAAGGGAAGTGAGAAGTGGAGAGGACAAAAATAATGCCTGTGATAGGATGGAGACCAAGATTTCCCAAGTAACACACGTTAGCAATCGGGCGTCCATTCCTCCACTATCAACACTGCCCCCAACCGCATCTTCTCTATTTCATACACATCTGCCCTTACCCATCCTCCCGCCACTCTACCAGGGATAGGGTTCCTCTTGTCCTCACCTACCACCTCTCTAGCCTCTGCATCCAGCACATAATTCTCTGAAATTTCCATCACCTCCAATGGGATCCCACCACCAAGACATCTTTCCCTCCACCCCACTTTCTGCTTTCCACAGGGATTGCCCCCTATGCGACTCCCTTGTCCATTCGTCCTTCCCCACTGATCTCCCTCCCGGCATTTTGTGTGTGTTGCTTAGCACCAGAATGTCAGGCAACATTTGAGGGCTACCCCCAGAACAACCCTGGCTGTGTTGGCAGTTAACGAACGACACATTTCACTGTATGTTTCGATGTACATGTGATAAACAAAGCTGAACTGGAATCTGCACCTGGATCTAAAAGATTCCTCAACTTACTTTCTGAAATTGTAAAATATATTTTCTTCCCTATGGAAAATAACCTGTTATGTTCCAAATACACCCAAAGTCAGTTGGCCTTAAACATTCACTCTTCCTTAGTAATGGCAATTCAAATATGCACAGGCTCAACTAACATACTTGGCTGAAACTAAAGAGGAAATCATTTGCCTGCTGAAAAATATCTAAACATATCCTATTTAGCCCAGTCACATGTTTTACCTACAGATAATGCTGATAATATAGCTTAACACCCCAAGATATTTCACAAGTGTTAACAGACCAACAGCAACACAAAACAAAGGAGATGCTAGGTTGACTTAGCTTGGGGTCAAGATCGGCTCTAAGGATCTTGTAAAAGACAAAACGAAAGATAGGTAGGCAAGCAGGAGAAAGAGGGTGGGGATTCCAGAGCACTGGTCCTTCATAGTTAGGAGCATAAACGGCAGTGGTGAAAATAAGAATTGGAGCTGTTCAGGTAAGGTTGCCTACTTGGAAGAATTATTACTATGGAGGGGAAAGGTTTAAAAACAAGCAAAGGAATTTTCAAATGGAGCCATCAAAGGAAAGGAAGCTAATGCAAGTTAAGTGAACAGATAAATATAATTTTGCAAATGAAGGGATCCCCCTCAAACTATTGGATGTGTCCAAGTTAGAGGCCAAGGAACTGTAAG
The DNA here is from genome assembly GCF_030028105.1 of Mobula birostris. Taxonomy (NCBI): domain Eukaryota; kingdom Metazoa; phylum Chordata; class Chondrichthyes; order Myliobatiformes; family Myliobatidae; genus Mobula; species Mobula birostris. Next base: position 61,039,571 of record NC_092394.1, read on the forward strand.
TTAGAAGCAATTATTCAAGCTGAGGCTCCCAAACTTCAGTGGTAGGCAGAATTATTGCAGAAGATAATGAAGGCTAAGAGATTCCTGATCGTATATCCCTGAAAATATAATTCCACAGGCAGAACACTCATCAAAGAGCAGAAAATATCAGGTCTGTAAAGTATCATGGTGCACTTGTAAACTTGCACCATGTGTTAACAGACTTCTGGGAGAGAGCCACACTTGAGAGAGAAATCCAGAGGATGGAAGGTACATAACAGTGAAGGACAGAAATCATTGGGAAGTGAATACAGTCAATGTCATACAGCACATACAGGCCCTTCGGCCCAAGCGACCATACTGATCAAAATGCCCCGTGCAAGCTTCATTTGCCAGATTCAGCCCAATAGCGAGAGGGCAGATAGGTATTTATATAATAGGTATTTATATAATTGCTAACAGTGCCTGATTCTAGGGGAAAGGACATCATCAAGAGTATAGAACATTCTGAGGGGAAAAACCATCTTAAAATCAATGACACAGGCATGATTTACTTGATCATGATAGGTAGGATGATTTTGAACACGAACAGATACAATATACCCAAGGTATCACAAAAATATGTAATAGATTAGGAAGCAGCCACCAGCCACTTAGTCTGTACCTGTTCTTTCAAAAACCTATTACTTATTCTTAACACAAACTCTTTTCTCACATCCTCACAAATTTATCTTTTAAGTAGTATTTATCCAATTTCTGTTTGAAGGCAAAAGTTAAAGGACAATATGTCCAGTAGATTTGTAAATCTGAGCATCAAAAATTCATGAATTCTAAAATTCATGTTTAAAAGTAAATCATTGTGTAACTTCGGCATTTTCATTTAGCTTATATCTATACCCTTTCATTATCAGCCATTTAGTGCGCATGCACCGGTCGTGCATGCAGCCTGGTACAGCCGTTTCGATCTATTCTTACTTTCTTCTTCTTACTTTTCAATTTATGTTATTTTTTGTATTTTTTCTCACGGTAACACGTCGAAGCTGCACCCTCTCTAACATGCTGGTAGAGAGAGTTTTATTTGGGTTTTTTTTAGCGCTGGAAATGGTTACGTTCCGACACACAGGACAGAAGCAAGGTCGCATTGTGTATTCCAGGGACCAGCTAATCCCGGCCGGTTTAGCAAGCAGAGCAGCGGACACCCCTGCTCAAATCCGGAGGAAAACACACAGAGGGGGATCACAAAGCCGAGGAAAGAGGACCGGGTTGAGACAACAGAGACTTATGGAGAAGAGGAGTTCGGTGGGCAATACCGTTCCAGCTGACCGGAAGTGCACTGAGAGTGGTAAGCGTAAAGGAGTTGCGTGCTTACTGATCTGGTTAACAACAGATGGTGCAATCCGGGGTATATTACGATCGAGGAACGTGTTTGTAGACCGGATACTGAACTTTTTACTGTTGGACTTCGGCCACATTCCACCGTGATACAACACTTGTCGGCACGGGAGGTCGTTCCTGCCTGCGGCCATCGAACGTGCAGCTCCTCCCATGGAGGGTCAGACACCCTGAGCCAATAGACTGGTCCTGGACTTATTTTCCATCTGGCATAGTTTGCATTTTGTTGTTTGATTGTTGGGGGGTTTGTATTGCTATACTTACACTCTATTCTTGGTTGGTGTGGCTGTAACGAAACCAAATTTCCCTCGGGATTAATAAAGTATATCTATTTATCCCTCCAATAAAATACCGTTCTTAAATCTTACGATTTATGCACCTCATAAAATTGCTCTTGATCTTGAAGACAAACAGAACTATATATATAAAAAATAAGGATGCAACATACCTGGGAAGAAGGAATGGATCCCATTGGCTTGAAGCTTCTGAATTAGTTTAGGGTGGATTCCTGGAACATCCTCAAGTCCTATAAGATTCTGTTTGATATCTTTGTTGACCAATGTAGGTTTGGAGAGCCACTGCGGTAAAACACGCTGTACCTGGGGGTAAAATGGTATATAGTTTGTGGATGAAGACAAGGAATATAGAGAATAAAACATTATCCAATTCATCATTTACCTCATTCCAGCATTACCATTAATCTCCAGTTCAAGAGGGTTCAAGTACTTGAGGTGCTAGATAAGTTGAGGGAAATTGTGTTGCCATTCTGTGAAAATTGGTGTGATCAAGACAACCATGCACATTCTATGTTGCCCACTTCAAATACTCTCAAAAGAGGTAATATATGTAAATTACATTCACAGTACAGTCCTTTCTATGTTTTGTAATAGAAGTAAATACTAAAATGAAATTCATAGCAAAATCTCTTTCCTGTACCAGTTCCCAGGACAATCACAGCATCACTAAACACACCAACCTATCACCATTCCCAGGACATAAACAGCATGGCTTAAGAGCTCAATATACTTTTCCTATCATAACTCTCAGTAAAGACAAGATAAAGACAGAAAAACCTCCCGCACACTGAAGTTGGTTAACGGCAATGGCAGGAAATATGAGCCTTGGATTTACCAAGAAGGGACAGTATGTTTTACTATGGTGTGCAAGCGTTTGCAATAAAAGGAATTAAGAGTCAATAAACTGGAATATGAGATCAGGACAACACAATGATTCAGGAAAGGGGAAGGTTATCTGAACACTGTTCCACGAGAAGTCAAAAGACATAGGATGGTGACTCTGAACGTGGCATGTACGTGAATCCAAAAGACAGCACTGGAGCCTCAGCTCTGCATTTGTCCGATAGGTGCTCAATTCTAACAGAGCAAACACTGCAGGGAGAATGAGCAAACTGATCATAGAATAATGATACAAAGGCCATTCAAGTTGGGTGACTGAAAACCAACATAGCAGTGACAAGGTATAATAAAAGTAGGGTCTTCATTGCACATTTCCTCAAGGCTGGAGAATAAATTTGAAGGGAAAGATTCAACTTTCATGGCCTACATGAGAGCCAATAGAATATATAACCAACAGAGTGATCTTGCTATCCTTGTATACAAACAATTGACAGTTAATAGGCAGATACAGCAAGCAACCAGAAAAGGCAAAGGATATCTTGGCTTATCTGCAAGATCATTTGAGTAGAAGAATCAGGCCATCTTACTGCAATTATATAGGGGCCTGATACACTTGGAACATTATTGACAGATTTGTTCTCCATAAAACGAAAGGAAATATTTGCAATATAACCAAATTGATTCTTGGATGGGTTATAGGATGGGATGTTAGAACTTGTTGCATGAGCAGAGATTAAACAGACTGCACCTCTACTCTCAAGCTTGGAGAGGAGATTTAATGGAAACAGAGAAAATATATTACAAAGCTTAACAAATGGCTACAGGGAGGAAGCTTTTGCACCCATTGTATCCGGGACCACAGATCAATCAAACATGGGTCAGACATTCAGAACTGAGATGAGAAGAAATTTCTTCATCACGGGGCAGTGAAACTTGCTGTAGAGGATATCATTGAAAATATTCAGTGGATTTTTAAAAATATTATAAGGAATCAGGGGACATGGTGTTATTGCAGGATAGTGAGAGCAAAATAAAAGATCAGCCATGATCATACTGGTGAAACAGCTGCAAAGTGCTGAATGCCCTGATCACTTTGCACCTGT